>NC_088380.1:11173106-11476136 GCF_037993035.2 Macaca fascicularis | reverse complement strand
GCAGGAAGCAAAAAAAAAAAAAGCAGCAAAAACACAAGTTCATAACAACATATGTTCTCTTATGAAAGTCAAGATCGCAGCTCTATGTCCCTTCTCATAGGCTGGGCTCAGCTCCTAGCCTCTAGTACACAAATGTCTTCATAAACTCATCCCCTACCAACAATCAATAATAATTTGCAGTAAGGTCATCTAAATCCAGATCCAAGAAAAATAAAATTCTGTCTCCTAAATAATTTGCTAACATATTTGATTTATACTATACTATTAGAAAACAAAACACACTGTCTTAGTAAAAAAAATAATTGCACTGTAGTTAACTTACTACCTAAGACTTCAGCAAAAACTTTGCCTTATAGTTGCAAGACTGAAAGGGCTTATCAACAGGGCCCCTCCAAACTGTGCCCTAAAGATAAATTTCAGATTTCTCCCTCCCCATAACCAAAAGAAAGAAATTGCTTAATATTCCAAAAATGGCATGTTTTCTGGTTCCAAAAGAAAAACATGAAGTCCAGATCACTTCACCCATGAGACATTATGTTTAAAGAGGAAAAAAAAAAGAGCTATGTAGAGGAAAAGCTTTCTGTCTTAGTGCCTATTGACTTAGAACAAGAAACAACTGAATTAATTTTATTTTCCTAAATTGGATAAACAATCACCAAATCTTCCATGTCTGTGAATGCAGTGGCTCAGAGCCTGTACCTCTCAACCACCACTCTTGTTTAGAGGGTAGCAGTGTGAGCAGTTTCATTTTGGACCTCCACTGTGGTCAGTTCCCCCTTCTCAATGGTGTATTCATGCATCACTGTTACTAAGGAACACACAGGGGCCTCTGAATAAGATCTGAGGCAGCCTGAGTCTCATACCATGCACTGTCTATCATTTAACAGGGTGTGTTTAGTTCCCCAGAAGGCATTTCTAGATGCCAGTTGCACACAAGGATGACATCTCTAATGTTTGATTACATTCACAGTGCAAACAAACAAAAAAACCTTTTCATGTTCAGAAAGTTGCCTTTTTAAAATAAATTTTTTAATTGAAAATTACTGGTCCTTGAGATAGCTTGAGAGTTGGGGAATGAGTGTGCTTCTTCCAGTCTCTTCAGTGAATGCTTCCTCTGGGTCACTTTTATTTGAGCTTGACCTTCTTTGTTTGTTCTTACTACAAAAGCACATCTAAATGCTTCCTCCCCCCCCCCCCCAGAAAATTATCTTGCCTGTACATTAATATTTTGAGCATTGCATTAACACATGGGCTAAAATTCAGTCTTTGCCCTAACTTGACTTACATTTTTAAAATTCAGACAAAGAAACAACAGCAAAAAACAGTAAACATGCAATAGTTGCCATTGCCTTAACCAAAATTTGTATTTATTAAATTGATTTATTTCTTTACTAACAGATTGGAATTCTTCACTAGTCATCTTGACTAGAGATACCAGTTTTCAAAATAGATTTTGGAATTTTGAAAACAAAGATATGTAAATCTGTAATGTAACTCTGGATGTGAAGAGCCAACACCTGACTTCTGTGTCCATTGCAGAGTAACCCCATCGTTCGAAGGACCTTGTGCTAATACCACCCCATTATTTCATGAATCCTAGAGCAGGAACCAAGCACAGTTCTTTTCCAGCTGGGAGAATCTGATAATTCAAATAATAATCCATTCTAGAGAGAATAATCTGGGGCATACAGCAAAAGCCATGTCATTTCCTAATATGTTGTACATTGTTTTTATAGTAAACTACTGGTAAAAATAAGACTAATTAAATAAGCTTTTCAGTGCAGGAGGTGTTTCCTACCCTCTTGTCATGGGAATGAGACACCCTGGTATCATAAATAAATTCAGAAACAAATTTAGGAATTACATGCCATTTGTACCAAATTCATTGTCTGTATTTTTCATTGGAAGAGTTTGGTTTTAAAATTTGACTTTACCTTGTTAAAAGAAAAAGTGAGGAAATGGCTAATTTGATAAAGTTAATGGACAAATGATCATGTAACTGACAGTCATTTAATTGCAGACTATACTTCTAACACAAGAGTACTTTTAGAATATAGAGAATTAATCAACAAATTCAGAATTTTAGCACTATAATGGGGTCAGCCTCAGAAGAGAATATTTAGTACTTAAAGGAAAACACTGTCATTGTAATTTAGCAAATTATTAGGATTTCAATGAGGAAAAGTTAAATTATAGTATTAATCTCCCTTCAGGAACAAATCAGCCTTCACAGAATCACCTCAGTTTCAGCAAGGAGGAACTCTTTGGAAAAATTGTGGCCATCAGTTGTATTTATAGCTGGGCTGGGATTTGTAAAAGTCAAGTCCCTGGAAATCCACATTAGAATGAGGCAGCCTGGCCTTAAAGGGTTAAAAGTTACTGACTTCTCTTTGTTACCAAATTCTCAATACATACAACTAGGAATTTCATGGGACACAAACTTGTGTGCAAGTATCTTTGTTAATTCACTTCAGGTTCATCTCTGAGCCCTCATTTGCCTGATGCCAAAAAATAGAAAGGAAAGAAATGTGAATCTCAACATTTCTAGGCAAACCCAGTCAAATTCAGCTGTTTCCCAGTCCTGTCAGGCTTCAAGCGTGGCCACATTTATGTTCCTCACCTTCATCCTCTCCTGCCCCTGCAGTTGATGCTAAACTTGGGGGTCTTACCAGTATAGTCCTACACAGAGGATGAGGGTGCGGTGTCCATTTTCTCAGTGTGGAATCGACTCTGTTCTATGCGGCCTCTTCTCCAGGATGTGGTGATTGGTGATTGGACCATCTCCGGTCCAGGGTCCTCTCTTGGCCCACACCTGCCTCCATCCGTTTTGAGCTCCACTGAGATGCAACCACCTCCTCTCCTTAATCCAGAGAGGCACTGTCTGCTCCCACCATGTGCTCCACTGATGTGTCTCCTCCCTCCTGGCCAAGTAACCCCTCTGCAGCCCTGAGTTCTTCATTTCTCCTCCTCAGCTAACCTACACACCCCACTCATTCAAGACCACCCTCAGCAGCTACCCCTTGCTACCCTGGGGCTACAAGAATCCTCCCAGCCCTTCCCAGCCCAGCAAGCCATGTCACTGTTCCTACCCTGTGGCCCCCATCCTGGGACGGTACAGGACACTTCGCTGAGTCTTGCTCAGCCACTGCTGTCCTCCAAGAAGGGCAGCTGAGCTGTGGACTTTCCATTCTCCCATCTTAAGGGGGATGTCATACTCAGTTCCCTTATCCATGGAGGGGGCTTGTCCAGGAGGACTCCAGGAATCAGGTTGCAGCCCCCACAGTGTTGCCACATCTCTTGCTTCCTCTCCAAACTGCATCCTTTATTTCCCCAGCATGGAGGCTCTGTATTGACTAGGGAGAGGGCAAATTATTTTCTCCCTGTTCTAATTCTCTTTCAAATATATTCCATCTTTTACCTGGATCTGTGCCCTCTAGCCTTAGACAATACATGCTTGCTGCTTCTTCTCTGTCCCATGCTGACAACACTTCTTTGGGTCAAATAGTGGCCTGAGCCTCTCCCCAGGAAGAGGAGTGCAAAAGCTTTGTCCCATCACCTGCAAGGAGAAGGGATCCTTTCCTGACGCAAGCGAGAAATTCCAATTAGACATGATTCCTTTTATTGGACCTACTAAATCTGGGCAAATTGGTCTCATTTGCTGTGACAATATTGGAAATCTGTATACACACAAACATACACATAACTAACCTTTAAAAATGAAAGCTATTTTCTATGCCTCAATAATAAAAATATCAAATCTATTGTCTGGTTATCCTTTCTCTCTTAGGGAAAACACACCACTGTTCACCAATTTCTAGTATCAAAAATGTGTTTCTATATCTCATACACATTTTTGGTCCTAAGTAGCCTCTTTTTGTTGTTATTGCTCTCAAATCAATTCCCAGCAAAGCTGAAGGATTCCCATTGTTCTCCAAATACCAAATCACCTTTTCATCCAACACTGGGGGGTATGGCTAGTAGCTGGGCTTCTAAGAAAGACAAAGTTATGTCCATGTATTCTTGGCTCATTTCAGATATGGCCAGGTTCTCCTCTGTCTGTGTCTGGAAGGATGGAGGGAAAGGCTAGGTCGTGTCTGGGAGACTAAGCATGAAGGATTACAGGAGAGGGGATGAGATGATGGTAGAGGGGGTATAATGTCAGCAGCATAAAAAAAGACAGATATGGAGTAACAGGACCCAGAGTCGAGTGCAGGTGACTCTGCAGGTTATTGAATATCTTTGTGCCTAAATTTCCCCGTGTATAAAATAAAAATGCTGACCTCCCTGGAGTTTCAAGAATTAGAAGAGATCTCAAATATACAAGCCAGTTGCATGGGGCCTGCAAAGAAGTGGTGCTGGGGAAGAGATGAACTCACCTTCCTCAGTTCATCTCTTCCCTACAAGGCTGAGGGCACATGCATCAGCCTGCCTAAGTTGCCAGGAATACCGTTGCCATCTCCCAGAAGGTCCAGAATATCTCCCCAATGTTGTCGTTGATGTTCCTTTTGCAATATGTCAATGTTGACCCCACACCCTGATTTGCATTCTCTTCCTTTTTCTAGCTTCTCTCCTTAGTTTTAGGGAAGATCCCAGGATTAAGTGGGCTGCATAAACTCAGATTTCCAGGCTTTTCCAAGCTGGGGGACTGGAGACTCAGCAGGGCACAAGAAGTCCACGTATTCTTGGCTCATTTCAGGGGGAGGCAGATGTGTCCAGAGGAAGTCGTGTTTCAGCATGCTGGTTGAATGCATCGATGGAAATTGGCATTGTACCAGGAGAAAGGGCTTCCTCCCTGGGAAGGGATGTCAGTTCCAGATTCCCACATCCCAAGAAGCAGTTTGCAAACCTCAATGTTTTGTCATGTCTGACACTTCCTGACCTTCCACTTCTTTGCTCTCTAAGAGTGGAGCTGTCAAATAGATCACCACAGCCAAGAGATGCTTTAGTGAGTTTTACCTGCTCCCCTAACCTCTCAAGGCTTCCTAGAGCTTGAGGCACAAAGTAGGGGTGCGAGAAAAGCATACAGTGTGAGTTGATGGTGATAAGAAACTATGTGAATGTGACTTCTAATGTAGGACAGGATGAAGTTGTTTTTTTGATCTCATATTTCATGCAGGGCTGGGCTGAGGATGTGGCAGGCATGGCATATGCCCTACGTTCACTGCCAGAGGGGGCTCCCTGCCTGCCACAGGTGAGAGCCAGCTCTGGGGTGCCTGCCCCCATGGGGGAAGGGGGGCGGAGGGGGCCTGGTGGGGGGACTGGGTGGGAAAGGACTGGTCCCCAGGAGGACCCTACCACAGAATCCACAACCTCATTGCGTGAATGTAATTTTCTCAAATCAAAATGAAATTGCAACAGGTAAAACCCTTACATTTGTCAATTTTTATATTGTACTCTCTTCTCCAGGACACTGTAGAAGAGTATACATCATTCACACAAATGTCTGAAAATCTGGGCCTGCATTCTGTTAAGTGAATCGGAATGCTTTATCATCTAGATATTGCAAGGACATTTTAATATGAAGCATTACCTGTGTTCCATTAAGGCTGACGACCACCAACCCAAAACAAATTTCATGTCCTACTTTATAAAGAAGACATTGAATTATGGCCCTTAACATTATACAGTTTGACCTTAATGTTTTTTTAAAAACATTTTACCATGTGCACTCTTGCTTTTCAATGTCAAACTTGCATTTATCCAGCCCGGCCTGTTTCTGACTAGTGGGCTCTTTATTGTTCAGCAAACGACTTATTGACAGCACGTTCGGCAACTCACCTGTGTGCTCCATCTCCAAATTCAAAGCTGTCTTTAGAAATCACTCCCACACAACCCATTCTCATTTTCTACTTTTTCAGGGTTCTTGTTTTATTTCTCTGAATGTCACTGGCCACATCCGCTTGTCCCAAACCTCTGTATCTTGAAGCATCAAGTATACACATCACGCAAATGGCTTTCAACTTCAAGTACTGAAAACAGTGTCACAAAAGAAACCTAGTGTGGTTCACTGACTAACCCTGAAATCTTTGTCCCCAAGTTGAAGGCAAAAAATACAGTTAAAAAGTTTAAATGCATGTCTAACAGATTCAACCCATTCTACAATAGGTCTTGGTAATTCAACCTTTTTGGCTCCTGTAAGCATCCGTCTGAAAACGCAAATGTACTATTTGCCTATAGGGTTTTCTCCCTGTCTCTAACGCCCTTCGCCTTCCCTGTTTTTGCAGTGGTCAGTATATATCCGAGCCGCTGTCCGAAAAGAGAAAGGCCTGCCCATCCTCGTGGAGCTGCTCCGAATAGACAATGACCGCGTGGTGTGCGCGGTGGCCACGGCGCTGCGGAACATGGCCTTGGACGTCAGAAATAAGGAGCTCATCGGTATGTTCTCCCTGATTCACATTGTCGCAGGTGTTAAGTGAAAATATTTTCTCTCGGGGTAGGTGTGGTTGAACCCATATGCACAGCCTATGCTTATACAGAAGCCGTGCATTTATTAGCAGCCTCATTTTTTCTGCTGTCCTTCTAGTTTAAATCCGCTGCACTGATTCATCTTCTAGAATTTAGAGGAAAATACGTTGCTTGTTGACATTTCTAATCCTTGCAAATTAAAAAGGACCTCAGTGCTCAGCCCTTGATACCGTTTTCTCAATCCTCTGAACCTCTACCAGGCTGTTTGTTTGTTTCCCATGCAGCAAACCGAGGAATTCTGATAGGATTACTTTTCTTCCCCTCTCTATTTTAAATTTATTTTGGATGAGACCATACTAGCCCTTTAATCCTATTCGTTTAAGAAATTAATCTCTCTTTAATTTGGTATTCAAGAAATACAGAGGATCTTTTAGTAACAAGGCACAAAAGAGGTAATACATTCACCTGTCTATTCAACAAAACTCATGGCCTGCTTTGTTCCAGGCCTATTCTAGGCCCAGACATTAAATCAATAAGCAAAACAGACAGGAAGCCCTGCCTGCCCTTGTGGAGTTTACATTCAAGAGAAGGAGATGTTCAAGAAGCAAACTAAACAAATGAATCACACAATGGAGCTGAGTAAAGGGTAATGAGTGAGATTGCAAATTTATTTTTAATTGATGTGATATTCACATAACATATTGACCACTTTAAAGTCTACCATTTTAGTGGCATTTAGTATATTCGTAATGTTGTACAATCACCACCTATATCAAGTTTCAAAACATTTTCATCACCCCAAAGGCAAACCCTTTACCCGTTAGCAATCACTCTCCATCCCCCTTCTCTAGCCCCTGGCAACCATCAGTCTTCTCTCTGTCTATGGATTTTCCTATTCTGGGTATTTGGTATAAATGGAATCATAGAACATATGACCTTTGTGTCTGACTTTTTTCACTTAGCATAAGGATTGTGTTTCTTTAATGGTAAACTAGTTAAGTTATAATCATAGACATTCATGGGCCACAAAGTGATACTATGATATACTGGCTGAGGGTCCCTAATCCAGAAGTCTAAAATCTGAAATGTTGCAGAACCCATAATTTTTTTGAGTGCCAATGATTTGCTCGAATGAGCATTTCCAATTTTGAATTTTTAGATCAGGGATGTTCAACCAGTATTCTTAACTGGTGTGTATTCTGCAAATTTTCCCAAATCCGAAAACATCAGAAATCCGAAAACACTTCTGGTTCTAAGCATTTTGGATAAGGGATCCTCAACCTGAATGCATACAATGCGAACTAATTAAATCAAGCTGGTTAACATATTCATCTCCTGAAATAATTATCTTTTCTTTGGTGAGAACATTTGAAAATTTACTCTTAACAATTTTGAAATATAAAATACATTAACTCTAGTCACCTCGTTGCATAATAAGTCTCGTATTTAAACATATTCTTCTTAAGTGAAACTTTGTACCCTTCCACCAACATCTCCCCATTCCTTTTACCTTCAGTCTCTCAAAACCACCATTCTACCCTCTGCTTCTACAAAGCATTTGTGTGTGTGTGTGTGTGTGTATGTGTGTGCGTGTGTGTGTGTGTGTGTGACGGGGTCTCACTGTGTTGCCCAGGCTGGAGTGCAGTGGCATAATCTTGACTTACTGTAACCTCCGCCTCCCAAGTTCAAACAATTCTCCTGCCTCAGCCTCTTTGAGTAGCTGGGATTATAGGCACGTGCCACCATGCCCAACTAATTTGTCTATTTTTTGGTAGAGGCAGGGTCTCACCATGTTGGCCAGGATGGTCTCGAACTCCTGACCTCAGGTAATCCACCCACCTCGGCCTCCCAAAGTGCTAGAATTACAGGCATGAGCCATCGGCACCCAGCCTGTGCTTCTATTAATTCCTTTGTTTTAGATTCTACATTTAAGTGAGATCATGTGGTATGTGTACATATGTAAGTGGCTCATTTCACTTAGCATAATGTCCTCCAGGTTCATCCATGTTGTTGTAAGGGACAGGATTCCCTTCCTTTCTATGGCTGAGTAGTATTCCCTTGTGTATATACGATATTTTGTTTATTCATTTATCCATTGATGGACACTTAGGTTGCTTCTATACATAAACTATTGTGAATAATACTGCAAAGAACATGAGAGCTATAAATGGTTCTGTGACATACTGATACCAGATCCTCTGGATATATACCCAGAAGTGGGATTACTGGATCACACGGTAATTCTATATTTAGCTTTTTGTAGAACCTATATACAGTTTTCCTAATCAGTGCAGTAATGGCTATACTAATTTACATTCCCACTAATAACGTACAAGGATTTCTCTTTCTCTTCATCCTCACCAACACTCGCTATCTTTTATCTTTTTTATAATAACCGTTCTGATAGGTGTGAGGTGATCGCTTATTGTGGTTTGAATTTGCATTGCTTAGTGATATTGAACCTTTCTTCATATATCTGCTAGCCATTTGTATTTCTTCTTTTGAGTAATGTCTATTCATATCCTTTGCCCATGTTTTAATCAGGTTATTTGTGTTTCTTGCTGTTAAATTTTTTGAATTCTTTATATATGTTCGATATCAACCCATAATTATATTTTTGGTTACTAATAATATTTTCTCCCCATCTGTAGGTTGTCTCTTCATTCCATTTTTTTTTTCTGTGCAGAAGCTTTTTAGTTTGATGTAATCCCATTCGTCTATCTTTTATTTTGTTGCATGAGCTTTTGGAGTCAAATCCAAAAACATTATTGCCCAGACCAGTGTCATATAGTTTTCCCCTATGTTTTCTCCTAGAATTTTTATAGTTTAAGTCTTGAATCCATTTTTAGTTGATTTTTGTATGTAAAAGTCTAGTTTCATTCTTCCATATGTGGATATCCAGTTTAGGGTTGTGATTTTCAATGGGAGGTGAAGATAGGGGTGGTTGGGAAAGTAACACTAGAGACTCAAAGGAGGTGAGACAGGAAGCCATGCAGGTATTTGGGGGGAAAAGAGTCCAAGTTAAAGGGGCAGTCTTTGCACACAGCCCCTAGAGAGGGAACTGGGAGCAGGCCAGTGGGCTCCAGGCCTTCAAGAGGCCTTGTGTACCTGGCAGGGTGAGTGGTAGGAACCAAGGTCAGAGAGGCCTTCTGATGCCTTCCTCTGTAGGTGGGAAGGTGCTAAGGCCAAGGCTGATTGATCTTCTGGAGAAAGATGAATCTACTGAAACCTCTCAGAGGATGACACAGTCCCCGCAGGCCGTTGTTCTGGCTGGTAGGCATCTGGTATTAAGGATATGATTTGTGTAGGGTCACTAGTCCAATGACAGCATGAAATCTGGCAGCCTGAATACAGGGAACAGGTGTCAGTAGGCAGCATCCAGAGGCTCAGCAGAAGAGAGCTGCACCAACCCCCGTGGCAAGGGTGCAGGTGATCTTGGGAACTGGGAGAAATTAGGTGACAATGGACAGAGAGCTCAAGATTCTGTTCCTGGAACAACTGGAAGACCAAGTGTGGCTCCAAGTTGCAGACAAAATGTTTCTATAGTTACACAGTTGTTTTTCCCCTATGCAAATTACAGAGAGTGGTATATTAAGCCTTTTATGACCTGGGAAGCAGCCACTTTTTCTCCTGCCATTTCACAATAGCCATCATATCCTCCAAGAAAAACCATAGTATTTGCAGGTCTTCAGCCATTTATTTATTCACTGCAAGGCCAGACTGCAAATCGGTGTCTAAGAGATTCACCATACTTGTAATACATTATACAGCAGGAAATAAGCTTGCAACTTGCTATTTACACTTAGTTTGCGTTGAATGTAAGTGTTATCTGTGAATTTTGTAGATTTGGTATATCTAAAGTAGGTCGTTAGCTCCAAAGGTCAAGGTACTCTTCCCATATACTTTTTTTTTTTTTCATTGCACAGTTGTTTCAGACAGGACAGCGCTGGGATTCCCAATAAAATCCTATCCCTTCTCAAAAAAATGGAGAAAAAAATCAATAGCTAATCAGTCTACTGCCTGGATACTAACTACTAGGTATTGTGTGTTTGTGTGTGTTTTCTTCTTTTGGTGGATTACAATATAACAAAATAGTGAACTGTTGATTGGTTTGCCAGCTCCTAGGCATCTCTTCTTTCTCAAACGCCAGTTATCTAGTCTTCTCTCAGAGACAGGAACATTTAGACCACTATACTGCCTGTGTTCAACTAAACCTTTACTATCAAATGTCACCAGACAGGAAACGAAGCCAGTCATTTAAAAGTAGAAGGAAAAATATCTAAGTCACAGGTTTATGAAATCAATACTTTTTTTCCTCACTGAGAAGAGCAGAATTTAACAAGAACAACATTGAATTGTATTTAAGACAGAGAAAATGTGACTTTTGCTGACTATTTTACCTTAAATACTGTACCCAAGTGGTTTTTGTAGGAAGATGGTATACAGAACTTCATACACAGAAGAAAGCTGCAGTGACTTTGAATGAAGAACAATGAAAGGTTAATCTTGGACCTCCTCTCCTCTCCTGTCTGTCACCTCTCACAGAAGGCTAGGGTGACATCATATGGTTTCATGACATTGAAGATCATCTGTATTCTGGTTACTCCAAACAGGTATCTCCAGCATGAATCTCAGATCCTGTGTCCAATGTCTGTCTGCTCATCCTCTCCACTGGATGTCTTATGAGTGTCTTAAATATAGCATGTCCACAACCAAGGTCTCTCCCAGACCTGACCCTTCCACAGTCTTCCCCCAGAAAATGACCAGTTATTCTTGCAGGGGCCCAGGACAGACACCTTGACACCCTCTTTGACTCATGCAATCCACCTCATACCTAATCTGTCAACACATCTGGTTGTCCTTCTGAGTTTTCCCAGACTCCGACACTTCTCTTCATCTTCATTGCTTTCTCTCTGGTCCAAAACTCCCATCATCTCTCACGTGGCTTATTCCTGTGCCCCCCCTTACCTAGTCTCCCTATGCTTCCTTCACCTTAGATGGTCTCCTATTGCAGTGGCAACCAGAGTCATCCTGTTGAAACCTTAGTCAGAGCATGTTACTCCTCCACACCAAACCCTCCTCATCTCAGTGTAAAATCAAGTCTTTGCAGGGCAGGTGTGGAAGCTCCCTATGACCTCTCCAACCCCACCTAGTCCTCTTAAAATCAGTAAATTTTCTGCGGTCACTGGTTGACTGTGATTCCTGTATTACATGCTCTGAGATCCTGCCTCAGGGAATTTAAACTTGCTGCTTCCTTTGCCTGGAGTCTCTTTCTTTCTCTTGGCGTTCATGCAGCTCAGTCCTCACTTCATTCATGTCTTTCCCAGAGAAGCTTTTCTGGCCACCATATTTAAAATCTTACCCTCAGCTCCTTTCCCTGCTTAATTTTCTCCACAGCCCCAATTACCTTCTAATATCTAATGTTTTTTTTTTCCATCTTGGTTTTTTTTTTTTTCCATCTTTCCCCACTGTAAGGTAAGCCTGTTAAGAGCAGAGAGTTCTCTTATTTCTTTGCTGGCATATCTCATGTGCCTAGAACAATGTCCAATCCATAGTAGGGACTTAATAAATATTTGCTGGAAAAAAAATGACTGAAGCAAATATTTCCTGCCTGGTCATCATCTTAAAATGACCTCCAAGTCAGCAAAACATTAAGGAAATTAAATAAAACATTAACTTTAAAAAAAGGGGTTTTCTATTTAAAAAGCCAAGAATTAAACAGGCAGTTTGTTTTCTCCATAAATTTACTAGATGCATGCAGACATTCAGGATTTCAGAAAGAATCCAGTTTTTTTCCATCATTGGTTCTGGATTTTCAGTTTAAAATAGAATTCTTCTTAGATCATTCTTTTAGTTAGAGGTTGGGGGAGACAGGCTACCACAGTCGCAACTAAGGAATTGTTCATCTTTCTTAGACTTCATTATCAGGGAAACTCTAAATAGGCTATTGAACAATAATCACGCTATCCCATGAGGTCTAATGAGAATCATACAGTAGCACTAGCAGAATGTAACACGCTTTTCCTCTCCCTTGGCTTTCTATTTGGGCTATTTCCACAGTTACGTGTCTGTCTCTGGGAACCAGCGATAAGTATGCTATAGATAGATCTTTGTGTTCTTCCTACTGGCATGGAATAGTAGCCGAGGTTAATGCACATCCATACATTTCTTTGCAACCTTCAAAAAATGTTAATTATCCTTCTGAGTATGGAAGGTTTAAAAAAGGAATGGTAATAATTAGCTTCAGTGAAAAGAGCAAACAATATTGTATTGCTTCAACAAAAAGTTTAGCAAAATGCCACCCATTTCAGCACGTGGACAGTTCCTGATGTAGATGACAGACATTTATTTTAGGCAAATCCCATCCTCTCTGCCAACAAACAAACTCAAAGAAACCAAACACTTAAAGCATACATGAGCCTGCATTTACTACCTGCCGTCACCATTCAAAGCCCACCTTGCAGTGGCCTTTCCTGATAAAGGCTGCTCCCTGCACCCAGAGATGAAGCAGGCAGCAACTATTTGATAAGAAACCTTCTCGCTTATTTTGGATTTCCATTGTGTGAAATTTATCCTCACATTGTGTCTTATGTTTTTTTGTGTATGCATGTCTTCCCCAAAGGAAACAATAAGCAGGCATCAGGTGATGTATTTATTTTATGTCTGAGAGTGTCTAGCACTTTGCTATGCTCATAACAAGCGCTCAGTATGTAGTTGATGAATGAATTAACTGGTGGATAAATAACACAGTGTATTTATTCAAAGAGCAGATCTGGAGGAGGTCTGGGGAATCCAAATAGAGGAAGGGGTAGGGGGATGTCTGTGTCTGTCTCTTTCTACGGTGTCCAGGGAACAGAGGAAAGAAATACAGCTTAGATGCTGTCTCAAATCCAGACTCTAATCAAACTCATTCTGCTGCCACTGTGGAAGAGGCTTGAGATTGGGAAGGAAATAGTAATGCTTTCTGTGTGCGATTCAATCACTGCCAAAGCTTTGTGTTGGCGGGGCCACTGCATCCCTGCGGGTACTGGCAGAGCTCGCACAGCCCTTCCCCTGGCTGCCCTGGTGGTGGCGGCTTGCCACAGTTTCCAGCAGGCGAGCCAGGGCTGGGATGCTGCGAGCATCCTCCCAGCACCCTCCTGAGGCTGAAGAGAAGGGCCTATCCTCTGTGTCATGAGCCTGGCCCTTTCCCAGTTTGCCATCATCCTTTGGCCTCATCCTTCTGTGCTTTGCAGGACTGTTTCCCTACATTCTGCTCCCATTGGGATAGCTGCTTCACCACACTGGGGAGGATGTGTAAGAATCTTCCTTTGACTCACGCCCCCATATGTTCCTATTCTGTAATCCACTTTTCACATTGGGCTTTCTTTTCACTTTACCAACTAGCTGAGCTTCTGTCCAGGCAATGTCCTCTCTCCCCATTCCAACCTCAAAAGGAGCACAAGACAGGATCTGACTTTCTCTGGAGTCAGGATAGGACCATTTCCTAGGGGGAATCTGCTGCTTCCCAAACACAGGCGAGATGAAAAGGAAGGGAGCTACACAGCGCCCCCATGTGTAGCGAGCAGTACACAACTCATGATTTCCCACGGGAATGAAATGAGGAACAAAATAAGGGTAGTTTCTTGCCTGGGAATTTATTATTTTTTAAGTAGTAAAAATCATTGCTATTCCTTTCCCCACATAGGTCTTTAGCTCATCCTTTTCGTTCATTCTGGGGGTTAAGGAGGTCAGGAGTAGGCAGGGGGAATTAGGGCCATCCTTTCAAGCTTCCTTTACTTGCCAAAATGTTTTAAATATTCAAATGAAAGATTTGATCTGCACATTGTAAAGACTGTTTCCGGACAAAGATTCCTGGTGATATTTAAAGGACAATATAAAAATGGTCTGTCTTTGAGTGAAAATAAAGATAGAATAAAGAAAATGGTGATACCCATAGAATTACAATACTCCTTCCTCCATGCCAGGTCTTCACTTAGTGAGAAATGTTTTTTCCTTTGGAGAACTGGAGTGAGGGGTGGGGAGAACAGGGAAAATCTTCCTTATATCAATACTGTCCTGAATGTTACATATAAAGCTTTATAAAGATTTTCTTTTATTTACTCATCTCGCAACGGAACCTGGGAATTCTAAACTTGGAAACACTGCTCTTCATCGAAGCTTTGAGATACCTTGTTAACCAAACCCTCGATGACCAGAGCATGAGCTGGGGAATGAACAGATCCCGACAGCCATGTCTCCACTTCCATGACAAATGCTTACAAATGATACTCAGGACATCATTCCTCAAAGTCGGTCTAAATTCCGCAATCTAGGATTGAAATGCACCCGAGTCAGTATTCTCTCCGTGCTCAGAGTATCGCATTGCACCCCCATTGTCTGCTGGCAGAACTGAAAAACAGAGAGCTCTAAGAAACATTTAGACTCCTATCACTTAAAATAGTTACCCGTGTGTTTTATTATTTTGCATCTCATGCTAATGGCTGGCACGTGACAAAATGCTCTGGGATATGGGCGCTCCATTCAGGGGAACAGACTCTTGAGGGTCACTGATCACCATAGGCACCTTCTTTACTTGCGTTCTTGAGCCTGGACGAATCCCACCTCCATCCAGGGAAAGATACAAGGCTGTGGAAACGCCAGTGCAACCCAGGAAGGCAACATGCTGTTTTTAGTACTGGAAATATGTAAGTTCACTTTATTAAGTAGATATGAGGAAATTTTAGAGACACATCTTCTCTGCTTTTTGAAACATGTTTCTTCAGACCCAGACAGATGCCGTTTTAATTAGAACACTTGCAATTTCAATTAGTATTTTTAAAAGAAACCTGATTTCTTAGGCAAGGTGATTTGTTGGAGCTCTCTCTGCTGGACTGTTTTAATAACTTGATTTCACAAGCCACATTTTAGGCAGAAGGCAAGCTCTGTACCTTGGCTCGAACGTTGTATCTTCAGATTGGGTGCCTGTTGCAGCTCCCATCTCCTAAACCCCAGAACCTAATTTCACGAAGCCTGCCTCCCTTTTCGGTGAAGCCATGGGTTCTTTGTTAATTAACTTGGGACACCTGTTGGGGAATTTTGGCAGCTGGGTCTGGAAGATAAGAATTCCTTAAAAGAGAACTTGTAAATAAATTGAAGAGCCAATAATTATTTTATTAAATAAGAATTAATGTTGTCCCTTGGATATACTCCATGTGGGAAAAAAAGGCAAAATTGAAACATTTCCAGTTTATTCAAATTCAGGACTTCTGCCCAAAGGCTTAGAGATCTCAAAGAAAGAGAGCAAGAGGGGGAGAGCTGACCGAACTTTATCTGGACTGTTTAGGTATTCATGTTATGCCTGGCCAAACAGTTTCCGAAGAAAAGCTTTAGAGAACAGGATGCATGAGAAATGAAATGGCTCTCCTCAAATACCACAACCAAATCTTGAGAATATAAAAATAGAAAAGAGACTTTCACAGGATAATGTTTTTACATTGAATTCCCTTCTATGTGTGGACTGCTATCTTCTCTCCTTGTTGAAAACAAAGTCTCAATCAGGTGGAAAGAAATTATTATTTTTACTCTTGAATACTAAAAAGTAATGGATTAGAAAAGAGTTTAAAAGTTTAAAGATGAATCCTCTTTAACCCATCCTGGCTGATGTTTGATTATATTTATTATACTGGATCTCAAAAAATTACGGAGCAGACAAGGACGGCTGTAATTGGGTTTCAGCTAAAAGGAAGGCTCCAGGCTGGTGCCATCAATCAGATGGGCCAGTGGTGCTGCCCTGGGGGGCACATAAGGCAGAAGAGAAGGAGGCAGACAGCAGGGAGGGGACACCAGTCTAGCAGGAAGGGCACCGCAAGCCCCCCGGGCATACACCAGGGAACCAGGAAGGAGACAGAAGCCTGGAGATGCAGCCCCGCCAATGTCTGGGCAGCCTGAGGCCGGATGAGGGATGCTGGTCTGTGACCTGGCACAAGCAGTAGGCACAGATTCTGCTCCCAAACCGATTGCCTGAAGAAGAAAAAAGCTCATGTTGTTCATCCTGCCAGACTCCAGTCAAAGGGACATTGAGTGAGAGAATCAAGCAATTCCCAACAGCTCCTCATGAAAATGTCCTGAAAGTTCATTCAAGAAAATTAGCTGAAATTCAGACATTGTTTCTCTCATAACCAGAAAGTTCATAACAATGTAGTGTCCATTTGGGAAACTTGGTTTTTTTAACTTAAAACAAAATTTTCCTATTCAATTTCTTGTATTGTAATGTATTTAAGCAATGTCAGGTAAAATGAATGGATTTGAAGCATAGGTGGTTTATTTCCTAAGCATATAATAGCCTTCACTTCCAAAGTGTATCTTTCTTTTCATTTGATAGAGGCAACTGAACTGGAGGCAGTATAGCCTGGGCTGATGCATGTATGTGTTAATGTGCAATATGTTACTTTTAATTAAAACTCACTAATATTGCAACATTAACATTAGAGGTTATTCAAAGCTCAAGACAGATCAAAAGATACAAATCCCTGTGGTCCTCACCTTGAGACTTGAACAGTCTCAATTTATTGGTCTAATTTATTGGTCAGAAAGGAAAGTTATAGTGATGGAATAGAAGCTGGTGGTATTACATTTTAATTGACTATTAACTCCACAGACTAATACCCCCAGTGTCTATGTGAGTGACCTTATTCCTCTTCAAATGTCAGAAACTCAGCAAGTTTAATTTTCAAGTCACCATCTCCTTTCTTCCTCAGATCCGAACACAAACCCCACTTTGTACTTCGCCTTCTTGTCCCAGTGATAGAAATGAACAGAAACTTTTATTGTCTTCTTTTCTTCCTTTTCTTTATCCCAAGTGAGTAAACCAAGTATTGTCTCCTATTGATACTTTGCCAAGGAGTTTCTTGAGTTCTCTTTACTGCCCCACTGTATTTTACTTTTCAGTTTCAGCCCATAGCATGGCAAGCCTAGGACACATGCATAGCACCCTATGGGGGTTCCTGCCCTCCGTCCCTTCTTACCCAGTCTGCACTCCCCCCTCCCACATCACTGCTGCCACACTTATCTTTGCAAGGTACTCCAATTACAGACTAGTCAGTGTTTCCTGATGTGAATGACACAAAATGAACTCTGCTGCCTCCATTTTTTTTCTTTTTTTAGAAAAAATTTTTTGAGACAGGGTCTCACTCTGTCACTTAAGCTCTGTCAGTCAGGAGTACAGTAATGCAATCTCAGCTCACTGTAACGTCAGCCTCCGGGATTCAAACGATTCTCATACCTCAGCCACTTGGGTATCTGGGCCACCATGCCCGGCTAATTTTCATATTCATAGTAGAGACAAGGTGTTGCCATGCTGGCAGACTGGTCTTGAACTCCCAACCTTAAGCCATCTGCCTGCCTCAACCTCCCAAAGTGCTGGGATTACAGGTGTGAGCCACTGTGCCCAGCCCAGATTTTTTTCTTAATAAAAATTTTTATTGGGGCCCCCAAGAGTCTTTGTGCTTCTTAGTGCATTAGGTATGTCTCTCTTCCAAACTTGCTGGAACCTTCCAGCAGCATTTGGCATATTCACGTATTTTGGTTCCTAGGATAAAACTTTCCTAGTGTTCGTCCTACTCTTTTCCTTCTCCATTTTTCTCCCCTCTTTGCCTGTGTCTTCTCCACTTTATGTCACTGCTGTGTCCTGCTGTGTCCTGTGTCATTTTGTCCTCTCCCCTTCCCCTCTCCCCTCCCTTCCCTTCCTCCTCCTTCCCCTCCCCTGCGCACTCCTCCTTTTCCCTCTCCATACACACACTATATCTAAGACCTCTCCTCCATTTTATTTCAGGTCCTCTTCATTTCTTCCTGCAATCCAGGATAAACTTGTATAAATCTGATACAATTTCCCTTCTGCCTGAAGAAACCCGTTCAGCACTTTTTATAGTGCAGGTCTGCTGAAGATAAATTCTCTCAGCTTTGTGTCATTTTGAAAATGTCTTTAGTTGCCTCCATCCACAAAGGATATCTCTGCTTAGTAGAATTCTGAGAATATTTTTTTTTCAGCACTTCAAAGATATTATTCTATTGTCTTACGGTTTCCATTGCTTTTGATGAGAAGTCAGTTGTCACTGTTGTTTCCTGAGTATGTGTTTTTATACTACCTGCTTTTAAGATACTTGGTCATTATTGATTCTCATATTTCCTCTACCCCTATCTCACTTCCCTGTCTTTCTGGGAATTCAATTACATGTATATTACACTACATGATACTATCCTGCAGCTAGGTCTTATAGCCTCAGCTTAAGATTTTTTATTCTTCTTTTTCACTTTGTGCTTTAGTTTTGATAATTTGTAGTAATCTATCTTTAAACTCACTGGTCCTTCCATGTGCTATTTTCAATCCTTTATAATGGCCATTATATAAATCCTTCCTGTCTGATACTGTATTTTCCAATTCTAGAATTTCGATTTGGTTATTTCTTATAGTTTCCATTTCTCTGCTGAATTTAACTAATTTTTTTCATGCATGTTGTCCATTATCTCACTAGATAATTTAACAAATATATCACAGATAAAGTCCTTATCTACATATTCTAACATCTATATTATTGCGGATTTGCCTATGATAAATTTAGTTTCTCTTAATTTTTGGTCATATTGTCTTACTTCTTTGCAAGTCTTGTGATTTGTTATTGTATGCCAGATGTTTTATGTTGAAAGATTTGAATAGACTGAAGTCGGTAATTCCTTCCTCCTAAAAAGCACCTCATTTCATCCATGGGTTTGCTAAGGTAGAGGGCTGAGTCAATCTAATGCATGCTTTAACTATGTCTGGGCTTTAATTAAACTCAGCCCAGTTATAGCTTCAGTTAAATTCAGTTTACCACTGAGTTCAAATGTTTCAAGAGCATGATCAGTATTTAATCTGCAATTAGGCTCAGAAGGTGAGCACCTATAGATTCCAAAGATTTCTCTGTACTCTGTATACTATTGCCCAGTTTTCAGTTTTCTGAGCCATATAAGATCTCTTTCTCTGTTTCTCTCTCTCTCTCTCTCTCTCTCTCTCTCTGTTTCTCTCTCTCTCTCTCCTTTTTTTCCCTCTCTGCTGTGAAGCTCAGCTGCCAGCTTTTTGGATCATTGCACTACCTGTATTTTTCAGGCTTTGTATAATTTTACATCCACTGTCTCTATCTATCCTCAATATGCACCATTTCTGAGTTCACAGCCTCCTTTCCAATTGGACACTCTCTCCTCTGTCCCTACTGATAACATTTTCATTCTAACTCACTTAGATGGCTCACGGCAGCCATTTCCCCACCCTGATGGCTCTTTCACCTCCTTTCCTATCTACTCCTAACCCATCTTCCAAGACAAATTCAGGCCCTACCCTTTTTACAAGCTTCTGTGAGTACTCTGGATTTATTTATTTTTGCCCTATTTACACTTTTTTGTGTTAATCTGTATACCCCCCAAGTTTGGCGCTTAAGGGATTTAAGGAATGCTGTGTACAACACTCATGTAAGTTCACGGTGACTCACGTGAGTAGTGTCATCTTCTCATCTAACCTGGTCACTCTTTAGGAATAAAAACAATACCTTTCTCAATTTTTACTTTTACTTTTTGTGCTTCTTTTGAAAGCCCCACTATGCCTAGCATTGTGTTAATGTTGTGATGAAGATACTCGTTGCAGAGTTACTGTTCTGCTAGAATATGAGCTCTGTGGGAACACAGACAGCGTCTTCCTTCTTTGCTACTATAACCCCCAGAACGGATCTGTTCTGTCATCTAGCAGAGTCTTATTAAGTTATGTTGGAATGCATAATAGGTCGCAGTCATAATATTGTGGTTTTATAAACCAAATTTTTTATTGTCATACATAGATTTCCTAAGTAATTTAAATCAGTTTGCCATTATAACCTATACCAGAGCATCTTTTATAACTGAGACCTACTTACCCTCACTGTTCTTCCCTAACTTGAACACACCACTACCACAAACTTATAAAAACAGAACTACATGCTTTATTTTTACTATGCAAACTGAAGCAGACAAAAAGTCCTTTTTAAAGACCACCATTCTTAAAGTTGGATGCACACTGGAATCACCTGAGCCTGACCCAGAGCCGCCTAGATATGAGTACTTGTTTTGAGGCTCCCTGAGGGATGCTGAAGTATAGCTGAGGTTGAGAACCACTGATTTGATTCTGTGAAACCCACCATAAATAAAAATTGCCTGCTAATCTTTTGAAAAACTGTCTTCTTCCAGTTTTGAAATATTTTATAATTATTAAAGTTTAAACCTAAGAGTATTTTTCCTCTGAGATATTCCATTCTCTCATTAGAGAAGACAAAAAATTTGTTCCAGAAATTGCTGACCCAAACTTCCTCTTGATATTATTTGTGTAATAGACAGTTGCTGCTAATGGAATAGCCAACTTCAGCCAACATTGCCACTAATGTCATTGATCCCTAGAGTGAAAACGCAGCTTAAATTGTTGCAAATACTGTATATAGAGAGAGTAGGAATATCAAGTGGGTATTATTTTAATATAATCTTTCACGACACACACTTCAGTTCAGCAAAAGACTCTACCTTTCCACTTAATAAAGCCCCTTATGTTTGAAGACCAATTTAATCAAGAGGATGGGTTTAAAGAGCTCCTTGAAAACAGTAAAATGCAAATATAACATTGACAATTGTATAGGGGTCTGGGAAGCCTCCAGGGACGCTCTCAATTCTTCAGTGGGGGCAGGGTTTCCTGCCCTACTCAAGGTGTGTAAATTCCACACCATTCAGGATGCCTACATGTGACCAAGCTGGCTAGACCACAGGGTTGGAGGTGCTGCTTCCCCCTCACCCCCCGACGTCCCCCCACTGCCTTTTCCCAGTCCTTCAGGCAGCATCCAGATATTCCCTCTTGCACTTTGGCCCATAGTTTCTTTGAAGCTGTGTCTCTGTTTAGTTGTGGGTTGAGTAAGAAAAGAATTTCTTCAGCATTTCAGTGAGCAAGCAAAGGAGAAGAAAAATAAACAGAAAATATGTAAATTAATACTTAGAGCTATAACCCTGCCTTGACCATTCTCCAAGAATGCTAGAGTATTACCACTGCATTTTGGTGAACTACTTTTCTCGAATTAAAGCTACATCTCACTTCTTCAACGCTATTCTCTGCTTGTACTCTCCTCTACCTTATACCAATACCTGGATGATTTTTAAAATGTGTTCTCTTTGATATATAGAGGGGATGTGAGGCAGTGCTTGCTTTGAATTGCTTTTGAATCATGGCAACAGGATTTTTCATAAGCTCTTCCCTCTTGTCCCTTCCCCAGGCCCTGACTGACAGCATGTGTTGTGTGCACGGTGACTCGGGGGTTGGTATATGGCTGCATCGGGTACTGGGAGGAGCTAATCAGTCCCCTTGAAGATCAAACCTTTGGTCTTGCTTTTTGGTCAGATTGCTAATCTGCTGAACTAAGGAAACATAGGCAGTGGGAGACTCAAGGAGAAATTCTGTGGCCTGCTCTGAATATTCCTTAATTGAGCTGAGACCACATCCCAGCATTAGCATCGCCGCCTTCTGTGACAGCTTGCTTAACCCATCAGAATACTATTGCAATTGTATTTCACTCTCACTCAGTCTCACTGTTGGTTGGTCTTGGAGGTGTCTACAAAAAGAGTCAAACTCGGTAGAATATTTGAAGAGATTTATTCTGAGCCAAATATGAGTGACCATGGCCCATGACACAGCCCTCAGGAGGTCTTCAGAATATGTGCCCAAAGTTGTCAGGGTGCACTTGGTTTTATACAGTTCAGAGAGGCATGAGACATCAATCACATACATTGGTTTGGTCCAGAAAGGTGGAACAGCTCAAAGTGCAGAGGTGGTGAGGCGGGGCAAGCCGGGGGGGGGGGGGGGGGCAAGGGGGAGGAGGAGGGAGTGAGGGGGGCTGTAGGTAAATTTGAACATTTTCTGGTTGACAATTGATTGAGTTTGTATAAAGACCTGGGATCAATAGAAAGGAAATGTTCAGGTTAAGATAAAAGATTATGAAAGGCCGGGCGCGGTGGCACACACCTATAATCCCAGCACTTTGGGAGGCCAAAGTGGGTGGATGATGAGGTCAAGAGATTGAGATCAGCCTGGCCAACATGGTGGAACCCCGTCTCTACTGAAAATACAAAAATTATCTGGGCATGGTGGCGTGCATCTGTAGTCCCAGCTACTTGGAAGGCAGAGGCAGGACAATCTCTTGAACCCAGGAGGCGGAGGTTCCAGTGAGCCAAGATGGCGCCACTGCACTGCAGCCTGGTGACAGAGTGAGACCTCATCTAAAAATAAATAAATAAAAGAAGGTAAAAGATTGTGGAGACCAAGATTCCTTTGAAGTCTTATAATGGCTGCCCTTAGAGACAATAGATGACAAATGTTTCCTATTCAGACCTTTAAAAGGTGCTAGACTCTCAGTTAATCTCTTCAGGATTGGGAGGGCCTGCAATAAAAAGTCTAGTTATGTTAGCAGAGATTCTTTACAGATGCAAATTTTCCCTCACAAAGGACAGCTCTGCAGGACCATTTCAAAATATGGCAAAGAAACATGTTTTGGGGTAAAATATTTTGACTTTCTTCTTTGTCACATAATGTTACGCCAGAGTCAAATTGGAAAGTAAATCACGATATATAGAGCTAAATAAACCCATCTGATGAGAATGTATGGTTTGTAGGGCGTGACTCCCCAAACCCCTTAGATAGGAATTTGGGCAAGATAAAAAAAAAAATCAGAGCTTAGTCCTCAGAGGGAAGAGGTAACAGATAAAAAGAGATAGAGTGGGTGATGAATATTGGCAAGGATGTTTGTTGAAGAAAGGGAAGTGTTTTTTTCTAAAGCATCTTCATAGGGGAAAGTAGAGGAATTATGCAGTGAGCTTCTTTCTGTTAGGCAGAGGACTAGCATTCACTAAAAAAATTTGAATGACAAAGTATCAGGGCTCCTCAGGATAAATATTTAAATTATACACCTGTGTGTGACTGTGCTACTGGATCAAGAGGTAAAGTTCCATGAGCAACAAACAATACTGAGCATTCCATAACTAAGTACAATTTGCAAAGAACTATCTTAAATAGGTGAGTGACCTCATACTTGTAATCATGACTGCATCCACAGTTATTAGGCACCCGTGGGAAAGGCCCAGGTGACTGAATCAGGTTCTATCATCCTCCCAGCTTGGCTTAAGGTGGGAATTCTAGTAAACCTGAATTTTAGCTTCTCAGTTGTCTCCAAAGGCCATCTCCATCCCTCGTGAGCTCAAGGCAGAGATGGAATGGAAGATGTAGAAATGTTTGAAATAAAAATGAAATGCAGGAAAACTGCAGCCTAGACAATAACTAGCAGTAACAAGAACAACCACAACCACCCCTCCAACTAGTTAATCTGTAACCCACGGGCTGCTAGGTGACTTGAAGGAAGCTGAGCAACCAGCTTGAACTGGGTGCAGAAAAAACAAGCCACCACTGCCTAAAATCCCAGTTGGTCTTAATTAGACGAGGAATAGGTCTAGATGGCAACAGCGTGATTGACCGGTATGCAGACTTTCCTATACATTTGTTTACTTTATGACTTTCCTTTAAGCATTCTGATGAACTTTTAGGAAAAATAACTGTATCTCCTTTTTGCTCTGGCAAGAGAGAAAGGGATGAGATTAGATGGTAGAGCTGACAGAACTGGTAGACCCAGGCATGGGGTAGGGGTTTAAACAGCTGTAGGCCAACTCTAGTTTTGTTTTCTGCAGAATAGATGAGCAATCCTAAGTGACCCTTGCTGCATGTGAAGAGTGGGGACAGTTACCGGAGAAGGAGGGGAGGGAGCACGTGGAATATTGTCTATCTCGAAGGCACATCTTCTGCAGACTCCTCTCTTCTCATCCTTCCTCTCTGAGCCCTGTTCTTCCTCCCGGATAGAATCAGCCTCTGATTGGTTATGAAGTCTCCAGATTCAGGACTTTTCACAGTCTATACGATTGTTATCTAGTCTCTGCTCAGTTATCCGGTCACTAGATGCTAGTCTCTGCCTAGTTTTCTTTCTAAATTCCAAGGCATGTGGGATTCCTTATTTTAAACACAGAAAAGAAGGAGCTTAAATATGTGCATAAAAATAGCCCCACAATTGGCTGAAACAAGCTGGTATCTTTACTTGGAGAAAAGAAATGGAAAGAAATGCAAGGGAACGCACCTTGCCTTCATCTTGACCTTCCTATAAATGCCTAAGAGGACCCCATTTCTTCCAACCCTCCCCACCCCCAAGTTCCCTGAAGTTCTGAAGTCATCCTACCTGTTGCTGGCATCTCCTGGGTCTGGATGACCCACCCTGGTAATCTCCTTGAGAGAAGATGCCCTGTTCTTATGGAGGATCCCTATGCTTCCCCAGCGTGGCCTGACCACACACAGGCTGGAGGATGCCTATGTCAGTTTATTGGTAGAATCAATGATTGCAAATCATTAACAGAATGTTTAAGAGTAGGGGTGTGCGATTTATTTTTCCTTGTTAACCCCAATCCCCTCACGTTTTTAGATTTAAATTGTTGCCAAAAGTATAGTTTAGTTTCCCAGGTGGCATTTTAAAAATAAAACTGACACATCCATCTTTTAAATATGTCTTTAAAAATCTGGATACCACAGTGGTTTAGTACCCAACGTCATGTTCTTCAGCAATATGTGAGCAGATTATTTATCAACATTAGAAACTCTACATCATTCCTTTTCCTCCTTAAACATACAAGCTTTGTACATCCCCCAAAAGTTTTACCCTGATTAATGTATTTTACGCTTTAAAGTCTCTTATTGCTTATTCTCTTATTCTCTTTGCTAACAAAATTTATACAAATTAAGATATATTTTAAATATTTCTTACAGTATTGGGCTTTAAATTAAAACTTTCTTATAGATTATTACTGTAGTTATTAGCAGAATAAAATTGATCAAAATAATATGTCATTTATCTTGATTGAAATTATTCAATATAAAATGTAAAATTGTATTGGAAATGTAGTCACCAGATGGATGAGCCTTTTTTCCCAATCCATTCATGTATTTAAAAATAATATTACTTACTGCTTGATTGAACAAGATTCAGTCTCATTTTATTCTCTTTTTTTGTTTGTTTTTTATAGATTTAAATACTGAGAAACATTGCTCATATATGTAAGGTAAAGAGAATAGACAGTCTTTCCTTATAGTAATGCTACTTGATTCTTTGAACTTCTTATGCATTGGTGTTTAAAAATCTCATTGGGATCCATCATCAAGTTATTTTTAATGATCTATTAACTGTCAACTTCATTCAGTCTTCCTTCAATCTTGTGGAAGGTAAAGAACTAGAAACTGCCTCATTGAAGAAAACGATGAACTGTCCGTCATCATGGTTGTTCCTCCTCAACCCAGACACTGGCATTAAGCAATACCCTTGGCTTCATCTCAGAGAATGTTTGCCAATCTGCAGCAGGGAGAAAATTGACCTGGTGTCGTTAAACAAGAGAAGGGAACCTGTGAAAGAACATGCAAGCACGTTTTTCAGGCAGATCAGTTTTGTTCAGAGTGCATAAGGAAGTCGAGAATCTGAAAATGGATTCCCTTAAAACCCCAAACCCTGCATCCCCTTGGCAAGCCTTTTTGCGGCCACCAGGGCACACAGGGATCCTTTTGGAGTCTGCCCCAGGGGAGCCTGCCCCCAGTGGAACTATAGCTATGACCTTGGCGTTGTTCCCACATAGTCAAGGGTTAACATTAGAAGAATGTGCTTCTCTGATGAATTAGCTCTGGCTTTCCCAAGTCATTTCCACAAATGCCATTTTTGAGCTGCAGTTCCCCAGAGGGAGCTTACACAAAGAGAAAAGCAGCCAACTGTGTGGTGTGAGCCACCAGGCAAGATTTAGGGGTTGCGTTTTAAGCTAATTAAGACTACAGTAAGAATTTTATGCTAGATCATAATTTCTTATTTTCATATAGATTATCATTATTGGGACAATGAGTACAGTATTTAAAAATTCCCAGGGACTAATTAAATATAAAGAAGTCCAGCTTTCAAACTAGAAATGCCACAATTCATTTTTCATACCATAAAAGTCTAATGTGATTGTTTAATACAGTTGCCAAGATATGGTAATACATAGTTGGATATTTCAAGGGTTTAGTGTAATTTTATCCTTGTATACCAACTTCCAAGATGTGGAATTGATTTATCTCCTCATTCATTCATTTGACCAATATTTATTGAGTGCCTACTATGTACCAGTCACAGTACATCAAAGTTTCTGCTTTGCAGAGCTTACAGCCTAGTGGTGAAAACAGTCTCAAAAATAAGCAAACAGACCCTGCACAGTGGCTCACTCCTGTAATCCCAGCTCTTTGGGAGGCGGAGGCAGGCAGATCACCTGAGGTCAGGAGTTTGAGAGCAGCCTGCCCAACATGGTGAAACCCCATCTCTACTAAAAATACAAAAATTAGACAGGTGTAGTAGCAGGTGCCCATAGTCCCAGCTACTCCAGAGGCTGAGGCAGGACTATTGCTTGAACCCAGGAGGAGGAGGTTGCAGTGAGCCGAGATTGTACCACTGTACTCCAGTCTAGGTGACAAGAGCAAAAGTTTGTCTAAAAAAAAAAAGAATATCTACTTTCCACTTCAGACATGAATGAAATAGGGTAAGGGTTTAGAGAGTGACAAGAGGAAGGGAATGTTGAATGGAATGGTCAGGAAAGAAGTCTATGAAGAGGTAAATCCTAAGAGACAAACGGGAGCCAGACCTTACACCATCTGGGCAAGGGAGCAGCAAGAGCAAAACCCCTGGTGCAGGAGAGAAGTTGGCAGGTGGCAAAAATAGGAACAAGGTCAATGTTGTCGTAGCTGGTAAAGGAGGCAGGGAAATGTCAGAGATACTGATGGTGAGTGTGGGATGCCTTTCAGTCTAGATAAGGAATTTGGATTTTTCTCTGAGAGTTTTGGCTCGTGAAAGCATGATCAGATGAATATCACTAAAAGTCCTCTCTGGCTGCTGGTTGAACACTAGACAGTAGGCAAGATGGAAGAGCAGTGAGGGCTTGGATTCAGGAGTCTGGGAAAGAGATCATGCCGTCCAGGACCAGAGCTGTAGCACAGGGATGGAAAAAGTATTTTGAAGGTGGAACCAGCAGGGTTTGCTGATGGATGAAATACAAAATGCCGTAAGTGGGAAAAAAGACAGAGGAGGGGAGGGGATGGTAGATCACAACTTTGATTTTGGACTGAAAGTTTGAAATACCCGTGAGACATGAAAGGGGAGATGCCAAGTAGAAAGCCAACGATTTCATTTTGAGCTCAGGACTGAGATATTAATCTGTGTGTCATCAGGGTAAAAAAGAAAAAAAAAAAAAGGTAAAGTCATGGTCCAGTTATGTTAATTCTCTAAGTATGGAAACATCTACAGGAAGTCTCATCTTAAAATAAAATGCCTATCCACAGGTAGACAAGCATTTCCTGATTTATTAACCAAAGACAGATTTCTTACGTAATTGTCTTCATTTTTACTTTGGAATAAAGAAGACAAGAGGTAATGTTGTTTCTTTGTGTGGATGATACTGAAAATTATAAGACCACACATGTTCAGATTATTTTAGGTTGACTGTAGGCCATCGTATGAAGCCATTTTAAGTTCCTCTTACTTGTTTAAGAACAAAACTTAAACAGATTTATTCATGCCACTGCTGTTGAGGCATCTTGGCTATTTATCCAACCCAAGAAAAAATATGGGACGTGAGGAGAGGGCCAATCAGTTGAGACTGATGAGAAGTCTGAATTTCCATTCACTAGTCTAGACTCTCATGTTGGGTATTATTTGTCTTACTTTCATCTCTTTAGGCTCATTATTCTGGATGGTCACATTTTACTGCTGAAATTTTTATTTGTCAAGTAATTTGTGGGTGTGTGTTTGTAGTCATCCTTTACTATATGGCTTCTGGGACTTGATGAATCCCTGTGCACAGGACCACGTACCTAGACATTCTGTCTTGATCAGTTTTCCATGTGGAGGAAATTGTTTTAGGGGCCCATATGTGCAGTGCCAAGTTATTTATCCATGGAATATATTATAATGAAAATGAATGGAAATGCTTCTTTGCTAGTACCTTTATAAATGCAGTGGGGGTAGCTCCCACCCCTTGAGCCATCCCTGCAAATACTGTCGTTGTGAACTTATCTTCCATTTTTCAGCTGTGTGCATGGCTTGGCAGGAGACTCTGTCGAACATTTAGAAGTGAGAATAGCCTGCAGGGAGGCAAATGCTCCCGGAAGATATAAATCTAATCGATAGAGGACCATTAGACACCTTGTAGTCAAGCTCTCCTTATTTTGCAGGAAAAAAATATTTTACTTCTTCCTTTTTCTTCAAAATCCTAGATAAGGCTCAACAAAATTACCATTTTATATATAAATATGGTGTGAATGTATATATTCATGCGTATGGGTATATCTATATATATATACACACACGTACTTCAAAAAGAGTTTCTGTGATACTTTTTCTTATAAATTGAATACTTTTTTTCATTCATGAGAATCTTAGTTGGCGGTAGGTGAATGATTTTTTTAATCTTATTTGTAGCTCTGTATGCCACAGGAGTTTTTATAAACAATGTGATTTTTGTTCCAAACTATTTTCAGAAATTTCTGTGACTGACATGAAGTGGGAAATCATGGTGATTCTGCCTTCAAATTTCCAACAGATTCATGATGCTTGTGTGCTTGTAGCTAAAACCCAGCTCTGTAGTACGGATACTCTATAAGACTGTATTAGTTCATTTTCACGCTGCTGATAAAGACATACCTGAGACTGGGTAATTTAGAAAAGAAAGAGGTTTATTGGACTTACAGTACCACATGGCAGGGGAGGACTCACAATCATGGTGGAAAGCAAGGAGGAGCAAGTCATATCTTATGTGGATGGCAGCAGGCAAAGAGAGAGAGTTTGTGCAGGGGAACTCCTCCTTTTAAAACCATCAGATCTCGTGAGACTTATTCACTGTTGTGAGAACAGCACAAGAAAGACCTGCCCTCATGATTCAATTACCTCCCAGCAGGTTCCTCCCACAACACGTGGGAATTGTGGGAGTTACAATTCAACATGAGATTTGGGTGTGGACACAGCCAAACCATATCATTCTGTGACTAGCCCCTCCTAAATCTTATATCCTCACATTTCAAAACAATCATATCCTCACATTTCAAAACTAGTCATGCCTTCCCAACAGTCCCCAAAAGTCTTAACTCATTTCAGCATTAACTCAAAAGTCCACAGTCCAAAGTCTCATCTGAAACAAGACAAGTCCCTTCTGCCTATGAGCCTGTAAAATCAAAAGCAAGCAAGTTACTTCCTAGATACAATAGGATAGAGGTATTGGGTAAATACAGCCATTCCAAATGGGAGAAATTGGCCAAAACAAAGGGGCTACAGGGCCCATGCAAGTCTGAAATCCAGCGTGGAAGTCAAATCTTAAAGCTCCAAAATGACCTGCTTTGATTCCATGTCTCACATCCGGGTCATGCTGATGTGAGAGGTAGGTTTCCATAGTGTCGGGCAGCTTCACCCCTGTGGCTTTGCAGGGGATAGTCTCCCTCCCAGCTGCCTTCATGGGCTAGTATTGAGTGTCTGTGACTTTTCCAGCTTCACGATGCAAGCTGTCAGTGGAGCTACCATTCTGGGGTCTGGAGAGTGATAGCCCTCTTCTCACAGCTCCACTAGGTGGTGCCCCAGTAGGGATTCTGTGTGGGGCTCCCATCCCATATTTCCCTTCACACTGCCCGAGCAGAGGTTCTCCATGAGGACCCTGTCCTTACAGCAAACTTCTGCCTGGGCATCCAGGTATTTCCATGCATCTTCTGAAATCTAGGCAGAGGTTCCCAAACCTCAATTCTTGACTTCTGTGCACCCGCAGTCTCAACTGAGACTTGGCACATGAGAGCTGCCAAGACTTGGGGCTTGCACCCTCTGAAGCCGTGGCCTGTGCTCTCCACTGGCCCCTTTCAGCCATGGCTGGGGCAGCTGGGATGCAGGACACCAAGTCCCTAGGCTGTACAAAGCATGAGGACCCTGGACCCAGTCCAGGAAATCACTCTTTCCTCCTAGGCCTCCAGGCCTGTGGTGGGAGGGGCTGCTATGAAGACCTCTGACATGCCCTGGAGACATTTTCCCCATTGTCTTGGGGATTAACATTTGGCTCCTCATTACGTATGCAAATTTCTGCAACTGGCTTGAATTTCTCCCCAGAAAATAGAATTTTATTTTCTATTACATTGTCAGACTACAAGTTTTCCAAACGTTATGCTCTGTTTCTCTTATAAAACCAAAAGCCTTGAACACCTTTTGAATACTTTGCTGCTTAGAAATTTGTTCCACCAGATACCTTAAATCATCTCTCTTAAGTTCAAAGTTCCACAAATCTCTAGGGCAGGGGCAAAATTCTGCCAGTCTCTTTTCTAAAATATAACAAGAGTTACCTTTACTCTAGTTCCCAACAAGTTCCTCATTTCCATCTGAGACCACCTCAGCCTGGACTTTATTGTCCCTATCACTGTCATTACTGTGGGCAAAAACATTCAACAAGTCTCTAGGAAGTTCCAAACTTTCCCACATTTTTCTGTCTTATTCTGAGCCTCCAAATTGTTCCAACCTCTACTTGTTACCCAGTTCCAAAGTCATTCCACATTTTCAGGTATCTTTTCAGTAGCACCCTACCCTGCTGGTCCATTTTCTCACTGCTGATAAAGACATACCTAAGACTGGGCAATTTACAAAAGAAAGAGGTTTATTGGATTTACAGCTCCACATGGCTGGGGAGGCCTGACAGTCATGATGGAAGACAAGGAGGAGCAAGTCACATCTTACGTGGATGGAAGCAGGCAAAAAGAGAGTTTGTGCAGGGAATTCTTCCTCTTTTTAAAATGATCAGATCTCATGAGACTTATTCACTGTCGTGAGAACAGCACAAGAAAAACCTGCCCCCATGATCAATTACTTCCCACTGGGTCCCTCCAACAACATGTAGGAATCGTGGGAGTTACAATTCAAGATGAGATTTGAGAGGGGACACAGCCAAACCATATCAACAACCCACCCCATTAGATGAATATACTCCTCATTAAAGTTCCTGTTTTCTCTTGTTTCCTACTTACTTTATCGATGAAACCATTTTCTGGTTTTGACAACCCAGAATGTTGACCTTGAGATAGTTGTCCTATACTTGGAGACCTAAGCTGGAGGAGAGATTTTGGTGAAAGCATGTGATTTTTCTATAGTGCAGATCAAGGGACAATGATAGTGATGATAGATGGATCTCACACCAGTGTGGCACAAGACTGGATTCCACACACAAATGACTGAATGAAAGTTACTCAATGTGAAATCATCAGACATGAAGAGTGACACTGGCCCTGACCAGACCTGAAGCCTCCTGAATCTGAGTCTCTGGCATGTGGCCTGAGCTTCTCTCTATCTCCAGAAGCCCTCCAGAGGATTCTGATACACAGCGCAGGCTGAGCATCACGTATCTGCATTGCACTGTCAGCCCTAGCTCGTTCAGCCATTTCCTCTTATGAGTGGCACTGCCCTTTCCACTCATATGAAGCTGCTTCTCACTGAGCTCTAAATTACTACTTACAAAAGTTCCTAGGACCTTTAAAACTCAAGTCAAGTGCTATTAAGATTGTGCAATGAACCCATGAATTTAAAATACTTAAGCAAGCTGGGCACAATAACACATGCCTAAAATCCCAGCTGCTCGGGAGGCTAAGGCAGGAGGATCGCTTGAGCCCAGGAGTCGTAGGCCAGCCTGGGAAAGACAGTGAGACCCCTGTTTCTAAAAATTTTAACAATAAAATAATAATTTTAAAAATACACTAGCAAATTGGAGCGGCAAATATGTCATTATTTTGAAAAGAGCTATATGCATCACATCAGGTTTTAATATATACTAAACACTAAAACGTTTTCCCAGATTCATTTCCATTTGTTTTCTACATCTCATTTTTCAATATTTCCTGATTAGCAGAAATCCAAGATAATCAGTCAATGAACATTAACTAAGTGATTCTGTGTTCAAGGCATCACTGCATATTGTGACTCAAGGCCAGACATTTATTTAGATTCTCCGTTTGAGAAAGATTCACTAATAGTATTGAAATGTGAAAGATTTGTTCTCAGAAATAAGTCATTGTTTAAACATCTAATTTTTATTCAAGCATGTACTTAGCAAAAGCCTGATGGTAGGAGACACACCGCCCCATCTCCATGATCCAGGTCACTGCATGTTGTAATTACTCATGTTGGAATTCAGTACTCCTGAGTGAGTGTATCTGAGAACCTGCACTACCATGTGTGCCGTGACCATGAGATTTTGTTCTGCAGCCAGGAAATCAGCTCAAGCCCAACTTTATTGCAGGTTGACCTCCTGTGTCCTCAGCACACACAGACATCCCACCATGAGCCAACCCTGCCTGTGGCTTGTGGCAGTACCCGCCATCCACAAGGACCTAGGGTGTAGGCCAGTAGCAGCTCATTCTCTCTGTCTCTTGCTCCTCCCTACCTGAGCCAAAGACCACCTAGCCCCGTACCCCCAATCACAGCCAACCTCCACAGCACTGGCTGCCTCAGACAGCACATGCCCCAGCATACCCAGCTCCAGACTTCAGGCCATCCTTCTACTACCTTAGGTCCTAATTGGGGAGGTAGAGGTGAGAGACTGCAAATAAATTGACAATAGACACATTAACAGGAGACAAGACACGGTTTATTTACCTGTGTGTGGGAGTACTCAGTAATGAGAAACTCACTGAACAGGTATGGGTAATGGTTTATATTCCAGCTTAATAGGGGAAGGGTGGATAGATAGGGCTTCTGTTGAAACAAATGGGCTTCGAGGGGAAATAAATGGGGATATGGCACTTCTGATAAAGTTTGGTTTATGCCATTTCTCACCCCAGGGCTAAGGGTCAGTCTCTCCTCCTTGGCTGGAGCCTCCTCAGAGGGGATTTATGGCAGCTGCATTCTCAGAAAGCTCAGCCTTTAGCCAACGAAGGAAGCTCAGAAAAGGCTTCTTTTAAGTTTAAAGTAACCTTTATGCCATTCTGATGGGTTCTTTAAGACTTCCACACAACCTGTTTAGGTAGCCTAGCTCATTCAGTACCTACGCCCTTAACCCTACCTTCTCCAACCATTTTACTTTATTCATTCCTCAATCAAGCCTGTGATGTCAAGAAAAGAACTCAATCCTGCCACACTTCAAGCCAGCATTCCCATGCTAGGTGGAAAATGGGACCATTGGTATTGCTCAGCTTCAGCCAGGGACAGAGCTGCCCGGGAGCCCATACACTGCTGTCAGAAAACACGTTAAGGCTCTCAAACACTGAACAGTAGAGAATATTAAAATAAAGTAATCAGCCAGAAATCCATAGGCAATAGGAGAGGATGGAAATGTAAAGATTATTTGTATAAACACAAGCGTGGAACTATCTAGGACCACTTAGTGTGGGGCAGAAGCTCTTTGTGAGAATATTAATACAATATAGAAAAACCAATGATGCTCCCGGAAGTCCCGGAGTCATTCGGAAAATGTTAAATCACGCTGACTCTACAGCAAGCCTTCAACTTTCGCAGAGAAAATGCTCGAAAGCTTCAATTACAGCAGCACCCAGCAAAGAGCAAGTGCTGTCTTGAAGGCGGAGCTGGGAGATGATGAGCGATAGGAGGCAAGTGTGGGGACTGGCGGGAAGGTGGGAGCAGTGGAGGGGATCCCAGTGGACCCAAACTACAAGTTGGGACTTGCAGGGAGCCTCTGATGAAGGTAGTAGGAAATGTGCTTCTTACTCTTCCCTTGCCCTCTCTAATACTCCTCTTAGTTCTTTTCCTCTTGCATACCCGTTTATTTCTGGCTAAGTGTTGGGCATTGTCATACATTTTCTGGCATGACTCCCTTGGGCAAGTTACTTTCCGTCTCTGTGCCTTTGTGTCTTCATGTTTAAAATGGAAAGAACTGCAGTGTTGACCTCCTAGGGCTGTTGTTAGAAATCACTGAAGACACAGAGTACTTAGAATAATATTTGGAATTTAGCAGGCCCTGAGTGGATTCACTGCTGTCATTGCCCTCGTGCTTCATAGCAGTAGCTGTGGTGCTCGTCTTAGCCACAGCTCTTTTGTGGGCTTCTTTTGGTTCCATGGAGGCTCCCAAGCAAAGGTTATTCAGTGCCTCTGTTCTGTGAAAAAGAGATTAAGCATTTTCAGTATATTTAAAGTTATCTCCAGCCTATTGTGATGGTGCCTTTTCTCCAACCCCCCCCCCCTTTTTCTTTTCATTTTATTGTAGGCACAAATCTTTTTTATACAGATGCCTAATTTTTCCCAAAAAGCAACTTACTCCTTTCAACAAGGTTTTCTATTTGGGCATCACATCTGCATTCTTCCAAGAAGCCCACTGGTAAATAGTGGAACAATGAAGCAAAGTGTGGCCACTAAAGAGCAATCTGCAACCACACAGGAGCTGGAATCCCAAGTACCTGTCATTACATTCTCCTACACATGTGCAGAGTTTGATAAAAAAAAGAGAGAGCCAGTTTTGTTATTCCTTTAAGAGGAAAAAACTGCCACGAACTCTTAAGCTTTAATTACCAAAATAAGCTTGCTTTAAACAAATTCAAACACATGAACACAAAGTAGAAGATCAAATGCATTTTGTGGCCCCGTGCACGTATATCCTCCATGGGCTTGTATCTTCAAGGTAACGGTGTTGTGTCTTTAATATCCATTAGCGCTGCACCGTCTAAATGGTCTCTAGGTGTCTCAATGAACCATGAAAAATCTCAGGGAAAATGTATTAATATATTTTTCAGCAAATCCTTTGAGATGAGGATTCTCAGGAAGGATTTTAGTGCATTATGCAATGTAGTTGAATTCCCTCTTCAGTATTGAATATGCTTTGCTTTATTCCAAAGAGCTCAACCTCTTCCTATAGACATTGAAATTCATCTGTTTAATTCATAGCACCACGTGAACTTTTTATTTTTGTCTTAAACTTCTCTGATAAGCTTGCCTCTGCATACAAAAACATCAAAGCCTGCGGGGAAAAATTATTAGAGAAGAAAAGAGAAAAGCACCTTTAGTTTAAGCTTCAAATGAGACCAAATTGATTAGTCATCTGAGATTAACTCAGCCTAGCAGTGAGCTTACAGCAAATCACGTCCGTCATCCTTTTCTTATTGTAATTTCTCTTTGAAACTTTAAGTAAATTGCCTACATTGTCGTATCTTTAAGAGACTCTGATTAAATCTAAAGCCGAACTAGCCACTGCTCTATATAAGTCTTATTTGTTCTAATACAAAGAAATAAATCAACTCATGGGGGAAAAGAAAGCATTATGAACAAAGTCCAAAAATAAGCCTTACTAATGAAAATATACAAACCCGAAGTGTTATTTGGTAATTTTTCTAGTGTTACTAAGTGTTACCAACTAGCAGCTGCCTCAGATGCCCTTATCTGCTTGAGTTTCTTGTGAAAAAAGTGGTCCTCCGTGATGCCCAGGGCCGCCGCCCTAAAGATCATCAACACAACCTGTTGCTGAAACAAAGCTAAACTGATTTCTTACCCTGGTAAGGGGGACAGCACTCAAGGGAGCTTTGGCAGTGCCTTGGAGGAGGGAGATGAGATTTTGTGGAGAATTTGAAGCCTGGTTTAAGGTGAATCTTCCAATGCTAAGACTTGCCACCATTCAGGATTGGTAGAAACAGGAATTCAATACGTCATAGGACACAAACTGTCTTTTGATACTTTCCATGAAAGAGTCAGTAGGCTTTTCTACAAGTTTCTGGATTTAACAATCAAGTTATTTGCATTGGCAAGAATCTCTTGGAATAGTGACATTAATGAGGATGGGGGTAGTTAAGTGGTGGTAATAAAACCATTTCTATCTGCATATAAATTTGTTGTCCAGCTGTGTGTGTGTCAGGGGAGTACTGGGCAGACGTTGAGTTAGGAGAGTGGGTACATAGTTTTAGTTCCCCATGAACTGAAAATGTATGCGCATCTCAAAAATTGCTCTGTTTCATCATGGAAAAAAAAGCCAGATGATATTGAGAAGAAATAGAAACACAGGTAGTACAAAACCATCAATGATCTAAAGTGTATTTCCATTTAACAGCCCTTTGGCTCCTGAGTCCACACCTATACACCCTCTTCAATTCCTCCACCCCAGCTTGGTACGGAAAGTATGATGGACTCTCTGCTCTTAAGGACCAAGCCCTGGCCTACTTGAAACCACATTTACATAGTCACAAAGGGCTGGGATTACCATGCATGCTTTAAGTGCTGTGGGAACTCACAGAAGATAAACATGACAGGCAGACAGTGCTTATTAAATGCACAACTTTACATAGTGAAGAAGCAATAAACAAAAATTTAGTTTTTTTAAATCAAATTTTATTTTGAAGTTTATTCTCAGTTGCTTTGAGACACAAGATCTGATCATGCCCCTCTTATTTGCCTTTTGATTAAGTCCAAGACCAACAAAATGTCAGACTATCAATATATATTTGTTTAATGAACAGTTGGTTGATATCCATGCTTTAAGTTTATAGAGAACAGGTATTACAAGATATCTATAGCTTTAAAAAAAGAAACCTAATTCTAAAAATTAGAGGAAATGACTCAACTCTCATGAAAAACCTTTTGCAATTCTGATTTCTCAGTTATTAGAAGAATTTTCATATCTTACAGACTTCTTTATTAGTCTCAAATGTCTGTATTTTTCTGTTGCTCACTTCTTTCCTAAGAGATGTAGATACAATCAAGAGAAGTTCCAAATGCTTGAGATTGAACCAGTGGCTTACAATGCAGCTAAAGCTCTTGTCAATGAAGGCCAAGGTTCTTGTCAGTTTATCTCAAATTCCTACAAGGCTACTAAAATTAACCAGGGAGCTGTGTCTCCATTTTTATATGCTTATTGCCCCGGCCAAATTCTGGTATAGCTCATTGCTTGTCCCCCACCCAAAATTCTCTTCTATTTTAGTCAACTGTTATATCTCTCTGCATGATCTAAGCTTCATAGGTACCCACTAGAGCTCTGGCCATTGGGCAAATGTACTGCATCCTAGTGATGGCAGTATTTTTTAATAAAGAGCCTCTTTGAGACCCTTGAGAAGGAAATCCACTAGCCAGTCTGAGCAGTTTACTTAAGAATGAATGTGCTTTTGTTCTGGTAGGGCAGGCTTTGTGGAAATAAACAACCAACCAAAGGAGAAAAGCAAAGGCTATCTATTCTGAGCTTGCTATAGCAAGGGAGTTGGCCATCATCACTTGTGTTTTGGCAGAGACTCAAAGGCAGAAGAGTGGTAAATATTATAGTGGAGAAGAGGGAAGCTTCAGGTATGCCCTAATTGGAAGCCGATAGCACAAAGATGTCATGAGCCAGCCAGAAGTGGAACACCCCAGGTGACTGGTTGGGGTGTGTGCCTGGCCTTCGCTGCTTGTCCTCATTCGGAAGCAGAGACAAAAACTAGGGAAGCTTTCACTTATCAATCATGTCCTGGCCATTTGGGGCCAAATGTTACAGAAGTTCTGAATGGAGATAGCAATCTGTCTTTCTGTGAGACTAACCTACAGCAGGCTTGCTTCCTGAGTTGCTTATTATAGATAAGGAGTTGGTTTCCTGGGCAGGATGCTCAGGTTGTGGGTCAAAGTTCTGTTTTTATGCATTTTCTGGCCATTGTCCATTTGCATATTCAGTCTGTCCGTGGGGACATATGTGAGAGTTACAATGTAACAGAGCTCTGCTTCCAAAATATACTGTATTTTAAATTAGTTTTTAGTTAATTGTCATGAAACTAAATGTAGCCAGGTAATTTTGAGTAAATTATCTATTATTGGTTTTTCTCCTTCTGGTACTACATCTGTAAGCCATTTGTAGCAGTAGATACAAATTGTAAAGGAAATCATTGTGGAAATGTAAGAACCAGGGAGTTAACCAACGGGAAACATTGAAAGTAACTTGGTATCTCCTTGGACCTGTTTTCACTGGGACCTGAGGTGGTGGACGCTTCTGGGTGTGGTTGCAGGGAAGGTGTTGTCGACTCTGGGTCTCAAGGCCTAGGGACCAATAGACCTGGGTGGAAAAAGAACATGGCTTGAAAGTGGAAAGAAATATACCAGAAATTGGTAGAAAGGGAAGAAGAAAGAGCATCCAGCTAAAATTCCATAGGCTAAAATACACATATACAATTGTGTCCTCTAAACCATGTTAAAAACAAGTTTTCAGGAATAGATGATTGAAGAAGCACTTTGTTCAACTTGCTAGACTCCTTCATGGAAATTCGTTGGGCAGTACTATGAGCCTGGCACTGGAAATGTCTCCATTCTTATTTGTTAACAGGTGTCTGTATGTAGCAACATGGGCAGAACAGTGTATCTCTCCACTAAGACAGTGAATTGCTTGTGGCTTACAAAGTTAGTGTTTAAATGAAACTACTAACTCCCAGGAGGTATAAATGGTGAGATATTTCTCCTTAAGGAAAAACACTTTTTATGTTGCTTTTGCACAAGTGGTGTGAAACCCAGTTATTTATTGGACACATTCCATGCACAAAGGGGTGGGTTTGGGTGCCTGGAGAATGGACAGCATTTCCAGGAGGAAAGTTCAGAAGGAATTTCAAGAAGCTTTGTAATGAGGGGTAGACACAGTCAGCTACAACGCAGGGGAGATGGTCAGTACACGTCTGGATGGGGTAAACTCATAGGCGTGCCAGGGCATCCGTGGGGAGGGTGATATTTCTTTGGCACTGAAGAGTTATCATAACACATTTGACAAGCCTCACATTTTCATTCGTTAGGTTTCTTTCATTAGGTTGAAAGTTAGTGCACTGTCTGTGCCAATGCATGTTTAGACATTTATTTTTCTCTGTGTAAATGTTCCTACTATTGCACTCTGCAGACAAGTGAGAGGAAATTTGACAAGCAATTTGTATTATGTCAGTTATGCCAGATCACACCCTTGTCCTCCCCTCTAATCACACAAAAGCCTCCAAAAGCCCATGAGGCATGAAGTTCCAGGAGCTTAGGAGGTTATTGAGGCAACGTGAGAAGTATGGAATCGATACCAGGAGGCTTTAGCAAAAAGGATCCTCCCTTTAGCTCCTTGAAAAGCCCATCCTGTGACTTTCAGAAGGTGACTTACCTTCCCCCATTTCCAGCAGTGACCTCATCTTACCTCGGAATCTCTAGAGCAATAGCTTTCAACAGGGCACAGTTTTGTCCCCCAGGAGATATCTAGCAATATCAGAAAACATTTTTAGTTGTCACAACTGGTGTGGATGGGAGGGTGCTACTCGCACCTGGTGGGTGGAGGCCAGAGCTGCTGCAGTCCATCCTGCAGGCTATGGGACAGCCTCACAGCACAGCATGGTCCAGCCCAAAATATCAACAATGCCAAGCTGGAGGAACCCAGCTCCAGATCTTGTACAGACGTTCTTGTACAGAACCCTGGGACCCTGGCAAATTCTGTCTTTCTCCAAAAGAACTATTCCTATCTTTTTCAGTAGGTATAGATTATGTCTACATATATGTGAAAATCACAACTGGGAAATCTAATGAAGTCTAGTATGCAATCCAGCCAAATGACACTAGCTGGATATAGCACTGCTGTGACCCTCTACACATCTGTGTTTGAGTTGCCATACATGACTCTACCTGTCAGCTCACCACAGGGGCAGTGTGGGGCAGGGATGTTCCATGGCTCAACTGTGTAAGTTATACATCCATGAGGTGGATGGTTGTACCATTAGAGAATATTCTAGAAACACTTCTGTGGCTAACTCTTTCTGAAATGTTTCCCTCTCTCTGCACAGACCCTGCTGTTTCCCAGGCAACTAAATGCAGTATCTAAAAATACATGCATGCAAGATTTTTATGGGGAAATAAAACAATATTACATTAAATTTAAGACTGACTAATATTTGAGATCATGTAAATCTCTGAAGGTGGATACCCTCACTCAGGGTATAGCTTACACTTCAGTCTTAGAAACTACCTTGGGATACCTGACTGGGTTTGCCGTGGTTTGGTTGGGATGGGGCCCTGTTTTGTTTGTTCATGGCTGAGTAGATGCAGAGATTAAATGCCACATCATTCAGGGCAGTGTTTGTGGAATACGAACCTTGATCCAGGCCAGCTCCAAGTTCTGGGAACTCAGGTGATAAAGAGCCTGTATTCCTTGCCTCAAGGAGAGTACTGAGGTGAATGGACCCTTGTGCTATGCTAGAGGAATGCCAGGATGGTGAAGCGGGCAGCAGAAGCAGCTTTGGAAGGAGCGATTTGGGAAAGCCTCCCTAAATGGTGAAACCCCTGAGCTGACCCCGGAGAAGTTGAAGTTAACCAAACAAAGGAGCAAACAATGCAGGAAGCAAGAACAACAGGACTTAAACCTGAGAGTCACATCTCCTGGAGCATATTTACACAATTACAAGCAGGGCCACCTGCTAGGAACACAGCAGCTCCCCACACCTGCAGGGGTCCTGTTGGCCAGTCCCAAAAGCTGGTGTTTTACCCGGTAAGCAAGAGGGAGCTAGCGATATGACATGGACAACAGAAAAAAATGGCACACACAGTCTCGTGCCCCCAGGCTACTTCTGCTGGGATTAAAATATGTGATTTGTACTTATTAGGGTGATGCTGGACCTATACCAGGGCAGCAAGCAATGGAATACATTGATCTTTCTATGTTTTTATTGACCTGCCGATGAACAGAAGTCACGGCACATATGTATGCCTGTATCTGTGCATCGTGTGTATGCAGACAGGGAGCCATACTCTTTATACCCCTCAATATACACATATCATGTCCCTCTCTCCCTCCCTCACCTAGCCAGCCCACCCCTTGGTGGATAATTGTGTCTCTTTATTTTAAACTCAGACCCCAAAACAATGCCTTTTATGTGGAAAAGAAAATGCAAAAGGCATTTTTGCCATTGCTGTTGGTGTTGAACTGTGTGTGATGTGATTGAGTCTGTATGCTCCGGTAGAACCAGTTGCCCAGTCCTGCTTCCTGTGACATCCTCCTGGACAGGCAGAGGTGTGTACTGGCAGCTTCTCCTGCTTTCTGAAGCAGCCGGAGCGCCACGTGCAAGTAATCGTTCATTTCCAAGACAAACAGCCTGCGTACACACTCATCTCCCTGAGAGAAGCATGGTTTTCACAGAGGTACTCACGGTCCTGAAACCCAGCTCATTAACCCTCCTGAAATTCATGAGGAGGCTCTGCTGAGAAGAGTCACTGATGACAGAATTTTAAACTTTATTTTCCGTCCCCAATAATGTTGGTGATTATCCCCATGAAAACGCATGGGCTTTCTATGGCTGTCAAGGACTTTCTAGAGAAATTGGCCTTGAGCTTGCCCGTTTTGTCAGTGCTGGCTCTGTGCTTCATTAACTCCAGGGAGCTCGCAGCCTGTTTCTTTTTTGTTTGTGTGTTTGTTTTTAACAGATTTGGACAAAACAGAATCCAATGATAGTGACAGACAGTGATGATGGCAGCCAATGTGATGAACTGAAGCATCGTTTTTATTTATTTTATTTGCTTTTGCTTGTTTGGTCTTAAATACCAAGTTGAGATAACATTCAATGAGATTTCAGACAGCACTAAAAGTGAAATGACGAATTCCGTGGGATTCCATATAACAGATGAGACATGATTATTTGTCAAATAAAACAGAATAGAACTGTTCTTTGTGGTGTCTTCTTCAAAGCAGCAGCTCTGAAACATACCTAAACCCAAATGCCAAGCAGTGTGTTGGTTTGCTAGAGTTCCTGTAACAAAGTGCCCCTAACTGCATGGGTTAAATGTGCTGGAGGCAGGAAGTTTGAGATCAAGGTGTCACAGTGTCTATTGCCTTGGAAGGCTGTAAGGGACAATCTGTCCCAGGCCCCTGCCCTCGCTTCTGGTGATTTGCTGTCAATAGATGGCGTTCCTTGGCTTGTGGAAGCATCGCCTCAGTGTCTGCTTCATCTTCACATAGTGGTTTCCTTGTGTGCCTCTGTCTCTGGATCCAAATTTCCCCTTTATGTAAGGACCTCTGTCGTATTGGATTAGGAGCCCACCCCACTCCAGTATGACCTCATCTCAACTGTATCTGCAATGACTCTGTTGCTACATAAGGCCACATTCTGAGGGACTGGGAGTTAGGATGTCAACATATGACTTTTGGTGAGGGGATAGAATTCAACTCAGAACCAGCGGCATTCCTGTTTCCACCCCATCCCACACCAAGTAGCCCTATCAGCTGCTGAGCCAGCAGCCACTCTGCCCTGCAGCACAGATAGGGGGTCAGCCACTTAATATTTGTGGTTAAAACCAACAAGGAGGAAGGTCCTGAGTCTCCAACTAATCAGTGGAAGAAAGGAAGAGAGGACAGAGAAGGGAAGGGAACATTCTTTAAGAAAAAGGGGGAATGGAGAGGAGATGAGGAAAGTGTAGTGGGTAAGATGATGGGCCCCCAAAAATCCATCCAAGTCCCCAGAATCTGTGAGTGTGACCTTATTTGGAAAAAGAGTATTTGCAGATACAGTTAAGTTAAGGGTCTTGAGATGAGATCATCCTCGATTACCCAAGTGGGCTGTAAATCCAAAGCTAAGTGTCCTTGTAAGAGACACAAGAGGAGATGACACAGACACAGAGGAGAAGGCATGTGAGGGCAGAGGCAGAGATGGGAGCGATGCATCCTGATTTGGTTGGGATGTTTGTCCCCTCCAAATCTCATGTTGGAATGCAATCCCCACTGTGGGAGATGGGGCCCGGTGGGAGGTATGTGGGACACACGGGCAGATCCCTCAGGAACGGCTTGGTGCCTTAATGAGTGAGTAATGAGTGAGTATCACTCTATTTGATACTGCAAGACCTGATTGTTATTGTAAACAGAGCCTGGCACCTTACCCCCCTCCCTCTTGAGTCCTTCTCTCCCCATACGATCTGTTCACTCACCACTAGCTCCCCTTCGCCTTCTGCCATGAGTGGAAGCTTTCTGAAGCCCTCACCAAAAGCAGATGCTGGCACCATGCTTTTTGTACAGCCTGCAGAACCATGATCCAAATAAACTTATTTTCTTTGTGAATTACCCAGTCTCAGGTATTCTTTTATAGCAATGCAAATAGACTAAGTCACAGCCCCAATCCAGTAAATACCAGGAGCCACCAGAATAAATGCCAGACCTCCCCTAGAGCCTTAGGAGGGAGCATGGCCCTGTCTGCTGATACCTTGATTTCAGACTTGTGACTTCCAGAACTGTGAGAGATACATTTCTGATTTTTTAAGCCATGCTGTTTGTAGTAATCCATTGAAGCAGTCACAGGAAACTAATGCAAAGCAAAAGAAAGAAGTGCCGTTTTGAGGGGCCCTTAGGGTCCCCAGTGGTGGCCCAAGGGGGCACTACCCTGAAACCCCTAAAGTCCTACATTTTTCTCCAGCTCTGCTGTGCCCTGACTCACGTGAGGAATAGCAGAACCACCAGCTGATCCTGTGCTGTCTCAAGCGACAGTTTCCTTTGAGCACCAGCATCTATCCCTTCCCTGTCCACCACTCGCCTCCTGGATCTGTATTCAGACCCATGCTCACCTGAACTTGACCTTAGCAATGTGACACTGAAAGGAAAACAGTTGCTGCATAAGCTCTGTTTAACCAATGGAATTATGTTAAGCCAAACAAACATCACTGAATCTTCAGACTTTCAAAGAAGTCAACAACCCATACTTTTTTTTGCAAGTGTGAGTTGAGTGAGTAATGAGTGAGTATCACTCTATTCAATATTGCAAGATCTGATTGTTATTATAAACAGAGCCTGGCACCTTCCCCCACTCCCTCTTGCATCCTTCTCTCCCCATACGATCTATGCACACACTGCCTGCATTTGAAAATAGGGTAGGAGGGACTGCTCATATTGGATTATGAAGAGTACATAGAAAATATCATTCTGTAGTATGAAGACCACTCTTTGCTGGATGGTTGTGTGGATTTGTGTGGTTTGGGTTGGTTTGATGGGGCTGACCATAGTCACTGTGTAATAATAATTAAGCTACTTGTCGACCAACGTGTAGGCTCCTGCAATCCTAGCAGATGATCACTCACCTCACTGTCGTCTGTCAGATCATGCCAAATGGGCTTGACAGAGTGGCAGGGCAGTGTGCAGGGCATGCTTGGTGCCTGCATTTCGGAAGGTGACACTGTTAAGAAGGGAAAGGACCTCCTGTCACGGTACCTCATTGCAGAATGAGAGCAGACAGCCAGGAACATCAGAGTCCTGCCAGGCAGAGGCTGCTACCCCGCTGCACAACCTGCTGGAAGATGTAGGGCCTGTGCCTGTGGGCCAGTTACTCTCAGCCAAGTGTGAATGACAGCCTCTATCCCCTGCCTGGGCTCCCTAGTGAGGGAGACAAATAGATACTTAAAGTTTTCCAAAAATTGCAATTTCAGAAGAGAAAAACACTGAACACTTTCCTGAGGTTTGAGCCAATTGATGTACAGAAGCCCTGTGTCTAGTGTTTTCCTGCTTTTTTAATCTTCCATGCAATCTCTTGTACTCATCAAATCTTTCTCCCTTTGCTACAAGTGAAATCCCATCCCAATAAAGAAATTGCCACAGCACTGCAGCTTCTTTTCTTTTCCTGAAATTTTACAGCATTAATATTGCTTGTAAAAAGTGGGTCATCAGCTTGGCTCAGATATAGCAATAAGTCATTTTAATTGAGTGAAATTAGTGAAAATAATCTTTGGTCCATTTTTGGTCTCCTAAGCTCATTTTTTGCTTCTGTTTTTATATCTACTTGGTCTCTTTTTATTCATTTCATCATACCTTGTGTTTTTTCTACCTATCTACTTGTGAATAGTTCATACAATTACAACATATAGTTACTGATTTTTTTTTAGTTTAGCACAAATACAACCACCAAAGTTTTACACTCATCAAATATAAATCCTGTATGTTTTATGCATTCAACATAAGCTTACAATATAAATGCTGGAATCCTGGGTAGATTAATAGTAATGCTAACAGTTTCATTAAAAATGTCTACTGTGGTTAATTAACAAAGATACAGTCAATATTATATAGCCTGAGACATTCTTACAGTTCATAGGAATAGTGTTTTCGCCAGCTAGGAAATTTGGAGAAATATCTAAAGCACAAACCAATTTTACTAAAATACATTTTAAGTTTCTTTGGGTTCTCGTGTTATTTTTCTTGAAATAGAAATTCTGTGTACTATAAAAATACAAAAGAGGCCCAATTCCTTTATCAAAAAAAAAACAAAAAACAAAAAATAAAAAATAAGCTCTGACCTAGATATCAAAAGTTTTGTAAGCTAACACTATTAAAGATCAATCTCGAAGTGAGGACAAGTGATTGGAAGCATTTTTTAAGAAACGATACTATCTCTTTTGTTGGTTAGAACCATCTAAACTATCTTGTGTCTAGGAAAGAAGATTACCTCCTAAGCATAAGAAGGACGAGTCTTTTATTTATAAGATCTGGAAAAGTTCAGGCTTCTGGCATGTAATTAGGGCCCCATTATATGTGTTAGAAAAAGAGATAAAGTGATGGTCCAGCCACCCGAAGCCACAGTAGACTTGCTGCCTTCTTAGCTCTATTTCAGCTCTGGAGGAAATCTTAGATGTACAGGTTTTTTATAAGCCAAATCAGACCCTGGTGAACCAGTGACCTAAAGCCACCTAAGACTTCCTGGTATCCAAAGTTCAATTCCATAATTTATTGCCATGTGGAAACCAGCACTTGGCTTGGCTGGTAGGTCCCAGGACAAAAATCGACGTGAGCAACACAATTATATAAGTTTCATACAGTGAACTTCCTCCATTTGAGAGCCATCTTGGAATTCATCCATAAACTTCTCATTGGTTAATAAGGAAGATGAAATTTTAAGCAAATAATTATATATCCTTCTTTAATGCCATGTATCTCTCTAGTTTATGAAGTCCTCTGTGAACAAGGTATGCATGTATAACATAAGAACAAGACAGGTGCATTTAGGAATATATTGAGGTGAACTGCTCCCATCAGCCAACACTAAAAACAGACTAACACATGTCTTCTCTGACCATCCCTTTTTCATAGTAAGAGTTTTTCTTTCAGTTCTGGTTTTCATCAACATTAATTTAAGTTGTGAAATTACAGCTTCTGTGGTGTAAAGATCTGTGTGCACTTGATGACATGAAAACTTAATAGAAGGAACAAGAACAGTAACAGCGGGGCCCCAGACTGAGCCCTCAGACCCCCACTTCTCTGGAAAGGGAATGGATACCATGCCCAAGACGGCCTTCTCTATTCTGATAAATTTCTCTATTCTGCTAAGTTTGGCAAAACCTGTGCTTAAACAAAGTTGAACACTTGGCTTCATTGTGTCTGTTGGTCTGCTCAGAGCCTTTACTTTGCTAATTCAAAGTAAATTTACTAATACATCATAAATCTCTGAGATGAGTATGAAGTACAGTATTTCCTGCATTTATGTTGCAGTGAAACCCTGTTTATAACATAACATCTTATAAAACTAGTATTCCCCAGACCTGCATAGATGTAAATAGCAGCTGCAACAGGATAAATGTGAATGCAATTTTCAATTATCAAAGCACTGTTGCACCTTCTTACCTTGTGTGATCAAAAGCCTCATGCAATTTGTTTATTAATTTATCAGTAGACATAGGTTTGTTAGCTGTCATCCTATCCTCAGTTTGTATGATAGAAGGATAAATTATATACATCAGCAAACTGGATGCAACTTCAATGAATGTTTTTGGAATGACTGGCTGAATAAATGCATGATAGGGAAGGTGTCACACAGCTGGTAAAGGCAGTCTATCCGTGTGAAAAGAGCTCAGAGGAAGGAGTCAGGAGGGTTAGGCTGGAGAGAAGAGCTTCTGCCTAAGACACTTATGGTCACCAAAGCTCAGGAGACAGCTCTGTGACCTTTCCCATACCATTTAACTTCTATTTGTCTTCTGGATAAATTGGAAATTACACCTGCCATTTTTATATCCCTAGGGTAATGTAAGACACAAATGGAAATAATGAATATGAATGTTCTTGAAAAAGTTAGAACACTACATAATGTCATCTATGATTAATAGCATATGAAGAAAACCAACAGATGATTCCTTCTGTCCATATCCTTAATTGGGTCTGATTTTTATTTTGGCAGAGGTGTAAATCAATTTGGAAAAGCAAGAATGAGGGAATGTGATTTTATAATTCATCATTAAGCCACTGCAGTAATCAATGAATGACTGCTATTCCAGTGTCACTCAGGTTGGAGGACTAATTTCAGATTCTATTCCTGAAAACAAACTTTTCTTTAGAGAAACACTGATCTCATCTGTCTCAGACAGACAATTGTCTTCTGAAATTTTCATCTTAGGGGAGTTCTTCGGTTTTGCTAGATAGCAATCTTGACCTAAAAATAAAACACCCTTCATAGGTTTCTCCCCTGAAGCTAGAATCAGTAAGTTTAAATTTTCATCATTCCTTTGTGCTAAAATTAGTCAATGAATTAAGATAATTATTTTTATGGCTATTATGCTTAATAGTTAATCAAATTATTTAAATCCTGTTAAAATGTATCATATTAGTTGGTTGCCTCATTTTCAATATTTCTCAAAAATCAATTTATTTCTAGTTCAAAAAGGAACTTCAGCAAATCTCTTGTTAATTAACTGCCATTTTTATTTTTAGAATCATTCTTATACTAGTTAAATATGCATATCTCAGCCACCTTCTTGCCCATATTTCTACTCATTTTCTTAGTTCTTCACACTTCAACAGTGTGAGAATTTCTCAGAATCTAATTCAGTGAATTCCCCTGGATGAGACAAGGTGCTGAAACATACAATTCCTTTTGTCTTCCAAACAGATGGAATAGGTTATTTATTTGAGTGTAATAACTCTTGAAAGAACTGCATACCGTATGCCATAAACCTGTCAGATTCTGCCTCATTCAATGTTATTTCTTTTCAGAGGATTGAGTTACTCTTTGAATCATTTTCTCAGACCAACTGCTTCCCAACTCGGGCATGTGAAATAGGATCTTATATGTGTTACAGGTCTGTTCTTGTTTTTGTTTTTGTTTTTGCTTTTTTGAGACTGAGTCTCACCCTGTCGCCCAGGCTAGGGTGCAATGGCATGATCTCAGCTCACTGCAACCTCCACCTCCCGGGTTCAAACAATTCTCCTGCCTCAGCCTCCCAAGTAGCTGGGATTACAGGCACCCACCACCATGCCCAGCTAATTTTTTGGGGTTTTTTTGTTTGTTTGCTTTTTTGAGACAGAGTTCACTTTGTTGCCCAGGCTGGAGTGCAGTGGTGTGATCTCAGCTCATTGCAACCTCTGCCTCCCAGGTTCAACTAATTCTTCTGCCTCGGCCTCCCAAGTAGCTGGGACTACAGGCACGTGCCACAATGCCTGGCTACTTTTTGCATTTTTAGTAGAGATGGGGTTTCGTCATGTTGGCCAAGCTGGTCTCGAACTCCTGACCTCATGTAATTCACCAGCCTCGGTCTCCCAAAGTGCTGGGAGTACAGGTGTGAGCCAGCGTGCCTGGCCTGTATTTGTTTTTTAAAATAATGATTATTAGAAAAAAAGTAAGGAACTTTAGTGTACCTTCTAGAATTTGTCTTATCATCTGCCCATAGCAACTATTTGATCCCCTGGCTCCAGCTGGTCCCTTCTTACTATTCCTTCTCTCTCTCTTTTTCTATTTGAATAAATCTCTAATCAATTAAAACAACAGGCAGATTACAAAAGAAGATTCATTTTTTAAAAAAATCAAGGCATCTCGTGAAATATTTATTTGAATATAGCAAGAGCAAAGGAGCAGATGTGGAGATGAACAGGTCCCTTTCTGGGAAAAGGGGACTGGTATGATCAATCCAGAGGGTTGGTGTTGCCACAACCATTTTCCACTGTGTGAAAGGAAGACAGAAAGAAAAAGCATCAAGATGAGAAAGGGGTTTTCTTATGGATTATGGCAGGAGAGTCAGAATTAAGACCAGCCCTCTACATTTAAAACTAAGTACAAAATGACCCTGGTTTGTAACGTTACATTTAGTCAGGTCATGCTGGGCAAACAGCAGTTTTCTCACAAGTTAATCACATTGTCACATATTGGTATTGCCAGTGTCAGAGATTATGTTAATTAGGGAGTCTGCAACTGTTAGGAAATGGGTCAAAGATTCATTATTTGGGACTACAGTAGAAAGGCGGCTGTGTGTTTAGTTTGTTTGCTTGTTTGCTGTGGGTTCATTTCCCTGAGCTTGGCTTCATTCTATTTCCCTGAATGGGGACTGTGACAAGCACATGATGTGCACACTGCCATGACCAGGGCAGAGCTGGGTACTGGTTTGCCTTTACAGTTCTTCCTAATGCTGACGTTCTGCCCCTAAAATAGATTTAGCCACAGGTGTTTGGTTCGCAGTTTTCTTATTTGTGATCATTCATTTGATATGTTGTCTTATCAAGCCAGTTGTATAGACATAGGTATAGCGAGCAGTGTTGATTCATTCACAAAGACCCCTTGGCATGGTTATGAAAATGAGAGCTATATGATGTTAAATCTTGAGGGTTAACTTTTGTTTTGTGGTCACTTTTATATCTGTGGCAGAAATATTTTGGATTGCTGAAATCAGTAATCCAGAACTTTCAGATTCAAAGTTCGCCTCTTCCAGGTTTCACTCCCATTACCTATGTCTCAAAGATTATTCCATCTCTCTGAGCTCCAAGTTTTCAGTGCTCTTGCCCATACTACCTGTAGGGTTGGGATTCCCTAAGCCAACGTTCCCCCACCTTTTTGGCAGCAGGGACCAGTTTCATGGAAGACCATTTTTCCATGGACTGAGGTCGGTGGGGAAGATGGTTTCAGGATGAAAGTGTCCACCTCAGATCATTGGGCATTAATTAGATTCTCATAAGGAGTGTGCAACCTAGATCCCTCGCATGCACTGTTCACAATAAGGCTCACACTCCTGTGAGAATCTAATGACACCACTGATCTGACAGGAGGCGAAGCTCAGGCTATAATGCTTGCTCACCTGCCACTCACCTCCTGCTGTGTGGCCTGGTTCCTAACAGACCATGGACCAGTATTGTTTCATGGCCCAGGACTTGGGGACCCCTGCCGTAAGCTACACAACATGAACCAAGCCAGTGTCCTGGGAGGATGGTATAGGCATTAACTCCACATATGAAATGCAGTCATTTTAAATGAGCTTGTCGTGTCCAATTAGATTATATTTCCCTTTAAATGTAACATCTCTGGCATGGTCATTATTACAGATTTGATTTACTCAATTACATTCTGGTAGGAAGGAGGACAGATTCTAGGTAAATGTGAGAGCCCATGGCTAAAGAAAACACCCAGATTAGTAATAATAATAGTTAAATACTAATGTAACTATTGCTTTCAGTTGTTGTATAGTTTCAGACCAATCAATATATGTCATATTTGCAGGACTATTATAATTAGTAGCTTTTCCTGATAATTTATTGTCGTCTTCTGTTTTAAAATTTTTAAAGGATTTTTAAAATGAATTTTGAAGGATTAATTAGAAGATACCATTTAAGGAATGTTTTATTCTAGTCTTTATAAGCTTAACCTGTTGGATCAAGTACTGGAGACAGAGGAAATAGAAAGAAGGCTTCTATAACATGCCTGATTCAAATCAGGACAGTAATCACAGTGAAATTTGTGTCATTTTTTTGAGGTAATTAATCCTTGTTTTGTTGATCTTGGATTAGTAGGCACTCCAGTTTCTCAAAGTTTTCTGCCTCCAATGCAAACAAGTTCTGGAACTCCTGACTCAGTCCCTTGGTAGTCTTCATTTGTGGTGGTGATATCAGCTGATACAGGGGTGCGTGTAACTAAGGTCCAATTTTAGAGTCCTTTAATCGAGCTTTTGTGATGTTTCTTCCAGCAGACATCATTACTGACCCATGGCTTTGGCAGGGGTATTTAGGATAGTGTGACAAAAAATCAGAAACCACCTGTTGGTGCTAAGGCTGAATAGGTCTGGTTGTTAACTCATTATAACCACTAATATCCAAATTGAGGCCAGTTTGTTTCATAAAGAGCTAGTCAGTAACTGCCATGAGAGTGGTGAGGGCGCAGAACAATCTCCACGGCCTTTTCATTTATTCCATCCAATGTGTATTTGGATTACCACCAACTGAAAAGTCTATTTTAAATGTGGAAATGGGATCTTCTTTTAAAAAACTGTTGACCATTATTGTGCCGTTCTTTAACACGAAAGAGAGTGTGCCTCTCTCCACAATGAAAAGGTCATCACTGCTGAATCATAATCATGATGCTCATATTTTACTCATCATAATTAAGTGGTGGTTGAGCTTTTCATGTTTTCATTTGGCAGGTCTTTTTGTATTGGATTCTTGATGAACAGAACAGCTCTCACCATAGTATTAAATCAAATAAAAATCTACAAAATGCTGAACATAGCTAATTATTTCTAGGATCCCTTTTCTCATAAGGTGAAGAAGAAAAATCTTTAGTGTCACCAGAAGCTTTGTGAGAAACCCCAGAGATGGTTTAGATGTAGAAGATACTTCTAAAAGTTGTATTAGTTTGAGGCCAGGTGCGGTGGCTCACACCTGTAATCTTTACCAGCACTTTGGGAGGCCGAGGTGCATGGATCACCTGAGATGAGGAGTTCAAGACCAGCCTGGCCAACATGGTGAAATCCCATTTCTACCAAAAAATATAAAAAATTAGCCAGGTGTGGTGGTGGGCACCTGTAATCCCAGCTACTTGGGAGGATGAGGAAGGAGAATTGCTTGAACCCAGGAGGCAGAGGTTGCAGCGAGCCGAGATCATGCCATTGCACTCCAGCCTGGGTAACAAGAGTGAAACTCTGTCCAAAAAAAAAAAAAAAAAAAAAGTTGTATTAGTTTGACTGTGGGGGTGCAGATTTGTGGAGGGCAATTTCAAAAAGAGTTATCTGGGGATGCAAGATGTGAGTGTAAATCTGGAGTGGCTAAAGACAAGACGTAACTTCAGCTTGGCTCAGCATGATAATATTTATAATAAAGTGGTTAAAGAAGTTATTAGGAACGCTAGCATTTTCATGAGCAAGGATCTTTTACTAAATATTAATTTGAAAGATTGAACTCTAGTATTTCCACAAGTGAGGAAATTTTGCTAAAAATGACTCAAGAGATTAACAAAAGCACAAAAAAATTAACAGGATATCAAGTAGGAGGATTTTAGTGATAAAGGAAGCTTTTGTTCTTTGGGCGCAGACTATTCTTCACAATTTCTTACTGAAAACAGAGTATATACTCAGATACACAAAGAGAGAAAACCCAACTGTAAGTTTATCATTTTCGTACCCTACTCATGTAACATTTGCAGTAGAGAGTTCGCAAGCCTTTACTCTATCTTGTAAGTAAACTCATCAAAATTACACAAACTTTATAAAGACAGTAACACCTTTCATTGTTTTTTTTTCAAGTTCATTATTTCCAGGCACTATAAACCAACGCAAATAAGATTCACTTCTTCTCAAACTTTCCATAACTTACTGCACATCCTCAAATATGGCTTAATTTTACATATTAACACACAGCCAGACTTTTTAACCTGAGATACACTTTCTTCCTTGATAAACAAAACTGCATTCCATTATCTTAGAGACACATTCATATTATTTTACAACTATTGTACCTAGTATAGTGTAGTAGGCAGAATAATGTCTTCTCAAAGATGTCCAGAGCCTATTCCCCGAAACCTGTGACTGTGTCACCTCACATGGCCAAGGGGAATTAAGGTTGACAATCAGCTAACCTTGAGATAGGAAGAAGACCCTAGATTATCCCAGTGGACCCAATGTAATCACAAAGGTCCTTAAAGTGGAAAAGGGAGCAGCTGGGGACAAATGAGAGGGTCAGAGCGATGTGACACAAGAAAGGCCCGTTGTTGCTAGTTTTAAAGTTAGAAACAGAGGGTTACATGCCAAGGAAGTCAGGTGGCCTCTAGGAACTGGAAAAGGCAAGAAAATGATTCTCTCCTAGAGCTCCCAGAATGCAGTCCTGCCCACACCTTCATTGTAGCCTAGTAAGACCACTGTTGTACTTCTAACCTGCAGAACTGTGAAATAATAAATGTATCTAGTTTTAAAGCACTGAACCTGTGGTGATTTAGTATAGCAGCATTAGAAAACTAACACATACAGCATCAACTTTTCATATTAGTTATAACTTTGAAACCGTGTAACTGAGTTGTTTCCTCACAGACAGAGAAGGCTGGGAGACAGTTACCTGTGTGTACTTGAGATCAGCTGAGATTCCAGAAAGCACCTGTGGTTCCTCACAATGTACTTCCTCCAACAGTTTGATAATATTGTTTTGTATTTCATGAATTAGCAACACGAACAAGTCCAGGACATTTGTACATCTGCAGATATTTGAAGCACATATATGTGTGTGCCTATGTGTTTAGTGGACAGTGTTTTTTCAAAAAGAGGACATTAAAAGTTTTCCTCAGGGGAATTTAATGGAGTAACTCAGTAACAGATTGTTGTAGAATTCTCTAAGGTGAAGAAGAGCAACTCCTTCATGAAACAGGAGTTATTGAAATTCAATCTAGCTGAACACTTATTAACCTTTTTAAATTTTCAAATAATAATGTTAGCCTATCTGTTTAATAAACCTAGAACTGGAAATCTTAAAAATTCATATTATTAAAAATTGAGGAAATAACCTAATCTTTTATAAAACAGATCATGCTAACCAAAGATTTATGAAATGATAAGACCAGGGGAAAGATACCTCTGTTTTTCCCCTAATATTATCAAACCAGTCTAATTTTGCAGAGATTTGCTTAACTAAAAATACTGCATCAACTCTTTTCACCTTAGATACTAAATATTGAAACCTCTTCAAATATCCTCAAAGGTCCTGAAGTGTCTTAGTGCTATTTTTTCCCTTGTCTTTGCTAACCTGGTATCAACTGTTATTTCTTTGCTTTAAATTTTTTAACCTAGCTACCAAGGCTGTTAATGTAATTCATTGTGAAATTTCTTTGTGTCTTTCCTTGAAATAAGCTTTTGTGAAAGATATATATATATGTGTGTGTGTGTGTGTATAAATATATATTTTGTTTTGTTTTGTTTTGTTTTGTTTGAGACAGAGTCTTACTCTGTCACCCAGGCTGGAGTGCAATGGCATGATCTCGGCTCACTGCAACCTCTGCCTCCCAGGTTCAAAAGATTCTTCTGCCTCAAAATCCCAAGTAACTTGGATTACAGGCTCCCACCACTGCACCCAGCTAATTTTTTGTATTTTTAGTAGAGACAAGGTTTCACCACGTTGGCCAAGCTGGTCTCGAACTCCTGACCTCATGATTCACCCTCGGCTTCCCAAAGTGCTCAGATGACAGGCATGAGCCACCACACCTGGCCAAATTTTTATTTTTTTCTTAAAGGACCAGCAGCTTAAAGCATTCTGAGAGTGTTTTTTCATTGGCAATTTTTTAGTTTTCTTGTTATAATTACATATATAAGGACTTACTTGTTTACATAAGCCCATCAAATTAGGAGTCCCATTTATCAGTCTCGTCCAGAGAATAGAAAAGTTATACCAATTTCTAGACAGAGAAAATGTTTATACACATACAACAGAAGAATCCCCAGCAAACTCTTGGGTAAGCTGGAGGATTCAGGAACTTATAACTGGATTTCTTATCTCATATGTGCTATTTTTTTGTAATCCTTGTCAAGTCCATTGTGGGTTGAACCAGGGGATACATGTTAAGATTTATTAACACCTTTTTGTCAGCACATGTTTATTGGTATATTTCTATATTTCTTTGTGACTTTTCTAACTTTTAACTTGAAAAAAATTATAGATTCATAGGAAATGATAAAGATAGTAAGGGAGGGTCCTATGTATCCCTCAGCCAGTTTCCAGCAATGGCTATATCTTATGTAATTGTAACACAATAAATCAGGAAATTAACATTATAATATGTGTGTACAGTGTCATCACGTGTGGATTTGTATAACCATGAAGGTTATCAAGATACAGAATTATTCTCTCAGCCCAGTGATATTTGTTGTACCATCTTGTCATAGTCACACTCTTCCTAACTATCCTAAACTCCTAGCAACCATTAATTTGTTCTCCATCTCTATAATTTTGTTATTTCAAGAATGTTATATAAGTGGTGTCTTACATTATATAACCTTTTGAGATTGGCTTTTTTCACTTAGCATAATATCATTCAAATATTTTCAGATGATAGCATGTAGTGTTCCTTTTGATTGCTAAGTAGTATTCCATGTGTTTTGTTTTAGGGGAAAAAAAAAAGATAAGCACTCAGAACCTTCCAGATGTTTCCAGAGGTCAGAGATCTCCGGACAGTCCAGAAGAGACCTTTCCCATGTTAACAAGCATTCAGACATTTTCAGTAGCTAAGCAATACCATTTTGAATGCTTCACCAATTTGGTCTATAAGCCACATTAACCAGTTTTAAAATATATTATTTTTGCATATTTTTTCCCCTTTGATGATAGACTGTGTTTAAATTGGATATATTTATAGTGTGCAGATGACAGATTTCTGTAAATTAAGCTCCAAATATTTCCCAAAAGAGAAATGAGAGACAAAACATTCCAGCATTCTAAACATCAAACAACCTTTTATATACAGAAGGAAAAAAACTCTTTCATACTAGCTTACAGACATCCAATCACACGGAAATCAGCTCATCACTTTTATATCATCAATTATTGCTGAAAAGTAAATTCAGAGAGGGGAGAGGATTCTAGGCTGATGGAGAAGTAGGAAGCACCAGGAGTCTGTCTCCCCACCTAGACACAATCACATTGGCAGAATCTGTCTATTAGTCAGGGTTCTCCAGAGGGAGAGGACTAATAGGATATATGTATATATGAAAGGGAGTTTATTAAGGAGAACTGGCTCACATGACCACAAGGGGAAGTCCCATGATAGGCCATCTGCAAGCTGATGAAGAAAGAAGCCATCAGTGGCTCAGTCTGATGCCAAAAGCCTCAGAAGTAGGGAAGACAACAGTGCAGGCTTCAGTCTGTGGCCGAAGGCCCAAAAGCTCCTGTCAAACCAATGGTGTAAGTCCAAGAGTCTAGATGCCAAAGAACCTGGAGTCTGATGTTCAAGGGCTAGAAGCATCCAGCATAGGGGAAAGGTGAAAGCCAGAAGGCTCAGCAAGCCATCTTGTCACACCTTTTTCCACCTGCTTTTGTTCTAGCCATTATAGCAGCCGATTGGATGGTGCCCACCCACTGTCTCTCCCAATCCACTGACTCAAATGTTAATCTCCCCTGACAACACCCTCACAGACATACCCAGAAACAGTGCTTTACAAGCCACCTAGGCATCCTTCAGTCCAATCAAGCTGGCACCTAATATTAACCATCACACTGAATGTAACTATTTTGAAACTCTGGAGTGTATTGAAGGCTTAAAAATTTCAGAAGATTTGGACAGTAAAGTACAGTTTATTTGGTCAGTCAGCTTAGCTCAGCAGTAGCTACCCATCCCCCACCCCTCAGCCCTGTGGCAGGTAGCTGTGCACATGTTCCTAGAGCAGCTTACTTGCAGCTGGCAGAAGCCAGAGTTGGTACAAAATACTCTGTCATCTAAATATTGGGGATCTGTTCTTTCTGCTGATTGCTGCTTCTCACTACAGCACACAGAGGCAATACACACACAGAGGCAAGCAGCCATTGTTGCACACACACATACCATGATTGCAAGCCCCTCCATCTTTGGCTGAAGTTATTTTCAGAGGATTTAAAGAGCTGACACACTCACCCTCCTCATCCACTTTGTTTTTTTCTTTTTCCTTTTTGGGAGCCAGTCATTAAAGACTAGCATATTCAAAAGCAACTGCATATACAAGAGAAATAAGAGAGCCATTGTGCTTGATCAGGGAAACTCTCATGCTCAGAAAACATCTGTGAAGATCTTAAGGCTAATTCTTAGCACAGAGACAGCCTAAAACAGTCAAAAACAAAACAAAAAACAAAAAAATAACAAACCCTGAAAAAGAGGAAGAATCTGATTTCCAGATAACCCATTATTACATTCAAATTTTAAGTTTCAACAACAACAAAAAACCAGAAGGCGCACAATGAAACAGGGAAGTATGATCAGTTTAAAGGGAAAAAAAACAACAACAACAACAGCCAGAAACCATAGCTGAAAAATGGCACAAAGGCAGAGCTACTAGACAAAGACTTTAAAACAACTGTTTTAGAGATGTTCAAAGAATTAAAGGAAAATATGGAGAAAGTCAAGTCAAGAACATGATGTGTGAACAAAATGGAAACATAAAGTCATAGAAAACCTAAAAAGAAACAAAAAAAAATTTAGAGCTGAAAAGTACAATAATTGAAATGAAAAATTCACTAAAGAATTGCAAAGGTAGATTTGAGCAGGCAGAAGAAAGAATCAGCAAACTTGAAGTTAGGAAAATTGAAATTATTGACTTTGGAGAACAGAAAGAAGAAAGATCAAAGAAAAGAAACAGAGCTTAAGGGTTCTGTGGACATCATCAAGAGGATCGAATACACACTACAAAAGACTCAGGAGAAAAAAAGTGAGAAAGGGATAGAGAGATTATTAGAGGAAATAATGGCTGAAAACTTACCAAATTTAATGAAAGGCATAAATATAAACATTCAAGAACTCAATGAGATTCAAATAGGATAAGCTCAAATATACCCAGACTGAAACACATTAGAATCAAATTGTTGAAAGACAAAGATAAAGAATCTTGAAAACAGGGAGAAGTGACTCATCACACACAAGAAATCCAAAATGAGATTATCAGCTGATTTTTAAATCAAAATTTTGAAGGCCAGAGGTTGATATAGTCATGGTGCTGAAAGCAAAAAAAACTGTCAGCCAAGCATCCTATGTCCAGCAGAAGTGAGGGAAAACTTAAGACATTCCTAGATAAACACAAACCAAGAGAATTCATTACCACTAGACCTGCTCTGTAAGAAATCCTAAAGGGAGTCCTGCATGTTGAAATGCAAGAACACTAAACAGTAATTCAAAGGTATAAGAAGAAATAAAGATCTTAGTAAAGATAAATACATGGGCAATTATAAAGCTCATATTGTTTTAACAATGGTTTATAATGCTACTTTTGTTTTCTATGTAATTCAATACATTTAAGAAAAAACAATTACTAGTTTACAAGCTAACATTATTGTGACTTTGTTTCATAACTCTACATTTTTTTCTACATAATTTAAGAGACTAATTCATTGTAAAAAAAACAATTATGTTTTGGACACACAATGTTCAAAGATGTAATTGTGTGGCATCAATAAATGAAAAGTGTAGGATGGAACTGTAAATGAACAAAGTGTTTGTATGTTATTGAAGTTAAGCTGGTATAAATTCAAATTATAATGGTATAATGTTAAATGTAATCCCTGTAGTAACCACAGAGAAGATCATTAAACTGTATACACAAAAGAAAATAAGGAAATTAAAACATTTAACTACAAAAAACAGCACAAAGGAGATAGTAATGCAGGCAATTAGGGACAAAAACAGCTATAAGGCATATAGAAAACAGCAAAACGCTAGAAACAAGACCCTCTTTATGAGTAATTACTTTAAATATACATGGATAAATTCTCTAATCAAAGACAGAGATTGACAGAGTGCATTAAAAAATAGTCTCCAATTATATGTTGCATACAAAAAACTTACTTTAGATTCAAAGACAGAAATAGATTGAAAGTAAAAGGATATTTGTACATCCATGTTCACACCATTATTCTCAATAGTGAAAATGAAGTATAAGCTAATTCTTCATCAACAGAAGAATAGCAAAATATGGTATATATACACAATGGAATATTCAGTCTTGAAAAGAAAGTTCTGGCTGGGTGCAGTGGCTCATGCCTGTAATGCCAATGCTTTGGCAGGCCAAGGTGGGCAGATCACTTGAGGCCAGGAGTTCAAGACCAGCCTGGCTAACATAGTAAAACCCTGTATCTACTAAACATACAAAAAACTAGCTGGGTGTGGTGGCACTTTACTGTAATCTCAGCTACTCAAGAGGCTGAGGCACGAGAATTGCTTGAACCCAGGAAGCAGAGGTTGCAGTCAGCTGAAATTGCACCACTGCACTACACCCTGGATGACAGAGTGAGACCCTGTCTGGAAAAAAAAAAAGAGGGGATTGTACATTCTGACATACGCTACAACATAGATGAACCTTAAGAATATTATGCTAAGTGAAATAATCCAGTCACAAAAAGACAAATCCTTTATGATGCCATTTATATGAGGTACCTGGTTGTCAAATTCATAGAGACGGAAAGTAGAATGGGGGTTTCCAGGGGCTGAAGGAAGGGGTTGGGACGTTGTTTAAATGCTTTTAAAGTTTCAGTTTTGCAAGACGAAAAGAGTTCTAGAGATGTATGATTGTAGAATGATATGAGTTGACATAATATCAACAAACTATATAGTTAGAATGGATGAAATGGTAAATTTTATAAGTCTTTTACTGCAATAAAGAATTTTTTTAGAAAAAAATAAACTCGGAGCACCTCAGCAAAAACCCACAAGTCAGTTTTAGCAACTCCAGAAACAAGAGGACCATAGAACTACTAAGACCTCAAAGACAAAGGAGTTGTGAGGATTCTCATCCAGGGTTGCTCTCTAGTCCAGCTGACCTTCTTGAAAAATATTATTTTCTCTCGTCAGTTTGAGACATTTAAGTTTGTAATGGTGCACAACAAAGACCATCTACACATAGGACTCCATCAGTGATCAGAAGAGATCTATAATAAGTGTCGGAAGGGACTCAAGTGACTTCCCCATTGCCTGCTGCCTTAGAGAATGCAGGTCTTTAGACCATAAGACCACCTCTCAACATTCCTGCCACCAAAGCGAAAAGCAAATGGTAGTATGCACATCAGTAACAAATACAGGCTTACTTCAGAAATGGAAATAGAAAGTCACAAACACAACATGGAAACAGAAGCAGTCAACGAGAGCAAGGCTGTTACCTCATCATGAAATCCCCACTAGCTCCTTTCTGCACAAGCTCTCTGCAAGGAGTGCCTTTCTTGGGCAACACGGTTTGTTAGGTCTCCTGAGTCCCTCAGGGTACCTTGGTGTGCCCAACAACGCTTAACGGAAGATTTCGAGAATGAAGCATTGCAAAGAGAAAATAATCTTTACTTGCAGTTTTTCAAGAAAATCTGGATTTAGAAAACTGGTTCACAAAATACAAAATACAGGTATTTGAAGGAAACACACACACAGTGGAAAGCATAGCAAAGTTCCAAAGTTGCAGTTAGTCCATCACTGATGAAAATATAGTCTTTTTTCCGCACAATTATATTATCACCAGTGGTCATCTCTTACCAGTATTGCAAAAATCAGAGATATAGTCATTGTTATTAGAGACTAAGTAACTTAAAAGAAATGGCCCAAGGATTCATTTCTATTGGGAACTTTAGCAAGAAAGAGTGATTTTGTTTGTGATAGTGATGGTGGTAGAGTCTTGTTTTGTACTGTTTCGATCTGACAGAGCAACAAGCTTTTCTTTTTTAAAAAACAAAATATGGAACACCTCACAAATTTATGTATTATCTTTGCACAGGGGCCATGCTAATCTTTCTCTGTATCATTCTAATTTTAGTATATGTGCTGCCAAAGCGAGCACCATGATTTCCCTTTTTCAGATGTGATTCCATGATAGTGGATCATTGGTAGCACATTTATTCAAAATAGAAGCAAGGCAAGGTATCCACTATGCTTTCATAAATCTAAATATTCTTTGAACCTGATGACCTGCTTGTCTCTCTGATGGGATTTTGGTATGTGATTCTCTCATATAAGTAATATAATTTTGCATGTTTTTCTTTGTGTGGAAAAATAACATTCAACTTATCCATTAATATTAAGCTTTAAAATTCACTTGGTTCTTACTACCCTCTGTGTTATTCCCACATGAAATCTCTGAATCATGTTTCCCTGCATTACCTCAACATTTCCATGGGCTCCAAGCCCTGTCAGTTGCTTCTTAAGAATTTCCATCATGGCTACTCTCATGTCCTTGATGCCCCCATGACCACCTTTTTGTAGTCACAGGTTCTTCTTTCTTCCTGAAATATTGTAGTTTCCTGACAAATGAATGAATCACTCTATTATTTTCAGTCTGTGTCATACCTTTTACTTAACCAAATTAAATCTAGAAGAAGGTAGAGTCAGCTGTGCATGGTGGCTCACATCTGTAATCCCAGCACTTTGGGAGGCCGAGGCAGGCAGATCACTTGAGGTCAGGATTTGGAGACCAGCCTGGCCAACATGGTGAAATCCCATCTATACTAAAATTCAAAAGTTAGCCAGGTGTGGTGGCGTGTGCCTGTAGTCCTAGCTACTCGGGAGGCTGAGGCAGGAGAATCGCTTGAACCCAGGAGATGGAGGTTGCAGTGAGCTGAGATCATGCCACTGTACTCCAGCCTGTACAACAGAGTGAGACTCTGTCTTAAAAAAAAAAAAAAAAAAAGAAGAAAAAGAAGAAGAAGGTGCAATCAGCTGGAGCAGCCATCTGCAGTGGTTACTGGTGCCTGCTCCTTTTCAGGGCCAAAGCAGGTCATTCCAAGACAGGTACCTCCTCTGCCCCATGCCAGGCTCAAACACAGGGGGAAGCTTATGCTCTGCATCCACAGAGAATCTCAGTGCACCACAGGACCACAGCTGCCCTTTCTGCCTCTGGGACTGTGAAGAACTGCCCACAACCTCCACCTGGTGATCCAGCCTCTTTCTTCCCCAGTCCTAAAAGAACCCTACCTCCATCCATTTCTCTCTCTAAAAAGAAAAGGAAACAATTTGATCACCTTGATGGTGTCAAACTATAAAAAAAGTTTGAACCACCCACTTTGCAGTTTCCTGTTGCCAATACGATCCCCCAAGAAAGGGAATTCACTTCTTTTACCCTCTGAAGAAATCCCAGACCTCAAAGACCCAAAAGTCTGCCTGACCAGTACAAGGAGAGGAGTCAAGATTCCTCCTACTGGGTAGCAAGAATAACTTTCTGGCTCTTTCAGGTGTTTGGAAACTTAGGTTAAAAAGACAATACAGGATATGGAACAGTTATAGATACACACTCCCTTGAGTTGTAGTGTTTACAATTTCACTAGAAGCCTAGAAGAAGGAAGCATTATTGTCGAGAAAAAGACTGTATGTTTCTTCCACCTTCAGTTTTACTATTCTGAAACCTTCCTTCTTAATGCACCAGAATTCTTTTTGTAAAATATCAAGTTGTTCTTGTTGCCCCCTTGACATACCACAAAAAATCCTAAATGTCCACCTCCTGAATCAAGCCTTCCACAACAACTCCAGTCCTATCTAACTTGTGTCTTCCCTGAACTACTGTTATAAACATACAATGCAAGGTCACTTGCGTCTGTAATTATTCTATGTCGCATATTTTATTATTTCCCTAATCAGCTTCAAAGTTTCTAAACACTTGAAAAAGCTAAAAATCTTTTCTTGCTACCCAAATTTCTTGTGAAGATAGGATGTAAATTTCACTGTAAAATGACAGCATTTTCAACACATAATCAAAGGCTAAAAAAGAATTGTAACCTTTTAAAATAATTAACAAACTTTGCCGCGAGGTTTCCTTCTCCATGGAATAATATTACCTGGTTTGTTTCTTTACTTGGATGATCAAAAATATAGACTAAAATATATCCCTCCAGATAGACTGATAAATTGACTTCATGAAAAATCTCCAATTGCCTAGTCAAATGTCAGTGACCTATACTGGAAATACTAGAAATAAAATAATTCCAATGAGTTTCCTCGACAGTAAAGTTGGGGTAGGTTAAATATAACAGTTACTCCTGATCTTTTCCATATCATGGGGCACGTGGAAAACAATAGCACTTTAATGGCACACTGGGGTGAGCAGAAGAGGCTGCTCTGCAGGGGTTGGGTACCCTGCCATCTGCTTATTCTCTATAAGTAAACTAACATTACAGGGACACCTGCATCTTAATCAGGACTCAAGGTTTAGAAAGTCATGGAGGATGAGACTACATCTTCATATTTATCTGACGTAATTTTCAAAATGATAATACCAACAAAACTAAAACATACTACAGCCAAATTCTTACCCTCTCTTCATTTTTAGTTTTAACCTTGACAGTGCCCAAGGTCACAAAACCAGTTCTCCATACACAGTCAAGGGTGTAAATGTCCCTGTATATACAATGACGGGAGTATTTTTTCAGTGATTTTGCCCTTCCTTCATCACTTTCCTTATAAGGAAAAGGAAAAAGGAACACATTGATCATCTCATGTGTATGGAGCTCAAATGTGTGTTCTAATGATTTGTGGGGGTTAATAACCTGATAGAATCTCCAGCATGGTGAGCCCTACAAAAGTAAACTCTTAACCAGAGTTAAGGCTGATTTAATGATAAACAGATAAACTATTTTAGGTGCTGTCATTAGAAAATAAGTATGCTACATTTGGGGGTTTGCAGGCAAACCATTTTTGTCAGACACTTCCTCAGCTATCATCAAGTGAATGAACACACTTTCCTATTTCAGTAATTTAAGCATCAGCATTTTCTCTCTAAGCTAAAATAAGCCACCTAAACATAGGATAAGAGCAGATACCAAAATTACAAGGGCCTGTGTTTGCCTGGAATTAAGATATCATCGCCTACTCTCACAAGGTTCCCTTCCTGCTGCCAGGCACCATGCGCCAGAGAATTAAATAGCAGAAGAAGACATTATTTATAGATCTATATGGAGGTGAAATATTTCAAATAGCCTTTAGGAGCTAGCTAAGTATGCCTAATTGGGGCATGGGAGACAAGGAAGGGATCTAACTTTGAGCACTTGCCAGTTCCGTCTGAAAAATGTGAGAACGGCCAGCTTTGCTACAGGCACTCATTTACTTACTTCCAGAAGTCAATTAAAGGAGCAGAAATGGAAGCTGCAGGTGGGATAAATTAATTGTCTTGCCGGGTTATTGGTAATGCCTAAAGTGCTTTGTAAACGAAAAGTACTCCATAAATATGTCATTATAAGCACCTTTATCATTGGGAATAGTAAGATTAATAATGCTAAAGTGAATTAAGGAAGCAGAATTAGATTGTATTATAGTTTTCACACAAAAACACACCAAATTAGTAAGTGTTACATGGTAGAACTACACAATAAAATTCCGTCAGAGAGGCAAACAGCATCAGGTTACTGTAGTTCAAAGGACACACAGTTATAGATTGTCAAGTACCTCTCCTGCTTTCAGTGTTTTCCTTTGCTGTAAATGAATCAAAACTCAGTACTCACATATGTGATCATGTTCCCCACACGTTTTTGCTTTGACTGTTTTTAAAAAATGCAGGTCCCGACATAGCTTTCATTAAGTTATTTTTGAGAGTTATGTTAGAATTCCTATATATTTTTCTTGACTTCTATAAACATCAAGCGAGAACATAATAATAGCTAATACCTGTTGAGTCCTGTGTCCTTGTTCATTTCCATACATTCAGTCATTTATGCTTTATAGCAACCTTGTATGGCAGGTACCATTATTGTCTTACTTTAGAGATTGAAAAAACTGAGGCTTCAGAAGCATGAAATAACTTGGCCAGTGATTTGATCCCAGGTCAGTGTAGCAGCAGAGTGGATGCACTGCCATGAGGAATGACTGCTTTTCTCTGTAGATGTGTCCTGAACTACCCAATAGAGAACATTCAGTGATGGGAAACAAACAATATTGCATAAACATGGTCTCTTGTATTCTCTTCTCCCCCATACCCACCTCTGCCACTATCTCTGCCTTCACCTTGACCTCCTTTCAACTCTTCTCTTTATTTTCTTTGCCAGGCAAATACGCCATGCGAGACCTAGTCCACAGGCTTCCAGGAGGGAACAACAGCAACAACACGGCAAGCAAGGCCATGTCGGATGACACAGTGACAGCCGTCTGCTGCACGCTGCACGAAGTGATAACCAAGAACATGGAGAATGCCAAGGCCTTACGGGATGCCGGTGGCATCGAGAAGTTGGTCGGCATCTCCAAAAGCAAAGGAGATAAGTAAGTTACCTGGTGACGCCATATCTCTGTCCTGGTAAAATTGGTTCTGAACGTGCCTTTCAACTCTGATTACGGGTAGTACTATGACTGTCACTGGAAAGCATTTGTCTCTGAGAATCAAGGGAAGGAAAATGGAACATGGTTTCCAGTCTTCTCTCTTACTGTTGGTAAAATGGACTTGATGATCCAGCACACCCTTGTGCTCCTTCCACATGGCAGCAGCACGAGTTCAACCTGGATACGTAAAGGCATTTTGTTGTTGTTCCTCTGTGGTGAGAAGTCAGTGTGTTGATGATGTTTCTACATCCTTCTGCTCTGTGCCTCTTCAGCTCTGCAACCAAGTCAGGTCCACCTTACCAACATCACAGTAGCCACCAAGTCATAGCAAGTCACTGTGCAGGATGGGGGAGGAGACAGGGCATGATGGAGTCAGAGAACTCAGTTCTAATCCAGTACCCTCCCTTACAAGCTATGAGTTGTGGGGCAAATATTTAATTTAACAAGTCACTATGCCTATACTTTCCAGTCTAAACCTAAGGGAGAGGCTGTCACAATATGCTAGCTGGAAGAGGTGTTAATCAAATCTTAAAGAATGAGTGGAAATTTCCCAGGCAGTGCCGATAGTGGTGAGAAAGGACGGCCTTCGTGCAGATAGAACAAAAAGAGATGAGACTTGGTGTCAAAGCAACTGCACCTCCTTGAATAAGAATGCCTCCCAGTTTTTAAGAACCAACAGTATCTTACTATATACGGCCAGAGAATAGATTCACAAGCCAGCGCATCGGTGTATCAGCAAGGTGTCAATTTCACAGAAACCTTCACTAACCTTAATTAAATTTTGCCCCTTGGAAGTCCCTCGATGTAATTAAATAAGATTAAAAGGGTAAACATTTTGTTATCAAGAGTCTGTTTCTTGACTTTTCATTCCCTGCCAAGCCACCCTCACCCCCATGCTTTTACCTGTAAATGTTAAGTCATTTTTCTTTTGTTAGTAAACACTTGAGGGACGCACTTTGAGACTTTCTGGAAATTCTGTCTCATTATTTCACTTAATTCAGGATAGTACCAATGTGTTATAGAAGATTCAGAGTTCCTGTTTAAGCACCCACAGACCTCCAAATAGGCTCGCTCAATCAACAATTTTGCATTTGGATTTGAATATTTTCTCATATCAAGTAGAAAAGCCCCACTGGACTCATATAATAATTGCACAGTGGAGATTGTCGGCTCGAACTATATCTTATGATATTGTACTTTACAATTAAGTGCTATACTACGTAGGCAGGAAACCATATGATTTTCTTTTTTATTTAGCTTCAATAGACCTTTGGAATCTCTAACTGAAGCGCTTACCTGTTTTGAGCATTAAGAGCTTAATATGGTAATGCTTTTTTTTGAGCATACACACCTACACACATAATAAAACCATAGTCTGCAAAACAATCTGATATATTTTTGTCTATATTCATGAGACATTCAAAGATTAAAGTATTTCCTCTGAATTATACAGTTAGAGAGCTTTGAGGAGTGGTTTGGCATATATTAATTCTCTCCAACTGTATAAGCATTCCTACAGCAATAAGCATCACTAAATGGGCCTAAAGAGGAAAAAAAAAGGTTTTATTGAGACCTATGGTCAAAGAAAATTATTTGGTGAAACTAATTTAAAAATCACTTGAAGAAACCATCTATGAAATGATACATATCTATGCTGCTAAGATCCTGATAAGCCGGGTCCAGTCTTGATTATTGTTCATGGGAAGATTTTTTTCACTAAAGATGATCCCATAAATGCCCTTTAATTTCGCTGAAAATTTCCTTATAGAATAGGTGCTCATTCTATCTTGTTGTTCCTTTATCTCTTTTTCCAGTGCCAACAGTCTAGATGTACGAGTTTAATAAGAAGTGTTAAATTGGATTGAATCAAGCATCTTCCTGGTTACAGTTCTCCCGCTTAGTCAGTCTCATTCACTGTTTCATGTAGTTTATCTCTTTTTTAGTATATATACTGACTAATTTGGAGATCAAAACAAGGTTTTTATAACTACATTTATCCTCGTCTCCTACCTACACTTCAGTTTTATTATTGCTTTTCACTGCTCTTAAAACAAAATGAATTCAGAATTGCTCCAAATTTGAGCATGGAACTCACCATTTCTGACTCAATTCTATTATGATAGTAGGCATAGAGATTCCCATGGACTTCTAGACAAATTGTAAGGAAATAGAATTTCTTTATTGAAAATCAAATTTTTGGAACTGAGGATAATTTAATAATTAGGAACAGTAGGAATACAAATACTGAATAGCTTATTTATAAAATGATTGCTAATCTGCCCACCCTAAATTATTCCTTAAAAACTTATTTCTAGAAATAAGTTCAGTTCAAACCTGATTTTTGTTTGTGATAGTACGGGAAAACACAGATGGAAGAAACGTGCCTTGCTATGATGCTCTATTTTTATGTATTTATACATGTTCTTTATATATATATACAAGCTTAAATATGCAGTGATGTTAATGAGTCAGACTGGCGAGTTGCCAGTCACAGTCTATCAGAACTGCACAACTCACAGTGTCTGGTGGACACAACCAAGGGGGCTGGTGTTCTGTGATCTGGCCGCTGGCACAGCTGTGTTGACAGCCACAATGAACTGCACCAACTGAAGTCCTCACTACCCCTGATGTGACAGCTCTGCTGAAGATCAAACTCCAATTGTATAATTGTTATTAACTCTTATAGTAGTCTTGTACTCGCCATTTTGAAATCTTGATTATTTATTCTTTCCACATCATTTTAAACATCCATTATGGACATTCTATCATGTTCATCTGTCTCAAGAATACATTTGTGTTTTTTCCCCCCAATTTTAACAGTTACATGGGAAGTAGTGTTGAATGTGTCACTGTATTTTGTCATAAGACGGAAAAGCTATTAACAGTCTCAACTGTTACTGTCAGTAAAGAACTGTGTATTGTGGCTTGGGTTATAATCACTTGTCACATTAGAAACACTCAGTTGCCCAAGCCCTTCAATCCATACTTAGAAGAGTTTTTCAGGTAGAAATTTCTATGGCACCCGTCTAGTGAATGCATCAAAATTAAAGTCTAAAAAGAAAGCAAAGTTTCTTTGACCTTCACATGTTAGTATAACACTGTGATGTATTGGCATTTTAATTGAGAGGTTAAAACCTGCTGTTCATTACACATTCACAGTCTCTTTTGGTTTTGTAACTATGCAAAAGATAGAAACAAAAGACTACACTTTTGTTTCTACTCAGAGGCATTTTTGCATACTAATTATGTTTCAACTACACTATCATGACCTGAATATTAATATATGTTTTTCTAGAGTTGCTTGGCTATTGTCATGAACAAATATTTAGCTAAATGATAAAATACAACAAAACATCACATTTAATCTTTGTTCAGCATTGACTATATGAGAATTAAATGCAGCTTCATCTGGATTCATGAAAAGATCTAAAATTCTCTGTATTTAAGTCAAAGGAATTATAGGCATACCTTAGAGATATTGTAGGTTGGGTTCCACACTACTACAATAAACAAATATCTCAATAAAGCAAATCACACAAATTTTTGGTTTATGTTATAGAAATATCTTCTTTCCTTAAAAGTCATGAATTAACTTCTGCTAGCTTTAAACTTTTCTCCTGTAGCTTTTTTACCTCACCAAGCCTTCATAAAATTAAGAGAGTTGGCTGGGCATGGTGGATCACGCCTGTAATCCCAGCTCTTTGGGAGGCTGAGGTGGGTGGATCACGAGGTCAGGAGTTCAAGACCAGCCTGATCAACATGGTGAAACCCCATCTCTATTAAAAATACAAAAATTAGCTGGGCGTGGTAGCACGCACTGTAATCCCAGCTACTCGGGAGGCTGAGGAAGGAGAATCACTAGAACCCGGGAGGCAGAGATTGCAGTAAGCCAAGATCTCGCCACTGCACTCCAGCCTGGGCAACAGAGCAAGACTCAGTCTAAAAAAAAAAAAAAAAAAAAAAAAAATTAGGAGAGTTAGGGCCTTGCTGTGGATTAGATTTTAGCTAAAGGGAATGTTGTGGCTGATTTATCCAAACCACTCAAACTTTCTCCATATCAGCAATAAGCCTGTTTTATTTTCTTATTATTCATGTGTTCACTGGGATATTACTTTTAAATTTCTTCAAGAACGTTTCCTTTGCATTCATAACTTGGCTCACTTTTTGCCACAAGAGGCCCAGCTTTTGGCCCGTCTTGGGTTCTGGCATGCCTTCCTCACTAAGCTTAATCATCTCTTGCTTTTGATTTAAAGTGAGAGATGTGCAACCCTTTCTTTCATGTGAACACTTGGGAGCCATTGTAGGGTTATTAATTAGCCTAATTTCTACATTGTTTTGTCTCACGGAAGAGGGAGGCCAGAGGAGAGAGAGGAGGAAGGGCCAGTCTGTGGAACAGTCAGAAGGAACAACATTTATTGATTATGGTTGCTGTCTTAGGTGGGCGCAGTTCATGGTACTCCAAAACAATAATGGTAATAACATGAGGGACCGCTGATCACAGATCACCATGATAGATATAATAATAATGAAGAAGTTTGAAATACTACAAGAATTATAGCAATGTGACACAGCTGTCCCACTCACATGTTGCCTTTCCTGTCTTTCCTTCATCAGACACTCTCCAAAAGTGGTCAAGGCCGCATCTCAGGTCCTCAACAGCATGTGGCAGTACCGAGATCTGAGGAGTCTCTACAAAAAGGTAAGGCTGGCTTCACCTGGGCCCTGAGCCCAAACACTCAACGCAGGGCCCTGAGACGCGTCACAGACGTGGAGGGCACTTTCCCACAGCCTCAGTCATTGAAACACAACTGAAACGAGAATCAGTAAAGAAGCCAGAAAAGAGGTGATATGTCCCCTGAGTAGCTCCTAAGATCCGTGAAGTTTCTGGACTGGACAGACCCATGCTCGCAGGGTGTTACCCTAAATCATCTTACAGAAAAGGAAATAGGCTCATTTTCCTGAGCTTCAGTATTCTACACTAGACTACAAAGTAATGACAGAGGGATTTGGGAGAAAAAAAAAGCATCAACAAATGTTAACAAGTAATTTTGGAAAAAAAATATATGGAAAGATATATATATGGAAAGATATATATATATATAAAGAGAGATGCAGAGCACATCATTCAGGGAATCAAGAACCATTGCAGACTAGGAACATTGAATAGGAGACTTAACTGTCTGACCCATGTCACTCCGCCCCTGAGAACCTCGCGGTGTTACTGGCCAGAGGGAAGAAGACGGTGCTTCCGGTGACTAATGTGGATCACCACGATGCTCGGCATTTGTTCACTGCACTCTCACAAGGCAGGCAGGAATTCATATCACACACTTCCAAAGAGTCTTCACCCCCAACTGGCTCAAAAATGCCTTAAGAGAAAAAAGTCACATCTAGAAAGTTCCATTCAAGGCCTCATTTCCAAAATCTTCTCAATAAGGAATGCCAAACTTTACTCTTTTGTTTAGGAGGGGAGAATTTTTTTTTGACGTTTCCCAAAAGTTGTTGTTTTATTGTGACAAGCCCCACAAGCATGGGAGTTTAAATCCAAGTTAACAAATAGGGGTAGAAGGCCATGCACAGTGGCTCACACCTGTAATCCCAGCATTTTGGGAGGCTGAGGTGGGCAGATCACCTGAGGTCAGGAGTTTGAGACCAGCCTGGCCAACATGGTGAAACCCAGTCTCTACTAATAATACAAAAAAAAAAAAAGGCTGGGCGTGGTAGCAGTGCGTATAATCTCAGCTACTTAGGAGGCTGAGGCAGGAGAATTGCTTGAACCCAGGAGACAGAGGTTGAGGTGAGCTGAGATCGCACTACTGGACTGTCGCCTGGGCAATAGAGCGAGACTCCATCTCAAAAAAAAAAATATATAGAGGGTAGAGGACATCACCAATAAGCAGGGAGAATGGCATAGGCATTGGTCTCCATGCAGGGATTCAGGAAGCACAGACAGGACTGCAGAAGGATGCCTGGGCTTCCATCAGCAACTGCCCACAGCACCCACCTGCAGCCCCCTGGCCACTTGCAGGGAGTGGGAAAGCCAAGATCATTGCTGCCTCCATCCCCATCTACAGCCCCCATCCCCCAGGTCACCAGCCACTCACTGGCCAAGGACATGGGCCCACAGTAAGGGGCTTGCATCATAGGGAACGAGACCCATCTTCCCAGAGGGAAAATTTGTCTTTTTCTAAGCAATGGGGAAAAAAATAAATGTTTAATAGCTGTCTCTACTAAGTTAGAGTCTATTTCTAGATTTCCCCCAAGGCCTTTCTAACTTCCCTTAAGTATTCATTACTTTGCACTTTAAGTTTTATAAGGGGTACCCTATATATTTTTCTTCCAAAATTTTCCTGTTCCCTAAGAGGAAGTGTGTTTAAGTTGAAACAGAGTGCAAAATGAAGTGGAGGTTCTAGATCAATGAGAGTCATCCCTCAGTATACACAGGGGATTGGTTCCAGGACTGCCGCAGATAGCAAAATCCGTGAATATTCAAGGCCCTGCGGAAATTAGTCAGCCCTCCTTATACATGGGTTTTGCATCTCACAAATGCTGTACTTTTTATGGGCATTTGGTTGAAAAAAAATCTGCATATTAGTGGACCCATGCAGTGTAAACCCATATGGCTCAGGGGACAACTGTTAAGTCCTTCCCGAAGCATTTTATATAACAGGTTAGCATAAGCCATTTATCTACAGTGTTTTGGCTTCCATTCTATTTTGTTTGAAATTCCTATCCCAGCATCCTTAGTTAATTCCTTCTTGAATTCCTCCAGGAGACAAATGTAGTCTCGCCCAGGAAAGAGTCCTTCAGTTAAAGAGGCAGCCAGAAATAAGGAACATGGTATAAATTAGAAAGGAACTGGCCATTCTGAATCAGTGGCTCCAGAAGCTCAACGAAATATTGCTGCATGAAGTAAAACCCTCTTTCCTTTAGATCCTGAACGTTTCCTGTTTGCTGAAATATACCTTCTGATACTTCTGTGCATTGTAGGGAAGCAGCTTTTAGAGACTTTCCAGACTCTTTCTTGAATAGTCATATGAGTCTTCCATCTTAATGTTTTTCATTGTTGTTAGTAGAGTTCAAAAAGCATAATTGTCTGTCTGTTGCCATGAAAAAAAAAGGATGTGTTGACAGGAATTTCATGGAGCTAAAACTCAAGAGCTGAAGATGCTATAAAATATGTTTCATTTGAGGAGATTCAAGAAGGATGGGCTGAACAAATGAATGGTGATGTTTTAGTTGACCCATGATTTAAAAATGTTGAGAAAGAGCTGTTCTTAATAATTTCCAAATTATGCAGTTGTGAAATGAAAGGAAGATCTTTGTACCCAGTATCATAAGTGCCGCTAATAGCAAAGCTCAAAATTCAAAAAAGCTTTTCTTTTGAAAAGCTCCTTTGTGAGAAAACCAAATTCATTCATCTTTATGAATTGTTTTTAATCAGTGGTGAAATAGATTTCTATTTTGTTCTTCACTGACAATTTGCATATCATTGAAAAAAATGTCTGATCCATATCTTTTAATTATCCATGCTTCAAATCTATTTATTAAACATCTATTGTAGGCTTAGAAAAGGAAGAGTTCCAAAGGAAAACATAAGATATGGGAAGAAGGTACTAGGGGTAAAGATGAAATATGAAACTATAATTGGCAACTTCATTCAGTTCTGAATTACATACTACAGATTTTAAAGCGTGAATTAAGGGAAAGAAACTTGTAGACCAAGTCTTGAGAGGCATTTATGGAGTTTGCACAATTAGGAGGTAAGAGATAAGGACATTATGGATAAAAAGGAAAGTGTGAGGGGAGAGATGGAAATTGGATTGAGAGTTACATGTCCGTGGAACAGAATTCAGCACCATCTGTCATGCTCATTTTCTTATCATACCCAGGCACAGAGGCCAGGATGTCGTTTCATTAGCTCACCTACTTTATGTTACCTAGAGAGACACATTCTGATTCAAATCAGAATATTCTTCTAGCTGGGTGTATTGATTGATATAAAACTATGTTTGATTCATGCTGCATTTGGAACCAAAGCATATTTATATCATCGGAACCTTTGACTTTTGTGAAGCTTGGCCTTTTGCATTATTTTCCCCTAAAGAAACATCAACAGGTGTGGGAGAATGTGATCACTTGCAGGCTAAAGAATACATCACCCTTTTAAAGCCAGTCTTTAGAAAACCACAAAGAGAACTTCAATGTTCTGCGTCATTGCAGAGGATATTTTCTAAAGGAAAAGAGGATGTGCCATAGGAAGAGACTGGATGTCGGGATACAAGAGAAGCAGGAGATGGAAAGTTCTTGTCTTTTTTGAACCTTGGGACTTAAAAAGAAATGAAGTGACTGAAATAATGGGGTGCTTATGTTTGACTATGGTTGGGGAACTATCAGGATGGCTGGTTTTGAAGGACAGAAGATGGGTGAGGGGGAAGACATAGAATTAAAATATTGTAGAAATCATCATGTATAAATTCTTAGATGATACCTTAATAATCTGCACAACATCTCCAAGAAGTACTTGCATTGGTTGGGACACAGGCTAAGTGTCTAACAGAGAGACCCAAAACTATAGGAGCTGAGACTACACATGGATCCCTTTCCCTCTTATGGAGCCATACGTGCTCAGGCAGGTGGCCCAAGGCCAGCAGGTGACCCTGATACCTGTCGCATTGCTTTGCCTTGCAAAAGAAATGTCATTCCTGCCTGTGTAAGCAAAGCACCCTGGCTCTGCCCACTTCTCATTCCAGCCCATAGGGTGAGAGAGGGGAGAGGGGAAGGCAAGTGGCACAGAAGTTGCCAGTGTCGGGCTCACACCCCGGGGTGAGAACTCAGTCCCATCGCCACAGCCCCCTGCCAGGGAGGATGGGGACAGGGGCAGCATAACCGCTGCAAAAGGTTTGTGGCAGGAGAAGAAAGGCAGTACCGTTCCAAAAGTCGTTTTCTTCTCAAATGGCTTTAATGTCAGCTGTAATCACAACCTAATGAGGCATGTTATCCCATTTTGGGGTAACTGTGATCATCCAAAACTTCTTACTTGTATTAAGCAACAATCTCATTATTTGCAACTTCTGTACTCCAAAAGCTGTACTGGAAAAGTCTAATCTCTCTTCTCTGCAATAGCCTTCCTGGATTTGAAGCTAGCCATCTTTATCTACAAGGTCATTTCTTTTCTAGGTCTAAAATGTGTAGGAGAGGAATAGAAATATCCTCCCTCACCCATCGCTAGGTTCATGACTGAAGCCCCTATAATGAAAAGCAAATTATAGTAACAAGAGAGAAGGCATACAAAATTATCTGTATAATTAGATAATTACATGAGATAGTTACATGCCAATTAATTACATGAGAACCTCTATAAGGAAATAAAGGCCCAAAGAAACAGGTAAACTTGTGTATTTTTATGCTTAAGTCTGATGGAGAGTGGACACCCATGGAGAAGTCTGATTGGAGGACAAAGGGGTATGATCTAATGGTGATAAACGGGGGGATCTTCCAGATTCCTCTCTGTGCCCCTGTGAGTTCAGAGATAAGGATGTTCCTTTGCTCCAGTATAAGGAGGCACCTCTCGAATGAGGGTTTTATGACCTGCTTAAGGGAAGAAGCATGAGAGCAAGGTGAGAGAAACCTTTCTGCCTTTGTTGTTTTCCCAAATGCCAAGGTGCCATATTTGGGGTTAGCATGTCCTAAATCCCGTCACATGCTAAATTCTAATATGTCAGCCTTTCCACAGCCTTCACCATGCTATCCTTTTTTGCCAAATGCATGTAAGTTTGTTGGTGTCCCTTTGGTAATATAGCACCCCAAAATGAATGTATTCCTCCAAGCTTGTTTGAAGCAGAGGAGAATAGAACAGACTATGCTTTCCTGATGCGGGACACTCAACTTGTACTCATAAAACTGGAGATCACATTGGTGTCTGAAAGGCTCATCCTACAATTTGGTGAAATACAAAGAGTGGATGGCCAGGGGTTCATGGCACAGCCCTGCCACTTACCAGCAGCATGACCTTGGGCAGGTGACTTGAGACCCTCTGCCCATCAGTGTAAGAACTGACTTCGGGCAGTCCTCTGACCACTTCTGCTGAAGGTTGGAACACAAAGAGTAGCCCTCTGATTTACCAGGTTTCAGATGCGCTAGAGTTGCTTGGCAGCCAGTTATCTGTACCTGATGAGCAGCCATTCCTGATGCAGAGCCGCCAGAAAAGTAAACGACCTCTTAAAATGGTCTTTGGCTGTTCTTATACCTGGCAGCATGTTCTCTGGAGGCAGCGGGACAAACCCTCGGGTCTCTGGAGGTTTGGAAGCCTGGGTCGCCATGGTGCCTTCCTTCCACTTTGTGTATCCAAGTCCGTATCTTTCCTTGACCTTTGCATCAAAGAACCTTCATAGCCTTTCATGAAGACTGCAGCATCTCTCCCTCAATCCCACCCACCCCCTCCCTTGGTTTTCCCATCCATGACGGGAAAGCCATAATACTTGCCACAGTGGATTGCTGACGTCTCAAATAGAACAGAAGTCATCACAGTGCTTTGTAAAATGGAAAGTAACAATCCATGGGAGTTGCTGCCATTAGTTCTACAACATTTTTCCAAGCTGTTTGATTGGCAAGTGCCGTCTCTGCCATCCTGTCCACAGGCAGCTGAAGGTTTGGATCCGAGTATTTCATTTTGTCATCATCATCATCATCGCTATTCACCTCTGCCTACATTTTTACAGCCCCTTTCTCCCTGGTCTCTCTACTCTGTCTCCTCTAGTCCCTAGAGGCCTATCAAGTGTCTGCTTCCCACAGTCTTTCTCCTTTCTCCCACGCAGCTCTGCCTGCTGGCAATATTTCTATAGGAAACAGAGTCCCATGTCTACAACTGAGAGTGCTAGGTGCTGAAAGCTGGCGATCAGAATTGAGGGGTTGCTACCTCCATGCTTCCGTGCCCTTGCCTCTCCGTGCACTGCTTGCCTGGAAGACAAGCCAGGCCATTCAAACAGACCCTGTAAAGTTACTGTGGAAAGGGTCAGGGCAGTCCCTGTTGTTAAAGTGACAGATGATTTTTCCAATGTTCAGCTTATGGTCCTGAAGCTCATTTTGCTCTAAGAATCTCCAAGTGCTTCAGAGAGAACAGCATCCACTCAGTATCTCTCCGAGTGAATTAAAATCCATAGTTCAGGTAGGGCATGGTGGCTCACACCTGTTATCCCAGCACTTTGGGAGGCCGAGGTAGGTGGATCACTTGAGGTCAGGAGTTTGAGACCAGCCTGGCCAACATGGTAAAACCCCATCTGTACTAAAAATACAAAAATTACAGGCAGTGCACGCCTGTAATCCTAGCTACTTAGGAGGCAGAGGTAGGAGAATCGCTTGAACCCAGGAGGTGGAGGCTGCAGTGAGCAGAGATCACGCCACTGCACTCCAGCCTGGGTGACAGAGTGAGGCCCTGTCTCAAAAAATAAAGATAAACAATAAATAAAATCCATAGTTCCTAAGTGTATGGATCAAATCTCACAGGTAGATCAGATGTCAGACCCCAACCTCTTGTTGGCAAGCAGTGGGGTTAGAAACCTCCTAATATTGATGGCCTGGTGTTTTTATGGTTGTGCCACCCTCCACTCCACCCCACATACATTGTTGGTATCTTGCACAGTGAGCTCATGTCTTGAAAAATGCCACACTGCCTGTGCTTGAAACGGATAAGATCATATTTCTCTGAATAGAGATACTGTATCTGCTCTTGCCTTCGTGATGAGAGAAAGAAAATGTAAAACTAAACTTTCAGTATCCTTCCTTTTATTGTCAGAGAAGATAGACTCTCGGGTTGCACAGCAAGTGAAGAATGAGCTTTGATGGGAGTGGAGTCATGCCCTTCATGACCTGTCTCACACCAGGCTCTCTTTCCTTACCTCTCTTGGATCCATTTTATTAGCTCTTGCCGCCATTGCACTCACAAAACAAGAAATCAATAAGTAATTATAGATGGGTAAGAGAATGCCTGTAGATTTCCTCAAATGTCCAAACCAGAGTGGATGAAGGAGTGAATACAGCCTTTTGTCATCTTTCACAGCTTGCTTATGGGAGACTGATCACTCTACATAGATAAGCCAGTAGCCCATGGCCCTGCAAACAGAAGTGATGTTCTCATGTTTAATATCACTCCATTACCCTCATCTGCTGGACATTTGAAAAACAATACCATATTCCAGTGAGAATTAGAAAGATACTTTGAAATAATGTCGAGGAAAAACACAATATAGTCAAAATTCAAAATTTTGATGTTTAAGCTTTGCAGTATGAAGAGTGAGGAATACTGAAGGGCTTTAATATGTCTTCCAATATGTTGCCATTTTGAGAATTAATAGATTCTACTTTCTGGGTATCTAAGATAGGGATGAAAAAGTAGTAAATCCTCTATAGAAATAAATTAAACTACTAAATGTAGAGCTGTCATTTTATCAAGGAAATTGCTTAACGGGAATTTATTAATCTTTCTACTGTGCTGGAAAATTCTTCAACAACAGATTATTGGAAGAACATAAGGACTTTCGGCCAGATTTTAAAACAACCCAAGGCTAGTGTCCACAAGGTTTGCAATTGTAGCTCCTCAAGTTCTTTCTTTTCTAAATCACTTGATGTCAAGTTAGGGTAGAAAACAAAAAGTCTAAGGTTAAACTCAGCTACCATACTGTCTCCTCCATAAATCGGGACGTTTGCTTGTTGATGTTTGGTATTGACAAACAAGGTCTTTCTTTACGAAGTCTCCTGACCTCTCTGAGACAATTCTCAGACACTCATCATATGATATCTGTCCAAAAGCAAAGGCACAAATGGGAACAGAAGCAAAAATCAATTGTGCAAAAGTGGAAATCAATGCACATGGCAGTTGCTAAACAAGAAGTGACTAACTTACAGCTGTTGCTGGGATAAATCCCCAAGTCAGGGGAAATCCCATATAGCAGTACCCAAACTAAACACTTCCTCTGTAATTCCACCCTTTTACGAGGCTTCACTCATAACATTTTGAATCAAAACCTACAAAAATACCCCAGAGACAAAAGGCAGAATCAAAGGACCAGATCAGGAGCTAGTAAACTCAGTAAGTTTAATGTAAGTATACATCCATTCTTCTTACTTACTTTGGGGCAATTAACTCAAACTTACTCCCTCGTTTTCTGGTGGATCCAGTAGACTGGGTGATATCGCATCTATGAGAACTCAGTGTGCTTGAGAGACAGCGTGATCAGTTTCTTCTCTCTTCCCAGCTCCATCTCCTCTCCCTCCCCTTCTCATAAGCTGCGGCTTCCCCGTCTCAATGCCTCCCAACAAGGTTGAGCTAAGTGGGAAAGGAGACTCAAGAGGAGGAGAGCAGAACCTGACCATCTTGGTTATATCCTGGCTCGGGTACACTCTGCCCATGGGAGATGTCTCCTGGCTAGCTCCATCTCTCATGGGGGCAGTGGGGTGTGTTGCTCAGAAGTACCACCATGCAACCAAGGACCTCCCAACTGGGGATGCCTGACCTCTTCAGCCATCTCTCAGAATTCTCAGTCGGCCTCAGACTACACACAGGCCAGGAAAGACACCAATTTTGTGCCCCTGTAGCTTTTGTCGTTTTGGAAGTCTATTTAAGAAGAAGAGTACACTTTATGAATATAAAATTAGGTACAGACCCTGGAAGGGGCCCATGCAGTGGGTGGGCCTGAAAGTTCTTGGCTCCATGGTCAGTTCACCTCTGGCACTGAATCTCTCTATCACCCTGCTAATGCCACTGAAGACACTAGGCCCTGCCACTCCCAAACTTCAGGGAGCTCATGGTGAAACTCTACATAGTCCACTCTCTGGGCTTCTGGAGAGGGAGGGTGGGGAATCCCCAACCAACTGATTACTTCCAAGGAAGTTTTCACCACCAGCCACTTCCACCCTCAGCCTAATCTTATATAATCTGGAGTTGAGTCATATGCTAATACTGCAGAACCCTATTTTGTCCACCACTTTTGCAGCTCCAAGTGGAAGGTCTAACATTTCGAGAAAGTGGGGCAAGGGGACATCTATTATTCTTTGCCTTGCTTGAGACCTTAGCCAGAACAGAGACAATAAGGAAATTACATTAATATCCTGGCATAGTACCTTATCACCAGTATTTAATTATCTACAAGTTCTCTAGAGAATCTGTTTCCTTGCCTTTTCCAGCTTCTAAAGGCTGCCTGCATTCCTTGACTGGTGGCCTCCTCCTCCACCATCAGAGGCAGCAGTGCAGCATCTTCGAAATTTCTTTTTTTCCGTCGTCGTACTGCCTGCTCTGTGACTGCCCGAGTCTCTCGTATAAGAAACAACCCTTGAGATTACATCGGGCCTCCTGGGATATTCACAATGATCTCTCCCTTTCAAGGTCCTTAACTTCATCACATCTGCAAAGTCCCTTTGGCCAAAGGTTGCATATTCACTGCTTCTGGGAATTAGGATGGTTACATCTTCTATGGGGCAGACAGCATTATTCAGCCTCCCACTCCCTCTCACGTAAAAACCTGAGTGTAATGGTCAAAGTCTGATATAACTTCTGCCAGAACCAGGGGTTTGGCTCCTCCTAACTCCAGGCTCCCCACCTCTGGAGTGTTGCCCTCATCTGTATTATCCACATTGACTATCAGTCTGCCCACATTGCAAACAACTGGAATGGAAAAGAGCCGGGTAGGGCATGCGTTTTTCTTTTAGAGACATGCCTTTGTAAATACTTCCAGTTCTTAATCAAGTGGCCACCTACGTCTCCCTGTCTAGGGGCTTCACTGGAAAGCACAGTTTTTATTACAGGGTGCAAAAGTGAAGAAAAGGCTACGGAGATGTTCATTCCCTGGACGTCCATGCTATGTGTGCACCAGCACCTGTGCTCCTTTTGAGTATCTGTGCCCAGTTTTTATAAAAGCCACATTCTTGGGAGATCCCACAGTGCTGTCACTTCACTGGAAATACTTCTACAGTAATTACCAATTGGCTTTAACCTTGAAAACGGCCCCAAGTCCATGACTCCTTTGCCCTATGCAGGGAGGCCAGCTAGTTCGATGCAAAGAGAACTGTACATTTTCAGACTGTTTTGTAGTTGGAATAACGTAAGAATGTCAGCAACAACCAACGGAAGAAGTGAGGTCACAGAATGTGGAACTGCCTCAGATGCTTCTTGCTGTTGCCACGTGTCCTGTCATAACCCCATGCCCGTGACAGGCTGCCAGCAGTTCCTGAGGTTAAAGCTGGGTGAACTTACAGTTCCATGTACATGAGAGAGAGAACAGTTCCATGTTCATGGCGTCCTCACCGCCAGTGCTCCATTTAACTGGATGACATATTGACCACTGGTAAGATATGTAGCATAAAATAAAAGTATGCAGCAGTTGGGTTTTTCTCTATGCCAGTCAATGTGATAGTACCCCCATTTTCTTATTCTCCTTAATACCACGTGATTCCTCTTAGAGCAATCCTGTCAATCCTACAAGCAAATGGCCACTCCTAGTAACTTACATTCATTCGTTCATTCAGTGCATATTTACTGAGTACCTGCTAGATCCTCTGCTTCCTTCTAGGTTCTGGAAATTCCGAAGTGGATGCACCCATATTGGGTTAGCTTTCCCCAATTACATAGTGGCATGCATTTTAACAATGATTTCTTGATAGTTTCACTTTATGCTTATTTTCTCCTGATATTGTCCGTTTTCCTCCTTCCTGTTTCTTCATCCTCTCCCTCTGGTCATTCTTCCCCTAGAGATACATACGCTCTTCGTGCTTCTATCTTACGATGTTTGAAAAATGTCCTCTCCCCATCCTTTTCCATCTTCTGCCTTCTCACCTTCTGCTCTCCCATGGTCCAGTTTTCACAATGAGGTTTCCAGGAAGGTTGGAGTTCATTCATGGTGCCTTTCTCACTTTCTGTTGTACTCATCAACCCCTAGCAGTCAGTCCTCATGCCTCCATGGAAAGGGCTCCAAACTGCAGCGTCCGACGAGTCTCATTGCCTGTGTGACTTAGGGAGGGCTCCCCACTGTAACACGCAGACCGAAACATCTAATGATCCAACTACACGAAAGTTTATTTTCTTGCTCCTGTAATCATCCTGGACAGGTGTTCAAGTAGACAGGTCAGCTCTTCTCCATGTGGGCACTCGGGACCCAGACTACTCCTTCCATCTGTGGCTCTGGCACGACGTAAGGCCTGCAGCTATCCCTGGCAACACACATGACCACTGCCCCACCTCCGTTGGCTAGATCTCCATCGCATGGGTGTGAAAGGCTGCCACATGGCAGGAGAGGCTGGGACGTGTGGTCTAGATGGGTATCCAGGAAGAAAAGGCCATGGACTGGGGAGGCCCTGACACATCTTCCTCTGTTAAACAGCCTCCTCTCGGGCTGCTTTGTCACTACTCTTATTTTTCTCTACCTGGCAAGCTGCCCCTTCTCAGTCTTTTTTGCCAACACCCTGGTCCTGGTCTTCCCTGTGGCATCTTTGTTTGGGACCCTATATCTGCTAATGTAGATGATCTCATCTGCTCTCACATTTTGTTTTCTTTTGTTTTGTTTTTGTTTTTTTTTTTCACAGAACCTGTCTCATGAGAACCTCACAGCATATAGGCAAGATCCCTTCACAAAGCACTACCATCTTAAGACAATTGTTTTTTAATTATACTTTGAGTTCTGGGATACATGTGCAGAAAGTGCGGGTTTGTTACATAGGTATACACATGCCATGGTGGTTTGCTGCACCCTGCTCCCATGGTTTTTAAGTGCATTTGAAGACTAGTTGTATCCACATTTATTTCTCTATCTGGTCTTAACTATTGAACACTAAACCCATCCATACAACTACCCACATGACATCTGCACTTAGGTAGCTCATCAGCTCTAACTGTCCATACATCCAGTGCTTAGCTCTCAGTATATTCCCCAAATCTATTCTTCTTCTGTGGTTGCCCATCTCAGTAAATAGCACCTAACCCACCTTGTTGTTCTTTTCAGAAATCTGAGAGTTATCCAACTAATACTTCCTTCTTTCTTACCTCCACTCTATCTTTCGCAAACCCTGATGATATATTTCCCAAATATCTCCCATACCTAACTATATCTCCCATCCTTACTTCCATCATCATCTGTCCCTGGTCCTGGTACAATATTACTGCCTAATTGGTTTTCTGGAATCAGCGTTACCATCTTCAGTCTATTTTCCATTAAGCATTCAGAATATACTTTTAGAAATCCCGATCTGACCTGGCCTTTCGCCTGATTAAAACTCTTCAGTACCTTCCAGTTTCTCACAAAGTCCTGCTCACCTCCCTGCGCTGACTTGCCTCCACCCTGCCTGCGATCGCTTTGCCTCAGCCCACGCTGTTCTTGCTTCCCCTGGCTCTTCCTTTTCAGGCACAAAGCTGTTTCCACCTCAGAACCTTGGCATTGCCTGGACACAAGTCAGTTCCTCCCCTGGGAATGCCTCCTCTTCTTTCCCTCCAAGCCTGGTTATTGCTGCCCCAGTGTAACTATAACCCTTCCAGAAAACCTCCCTGACTTTCCCAGCTCTCTAAGGCTAATAGCAGTCCTTCCCAATAACCTGTACTTTTCCTTCATGGCTCTTACAACCTGGCTGTATGAAGCATGATGTGATCATGCTTTGAACACCTGTTTCTCCTTCATCTTCCCCTCAACAGCCATGCCAGTCTTTCTCTGTTCTTGCCCTGTGCCCAGCATGGTGCTAGCTATTTACTAATTTTTATTGAATAAAAGCTACCCCAGAGTGTAAGCCTAGCAGAGTAGCAGAGGGCATGTTCAATGACTCTGCTTCCATTCACATTGTCAGAAGCATTTTTTTTTTTTTTTTTTTTTTTTTTTTTTTTTTGAGAAGGAGTTTCGCTCTTGTTGCCCAGACTGGAGTGTAATGGCTTGATCTCAGCTTACTGCAACCTCTGCCTCCCTAGTTCAAACAATTCTCCTGCCTCAGCCTCCCGAGTAGCTGGGATTACAGGCATGTGCCACCATGCCCAGGTAATTTTGTATTTTTAGTAGAGACAGGGTTTCTCCATGTTGCTCAGGCTCATCTCGAACTCCTGATCTCAGGTGATCTGCCCACCTTGGCCTCTCAAAGTGCTAGAATTACAGGCGTTAGCCACTGCGCCCATCCTGTCAGAAGCATTTTGAAGTAGACTGGAATACAGGGAACCTGAAGTTGAGACCCAGGGTAAACATCAAATTTGTTCACCAGTGATAAGTATATATGTAAAATAGTTGACTATTCAAATGACATATTAGAAGCTAGACATTTGGATTCCTAAATCTGAAGACTGGACTGTTTAGTTTTATCCCGAACTTAACTTTGCAGTACTAATTGAAACACAGATTGTTAAAACTCATCCAAGTCAAATCTTTGTTTTAAGGCCTCAAAAGCAAAGCCAGGGAGGTAAGAGGACTGGTTTGGTCTTATTTCAATTTCCCAGGTGTTTTCATTTCTTTGTTTGTTTTGGTTTTTTGCATCCATTGGTCCCTATTAACTCCTAGCGGTTAACAGTGGTATACTTTCTTCTACTAAATCATATACATTTTTTCCAAGTTTTCAAATCTTCTTGGTTACACTGGTTCTTTAGAATTAGCCCAGTAGCAGTAAATTGAATTCCTAAAACAGATTTACACAGTATTTGCTTTTAAAAGATGGTGTTGCACAGATCCTTATGCTTATATGTACTGTACCTTTAAGTATCCAAATCAATTTAATTAAATTTCATTAGAAGCAACAGAGCTGAAACAAACTAATGAAAGCTACTGGTATGTCAGGTGGTATTTATTTGTACATTAAGCCGCAAATACTCCCTTTTGGCCCTTAAAATTTAGTTTAAATATTTAACTCTAATAGCTTTTGGAATTGTTGATGGAATTAGTTTTAATGAATCTTTAACAAACAGTTTACCTTAAAAATAGATGGAAGCTTGTTTTATTACAGCAGAGATGAGCAGAAGGTTTTGTAGTTAAGCAAAATCTGGCTTGGTCTTTAGTCACACAGACAGTGCATCAGAATATTCTGCCTCCCATTTATTGTATTTAATACCTTTTCTTGAAATAAGGATGTATATATATAAATACCACTAATTTGAAATATTTTTATTCTCTGCTTAATGTGATTACATTAATAGGTTTGTTCCACTCAAAAATGACTGGAAAACTGGTACAATTCTGAACAATCAAGCTTTTGATACGTGAGCATTAATATCTTAGCTGGTTACCTAAGGCAACGACTTCTGTTTTGACTTTCGTTTGAAAAGTAGGTCCCAGCGAAGTAGTCTTGCTTATGAATATAAGTACCAAGCCCTGAGTGTTACAGCTGATGCATGGGTGAGCTTGGGTTGCTAAAAGCCCAACAGATTTTTACCACACTTTCCTTTATATCTCAAGTCACTTAAAAAAAATTAGAATTGACAAGCTTTATGGGCTGTAGAGCCTCCAAAGACAGCTAAGGTGAAAGGCTTGTGTTTGTGACTTCGGTACCAAATAATCTGTACATGGCCACTGAGGAATCCTTGCTTAGAGGCCAAATAAATCTTGCTAGATTAAAAAAGTTCCAGAACTGTTTAAAAACCAAGGAGAAAAAGGCCATAAACGGGCCAACAGTATCCTAGTCATTATTTTGCATTCCAATTAATATCCCCAGTAGAAATAAACAAGCATTGTTCATTTTCAAAGTTAATTGTTTATTGAAGCTCCTGGGTCAGAGAAGTCTCTTATAAGAAAATAGTTGATGAATCTAACTTCTAAGGATAGAAGACAAAGTTTCCAAAACTCTCTTTGGAAACAAAATTATCAATAGAAACATCAACATTGACCATATCATCACAGCTGTGGCTATTCACTGGGTCACCCTCCATCCCATTGGGGTCAAGTTTCTAAAAGTTGTCTTCCAGGAGCAGGATCAGAGGCCACCATGCACGTAACTCAAAATTCCATTTTCTGCTAAATCTCATCTGTTGAAACACATTAATAAGGATTTGGTATTCAGCCTATTTTCTTTCCCCCGTAATCACCAAATCCACTCAACCTTCATTTTAGCAGCCCTTGAAATATTTACTGTCCCCTCCCACCTTCTCTCTAAACTCTATTACATGGAATGAGCCAACTTCTCTCTCTAATCCCCTTACCTCCACCTCCATCAAGGAGTATCCTTCTCCATCCTTTCTGTGATTCAGCAGAAGTAGGGTGCTCTCACCTGCTCAACTCACAATGGCAGGATGTCCCTTGATAGTCAGAGGGAGGTGGGAGCCTTGGAACACATGGGTCATTCTCATTCCATCACATCTAAATTTTCTCCACCCTCTTGTTGACATGCTCTGCATGCTTTCTGGAGCACCGACTGGTCATCACTGTTCCCTGCCCAGTAATATTCCCACAAGGTGACCCATCCAGAAACCAACCCCTTCAGTTTAGTAGGCACATTCTGGAAGCAGGTGTGGACTGCTGTACCCAGCCCTAAAAGAAATTGGGGCATAGCTAATGAGAAAGGTAATATACTCTCCCTTTTTATCCAGTTTCCTGATTCTCCTAAGGATCTGTGTTTGAGGGGAACTGAATGCATTTGCCATGAGCAAGTACATCTATCTTCTGAGTTCCATGGGACAAGAAGCACTGGAGGTGGAGGGACAAGCTGTGTGCTCCGACTGAGTCAGCACCCACCCAGGGGCCAGAGGTGGCAGAGATAATGATGCTTCAAAATTATTTTCCAGACTGGTTAAAGAGGAGGCAACTGTATATACCTCATGGTCAGTGGAGAGAAATTACCATTTAAACATGGTCAGTGGAGAGAAATTTCCATTTAAAATAGAGCAGGCAAGCCAAAAGCCACTTTTTTTGTGATTGTCGTTAGGTACTATTTTACCTAAGCTAACACTACCTTCAGCACAGTTGCAAGAATGTCATAAAAGACAGATCTACCAACAGCAGAAGATGATTCTGATGAAGTTACTCTGAGCTACGATTAAAAGAAAAAGGTTCTGAGGTTCTGATTGTATTTATTTGTTACAGAATAGAGTGTAAGAACTGTGGATGCTAGCTATAAAACATGTGAAATTGATTATCATTTCATTTTACAATAATTAATGCTGTCATCTTAAATCATTGCCTCCAGCTAGCATTTATTAGGCACCTCTTTGTTCCAGGTACTATGCTAGATACCAGGGCTTCAGAAAAAAATGAAGCACCCTTGCTACCTCACAGCTAGGGAGACAGACTGGATTGCAAAAGTCTATAGTGTGATGTAGAAGCATTTTATTAGTATAATGGAAAGAAAACTGGTTGCATTACTGAATGCTCCCCCCAAACCAGGGTGGCATAATTTATTTGGCATTAGTAACTGAATGAACATGCACTGCTTGCCTCCTGTTTGCCTCATACAGAACCAAGCAGAATAAGATTTAACAGGCAGAAAAAGACAAAGTGCCCTGCCACGTCGTAGAACTGCCTGATCAAAGGTGGGGATGTTTGAAATTGAGTCTCATAAGCAGTACATGCTGGGTGATCAGGTGTGATTGGGGTTCAGTGTGTGTGGCACCTCTCTGGCCTGAGATTTTGACCTGTTTTGTTGCCATAGTAAGTCAACCTTGGGAATGGAGACTGAAGGGTCTCCTGGGATTTGGCACTTTAAAAAATGTGCCCCAACTTGTCACTGATAACCTGTGCAAAGAAACCCCAAGCCAGTGGTTCACAGCCCTGGCTGTTCATTAGCATCCATTTGGGGGAGGAGTGGAGCTTTTGAAAATAAGGATACACAGGCCCTACCCAGAATAACCTAAAGAGAACCTCAGGGCTGGGGCCCAGTCATTACTATTTTTAAAACTCCCCAGGCTGATAAGTCACATCGCCCTTAATGTATAGAAAAGAAGCTGAGACAGAGCTTGCCAGTAATGGGAAGAGAAGGGCATACTCCTGACAGCTCTCTAATTCCACCTCTCTATCTGCAGAGACATCCAGGGTTAGCAAGTCAAGTAGTGAAAAGATATTCATGAGAACAGTTTTGAGCCTTGCCAGACAGTTCTAGCTCATCCCCTGCATACAAACCTAACAAACTCCTGTGCTCATCTGAACTGAATGTCATGCACTTTATTTATTGTTTGTTTGTTTACTTATTTATTTATTTATTTGAGGTGGAGTTTCACTCTTTTGCCCAGGCTGGAGTGCAGTGGCACGATCTCGGCTCACTGCAACTTCTGCCTTCCGGTTTCAAGTGATTCTCCTGCCTCAACATCTGGAGTAGCTGGTATTACAGGCGCCCGCCATGACGCCTGGCTAATTTTTGTGTTTTTAGTAGAGACAGGGTTTCACCCTGTTGGTCAGGCTGGTCTCGAACTGCTGACTTCGTGATCTGCCCGCCTTGGCTTCCCAAAGTGCTGGGATTACAGGCGTGAGCCACTGCGCTCGGTCACACAATTTCTAGAATAAGAAGCTATGGCTCGAGTGTGTGTTGTCCTAACCGCCTGTAGACCCGTCCAAATGAAAGCTACTTAGTCCCCTCATTCAAACTGTTAGTAGAAGTCTCTCTAGTAATACATTCTTCTTGGCGATGTTTACAAGATGTTCAAAAATATAAAATGGAAAGCGTTATAAATTCAGGGCACTCGAAATACATAAAAAGAAGACCTGTATCAACTAAACAGACTGACCACGTCCTAGAAATACCGTGAAGACCAATGGTAGTGGGACTGTGGGGATGAACATCGCCCGATTCTTGTGCACTCTGAACCATTGGAAATGCCCGTGTGGATGATTGTAGCTTTGGGGAATAATACAGTTTCATAAGAAACACATTGGAAACTTGAGCACAGAGGCTGAAAGTGGTGGAAGGACAGCAAAGGGTGTAAGATAAAGAAAATCAGATTGTTCCTGGTGGCAATTTAAAGTTCAGTGACTTTGAACTCGTCTTCTTTCTTGGATTTCTATCTCTATATACTTGGAACAATTTAACAACCCCCAGTTTTAAGTGTAATGTGTTAAAAATAAAAACCAATTTGAGGCACAGATATCATATCACATTTTTGACAGCTCAGCTGGGTCTTCAGCTGAAGGGCACAACTTCTGGGTCATTCTGTTGAAGGTGAACGACAGATAGTAAAAGAGTTCTTTGTCGTCAGTAGAAAGGATTCGTGGCCCTTTCCCAGTTACCGTGGCGATTCTTCACTCTCCCTGCTCCTTCCCTAAGCTTTCTTATCTAACCCCTATGAGTTGTTCAGGTGGCGCAAAGAAGAGCTAAGGTGAAATACCCAATACAACAATTCACAAAAGAAGTCTCTGGCCTACAATAAGTTAATATTTTAACAAGAAAAAACAGTCACTAAAGAGGCAAATATTGATTGAAAAGATACGTGCCCGAGTTGTATGTACTTATGTGAACCACCTCCAAGCCTTTCTGAGTGACAGTGGGAAGTAAATGAATAATAGATGGGTTGCTAACTGGCTAGATAACAAAAATGTATATGGTTAGTGGAATAGAAGGAATGTCAGCTTAGCAATAACTTTCCCAAAGAATCTCTATCTTCATTTCCCTTCTTATTTAAAAAGCAAAACATTATTTTAATTGAATGGCTAAAGATTTTATACAATAAAAGATGAGGAAGGCCATGAGATTTGTTCTCAAGTAGCTAATTATTCCTCATCACTGTGTTTGTAATGGGTGTTGATTGATATATACCATGGGCCAGCTGCGCCCTAGTCTCTAGCATCTAGTGTTCCATGAGTTTCCATGACATTTGGCAGCTGGTCCTCTATATCTGTGGGAAATTGGTTACAGGACTTCCCAAGGATACAAAAATTTATAGGTGCTCAAGTCCCTGTTGTATTAATAAAATGGTGCAGTATTTGCTTATAACCTTCGCACATTTTCCTGTAAACTTCAATCATTTCTAGATTACTTATAATATGTAATGTTAATACAATGTGCTATGTAAATAATTGTGAACTGTTTAGGGAAAGATGACAAGAAAAAACAACATGCACATGTTCAGTGCAGACCATATTTTTTGCAATATTTTCCACCCTAGGTTGGTGAAATGCATGGATGTGGAACCACAGATACAGAGGGCTAACTGGATGTGGCGTCGGAACTAACATTTTAAAAGTCCTTTCTGGGCATTGTTGAGCATAGCAGTGTTGAAGTTGTGTAGTTTCGTCACTGTAGCCTTCACTCTGCATCAATGAATGAGAGAGGTGAGATAGAGAAGGTCACCTCTTCTCACAGCACACAAATTTTGTGTTTGTCTCATTGCAATGTAGAAGGTATTCTGTTCCTCCTGGGGCTCCTGAGCTGTGGGTCAGGAAACAGCTCTAACGAAGACCTTTATTGGGTTTTTACTCTGCCCCATTCCTTAAGCTCCCTTCTTCCCTCCATTCAAAGTGCCTGTACCCACAGGCGAGCAGTCCCTGGCCATCCTCAGAGGGGTCTGAGTCAGGGGTTGCTTCTCTGTTTCTCCCACCGCACTCCACTCTCATCACCCTCAGGTGTATACTAACCCCATCACCTACAGACAAGTTATCTGCGAGACCACACTTCTGCCAGGCATTCGCATTTTCCACATTGGATTTTATAAAGGATTTGAGTTTTTTGGGTGCATCCATATAAGAGTTCCTTTGTAAGCAATTTTGTTATTACATTCACTCTTCTGATAGTTCCAGAAATGTAAATACTTAAATGGTTGCAGTATAGTCTAAACATTATGAAATCTGAATTGCTGAACAACACATATCTCCAATCACCTACATTAAGACAGCAATGCTAACAAACATACTGATGTCTCACCAAGTGAAACCAGTCCTATAGCTGTGCCACATTTAGGCCTAGTGTGTCCTTGGGACTTAGAACCTAATATTTAGCCAACATTCATATTGTAAAGTACCTTGTTCACCTTTAATACCACACAGATTATCATCACATTCATAACCAAAGAAGCCAAGGTTTTGGCTAAAGGACTGTCCCGAGCCACTAGTTGGAATCCCAAAGCATACCTTCTACATTGCAATGAGACAAACATAAAATGATCTGTCCCCATTCGGTCATATTTAGGATTTTTGGCGTCTACAAAGCATTTCCTTCAAAAAGACAGGGATTAAAAAAATTTTTTTAAATCGTTCCCATACATAAGTAACGGACACATATAGTTTCGAAATATCTTCCACCCTGCACGTGTTTTTTGTAAGACTGCTCCTCCTCTGTGTTTGCTGCCACCCTCCAGAGGATTTCAGAGAACACCTCAGAACTCCGGTGGAGACATTTTCTCCTGCCGTGATACCTACCGTTCCCTGACACGCCCCAACCTTCCCTAAGGAGGCATTTATTTGTACCTTATACCCTTCATCTCTCATCACCTCAGCTGTCACAACCACCCAAGCCTCCCGGGACGACCATCATTACCTGGACCCCTCGATCGAAGGCTCTGAGCAGCCAGTTATCCCCCATATATTCCACCTGTCTTCTGTCCACCTCCCATTTCTTTTCCCTCTTTAACCTGTGGTTAAAGACCAGCAAAATTGGCCAGGTGCAGTGGCTCATGCCTGTAATCCTAGCACTTTGGGAGGCCAAGGCAGGCGGATCATGAGGTCAGGAGATCAAGAGCATCCTGGCCAACATGGTGAAACTCCGTCTCTACTAAAAATACAAAAAGTAGCTGGGCATGGAGGCACATGCCTGTAATCCCAGCTACTCCGGAGGCTGAGGCATGAGAATCGCTTGAACCCAGGAAGTGGAGTTTGCAGCAAGGCGAGATCACGCCACTGCACTCCAGCCTGGTGACAGAGCGAGACTCCGTCTTAAAAGAAAAAAGAAAAAGCAGCAAAATCCCCTGTGTCCGTTTCACAGCCCCTCTTCTGCTCATCTCCTGACAGCCCTGAGGACACTGCCCCCCAAGCCCCTCCTCAAGGGCTGTTTCATTTCCCACGCACCCTCCCTCCCTTGTGTCCCTGGAGGTGGAGCAGACGTCCTTCTTGGAACAGTTGTCCTTCTTGCCCCCTCCTCACTGCTCTTTCAAGAAGGATCTCTACTCTCCTCCCTCAAGCAAACCCCCGGCACCTGTGAAGTATCCTCCCAACAGCCTGTAGCCTTCATAAGCCCACCAGTGCCCTGATCAATTTACACTCTCCATATCATCTCTAGCACCTACATTTTCCTCCCTACTGGGCTTAGCTTCTGTGGGCTTCCGTGACGTTCCCTTGTCTCTCTCTCCAAGTTGCCTGATGACCCATCAACTCTACCCACTCCACACCTGCCCTAGGACAGCTGACTGTGGCTGGAGAGAGGCACACATGGATGCTGACCAGTCAGCTCTTTTTTGGTTCACTGCCACGGCCTCCAGCCCCGCCCAGCACCCCAACCACTTGCCCTGGCCAGTCAGCTCACTCCCCACCCAACTCAAGAACCGCTCCACATTCCCATCCCCTTCCTTCCTCCCTTCCATTCCTCTCTCCTCTCTGTTCTCTAAGCTCCGACTCTTCCTCAGTCTTAGCAGATGACCTCACTTCTTATTTTCCCTGAGAAAATGCAAGAAAAAAAAAATCAACAGCGAGTATCCTTATCCTTCTGTCACCCCAGCTACCCGTCTCTTCCCCATGTCCATGGCCACAGTCTGACTGTTTCTGTGGCCAATGACCCCATTGCTCTTATTCACCTTTCCTGTCTTGAGAATGTTCTTCCTGCCATTTTTCCCTTTCCCTCCTATGTCCCCAGGTTTTTCCTTCTCTGCATTGAGTTATTCCCATCAGCACATGAAATACTGCAATATCTTCTGGGTGGTCTATGAAAAACCTCTCTCCAGCCTCACTCTCTTCAAGCCCATTTCTCCATTTCCCTTTATAATAAAACTTTGCCAAAGGCTTGTCTGTACTCACTGTCTCCCCTTCTCCAATTCTCATTATCTTTTGGGCCCGCTAGAGTTAGACATTTACCAACCTGACCAAAGAAAGCACTTTTGTCGCCGGCACGAGGACTTCCTTCCTCCCAGAACGCCGGGCAGCTCTTGGTCCTCCTCGGTATTCTGTTGGTCTCCTTCTCCTCCTCACGCATCACTCTCCTGGTCTTGCCTGACGCCACAGTCACACCCTCCTGATACTCCCTGTGGTTCCCTGGGTTCCTTCTTGGTCTCCTTTGAAGCTTCCCCTACTCTTTGCGCCCTCTAAATATTGGAATGTCCCCAGGCTCACTCAGTCTGCCTTCTGCTTTTCTTTATTTGCATTCGCTTATAGATTTGTATCCATTCTCTTTGCTTTAAGTAATATCTATATGCTGACGTCCAAAATTCTGCCTCCAGCCCTGAGATCCCAGTTTGCAGATCCTGCTTCGTTCTCTGTCCCTCTTTGGTAACCATATACATCCCCATGAGGCAGTCCTGGTTCCACTCCCTAAAGCTACTTCCCTCCCTCCTATTGTTCCTGGCTCAGTGAAGGGTACCTCAGGCCACTGTGGTTCACACCAGAAGCATTGATTCCTCTTTCCCACACCAATAGCCATGCCACTAGCAAACCCTCCAGTGTGGATACCAGATCTGCACGCTTCCCACCACCAGCACCCTCCAAGCCTGGACCATCTCTCCTCTGTCCAGCAGCTCTCCCAAGTGGCTTTGCTGTGGCTACTCCTCCCCAACCTGTCCTGGACACCCAGAGCTTTCCTGTCCTCCTGTCCCACTGCTCACTCCTCTTCAGTCCCAGGAGCCTGTTCTCACACCAGCAAAGCTGTTCCCACTCAGGGCCTTCACATCTGTTCTTCGCTTGGCTGGGAAGCCCAGATCTGTGTCCCCAGGGTCTGGTTCAATTGTCATCTCCAGGTCCTGCTGCAATGTTAAGGTTCCCGACAGCACCTCCCTGACCCCACTCCACAAAAGAGAGATGCCAGCATCCTCACCCCTACTTTTCTATCCCCACCCACTCTATCCCCACATCACGCCTCCATCCCCGCCCCGCTCCTCCATCCCCACCCCCGCTCCTCCATCCCCACCCTGCTCCTCCATCCCCACCCCGCTCCTCCATCCCCGTCCCCCGCCTCTCCATCCCCGCCCTGCTTCTTCCTTCCTGGCCCCCTTCCTCCTTCCCCCCTCCATCCCTGCTCCCTTCCTCCATCCCTGCTTCCCTTCCTCCATCCCCGCCTCCCTTCCTCCATCCCCGACCCTGCTCTTCCTTCCCTGACCCGCTCCTCCATCCCCGACCCCGCTCCTCCATCCCCCTTCACCCCTCTCCTCTATCCCCGCCCCTGTTCCTCTGTCCCCCAATCCTGCTTGGTTTTTCCTTCCAAGCTCTTGTTAGAATGCCACATGTTAGTATGAATATATTTTTTGTAACTTCTGTATTGTTTGACTTTCGAAGGCTCAAATTCCTCCTGTGGAATGCAGATTATAGTATCCATTAGTTTGGTTTCATTTCCATTAGAGTAATACATCCAATATTACTGACATTATAGCAAAGGAAAGCAGGCACTGTCCCCGCCCCCCTCCCCCCAGTTCCCACTTTACATTGGCACTTGTTTTCCATTCTTTAACTTTTTATTCTGATAATATTTAGACTTTTAAGGGGCTCAAAACTCTATCAAAAATCATTGAAAACATAAATAGATGAGTTAATAGAAAACAAAATGCATACTCATTTCCACTTTCATGTCTAATTCTTATTAGATACACCAAGACTAATCTTTGTGTATCTAATTCTCATTATTCCTGTTCTACTTGACTGATAGGATAAAGCCAGAATGAGAGGTGCGTGATTTTAAAAGATACTTCCCAGCTTACTTACTAGGTGCTAACTGTGTGGCAAGATTCTCTGAACAATCCCAAGAGAACAAAGCATTGAGCCCCCTAAAAGTCTAAATGTTATCAGGGAAAAAAACAAAATATCTAAAAGAATTGAAAGCAATGTCCTCTGTAAAGGAGGATTTGGGGGTGGAGCAGGTGACTGCTTTTCTTTGCTATAATGTTAGTACTATTTAACATGTTACTTGGAGAAAAATAAAATCTATTTAAAAAAGAAAAAAAGACTGGAAGGAAATCCCATGACATGTTAACAGGAGTTCTCTCAGGTGGAGAGAGTGGAATTACCGGCTATTTTTATTTTCTTCTTTATGCTTTGTAAATTCACAAAATAATCTGTGATATGTTTATGTGGTTTTTATAAGGAAAAATAGTATAGATGCTTTCTGTATATTAACTAGATATCGGAAGCCTAATGGAGGCTTGGTAGGATGCATTTTGAATATGCTCTATTTTGAAAAATATCATTCCTGGAGCAAACCAGCTTGGAGACAGGCAGGGTGGGGCATTTTGGGCTGGAAAGGACACAGGGAGGTAAACGGGAAGGGAGGACACTGCCCTGGATTCTGGTTGCCAACAGATAGGTCCTGGGAGCAAAGGGGTAAACCCTTGTGGAAAATATTGAGGCAGTGGAAGAGGGAGCCAGGCAGAGCTGGAACCAGGTAGGCAAAAAATAGACACTTTCTGGGTCCCCTAACATTCTGAGCATCGTATTTTCATCGAAGTAAAAGCTTCCGACCAGAGCAGGTTTCTAAAGAAACCATTTATTCAACATTCATGAAGGAAAGCAGGCCCTACCCGCCAGGCTGGCTGGAGGGAAGGAGGTGTGTCTTCATTCATATTTGGCTCTGTTCGCCTCGATGAGGGCGCAGAGCTTCAAGAACCTCTTTTGACACAGTATAGAAATATTATGCAAATCCAGATACTTGGCACTTAAAAATGTCTGGAGGTGAAGAATCACTCTGTCTTGCCCATCTAACAGGAGCGTGCTGTGTTTTGCAGGATGGATGGTCACAATACCACTTTGTAGCCTCGTCTTCAACCATCGAGAGGGACCGGCAAAGGCCCTACTCCTCCTCCCGCACGCCCTCCATCTCCCCTGTGCGCGTGTCTCCCAACAACCGCTCAGGTAAGAGGCTGCCACACTAGCCAGCCAGGCTTTTATTTCTCTTTGAGCAAAGACCCTCCTTCCCAGTCCCAGGGCCAGCCCCTACACAGAGGAGAGCCTTCCATTCAGACTTTTGCTAGAAGTAGGAAATGAATCTGTTCTTTGTACTGTGGTGGCCACTCTGTGTTTTGTATACACAGACTCAGAGCAAATCTCCTTCTCTAACAGGTTCCTATGCATGACATGCATGTAATGGACCTGAATTCATGAGGAACGAGTATAAAGAAAACTGTCATGTGTCTGCAAATCAGGGGTTTCCGTGGACAATTTTTCCAACTTAAAATAGTTTGAGTTGGCCGGGCACGGTGGCTCATGCCTGTAATCCCAGCACATTGGGAGGCCGAGGTGGGCGGACTGCCTGAGCTCAGGAGTTCGAAACCATCCTGGGCAATGTGGCAAAACCCCATCTCTACTAAAAATACAAAAATTAGCCAGGAGTGGTGGCGCCCACCTGTAATCCCAGCTACTTGGGAGGCTGAGGCAGGAGAATCACTTGAACCCAGGAGGCCGAGGTTGCAGTGAGCCGAGATCACGCCACTGCATCCCAGCCTGGGTGACAGAGTGAGACTCCATCTCAAAAAGAAATAAATAAATAAAATAAAATAAAAATAGTTTGAGTTGCATTTTGTCATAATTGGGATAAAAAGTAGAGGAGACCAAATGTGCTTTCTTCCTTCAGTGTGATATACATTTGACACATATCACTGATGGTTTCATAACTCTTCCATATCTAATTAGCTTTTTTTTATTAACAGTAAACCAGCAGATGCCATGGTTTATTGTTAATAATAACACATTCTTATCATAGCCAACTATAGCTTCTAAGTCATTCCATTTATTTTTTCTAATTTGGTCACATTCCTATTGCTTAAATTTTGAACTTCTTTTATTTACAAAAATACTTTATTTTATACTGTTTTTAGTTCACATTAAGGAATGCCAAAAATCAGAGGAAAGATGACAGGCAAATGTGAACACACCATTTAGTAATATAAATGGCATAAATTTGCTGTTTTCCTCACAGTTTAAGTTTTTAAAACTTTTATTTTGATTTCTGCATTTTGATTTTGTTCTGAGAATGAAAGATGGATAACAAGTTATATGCACCCACACAGACACAGCGATGTAGGCTTTAATTTATGAAAGCTTTCTTCCTACTCTTCTTTGCCCTGTTCCTGCTAAGGAAATTCTGTTCACTGAAATGGACCTGGTGGAGAGCATTGCCCAGCAAAGTGGTCTTCCTACCCCCAAGAATGATGGTTGCATAACTCCATACCAGACTGTACTGTCAACATGATGAGAAATGAATTGCCAATATCTGACTGAAATAAATGGCCCGCTCCCAGCCCTGTGAAAGCTGGTCCCTTTAGTGTACTGTCATTGCTTATCACATTTAGTCCAACCCTTGGTGATGATCAGGAACCACCTGTACCTGTGGAAACGTCCACCCATCTCAGAAGCACGGAGGTGGCCTCTTAGGCCTCTTATTTCCATAATTCCAGCAGGCTGAAAAAGATAAAGTACATGGAGTGTGGGAAGCATATGGACCGTGTCTTTTGGAAAGCTCTAATTATTAAGAATTACAGTGAGCCAATCAGTGTTATGAGAATGAAACAACATGATGGATCGGCAAGGGCTGGGAGAGAGAAGTAGCCCTTTCTGGCGAGCAGGCAGGGCTGTGTTCACCCAGCCATGCAGCCAGTGCGCTGCCTCAGGATTTCCTAGGCAAGGCACATCCAGACACCTAATAAACACTTATTTGCGTGATTTGATTTTTCCCAGAACTTAATCCTGATTTACCGGAGACTTGAAATACTGCTGCGTGTGAGGTCTCAGGAGATAATTACACACTTGATGTAGTTTAATAAACACCACCATCTGGGCAATATTAGATTCTAATTTTAAAAGCTTTGGTCAACAGCCTTTAAAATATTGTCCCTTTGTGATTGTGTGGCAGTAATTCATAAAAGGCTAACCTTTATTAGGGAAGACCCAGAGGCAAAAGGGCAAAGGCAGGAAGAGAGATTTTCCTGGAAGAAAAAGATGGTGAACAGAAGAGAAGGGAGCAGCAGGTGGAAGAGGTGAGCGAGGCACCAGCGAGCAGGCAGGAACTGGATGCAGAGCCCAGTTGAGTGACAGGGCTTGCTAAGGACTCAGTTGTTCTTGCAGAGGTTCCCCTCTCCAAGCAACAGAACCCAATCTTCATAAGACACAATGGCTGCCCCTCAAATCTCCCCAGATTCACATTCGGGACGGAGATGGCCCATGTCCCAGCCTTTGTCAGTCTTCTCCCCTGGGGCCTCTCTTCCCTCACATCAGAGTCTGGGCATTCTCTGCACCTGCACAGGGTCACCATGGATCAGTCCTTGATCATTGCAGCTCTAGTCTTGTCCTATAAGTGATGAGGGTGCTGCAGCTGTCCAAGCTGCGTAGTTTTCTTCCCTGTCTGCCACTGGGTTTGTACCCAGGGCTTCTGGCCAGCCGGCATTGGTTGGGGTTCAAGCCTCGGTATTTTTTAAAGGATTCCAGGTAATGAATTCTAATAGGCATCCAGGATCCAAAACCCCTGAGGACTTCAAGAGCTGAGCATTGAGGCATGATTTTATTTTGATAGGTTTGAGAGGGTGGCCACAACCCGCTGCGTTTACCTTCCCAGCACTTGGTTGTGATGTCTGTTGGGCACTTCTGCATCTCATTCTAGTTTACTTGGACATCCATTTCCTCACTCGAATGAGAGCTGCACAAGTTCGGGAAGAGCCATATGATCTGTGTGTCCGCCTCACACAGTGGCTAGCACAGTAATTTGTACATAGAAGACACTAAGGGTGACAAACTGAATCACATGACTCAGACAGTGACATGAGAGATACCTTAGGGGGACCACAGACCCAGGGAGCAAAGGGACCCTACAGAGGGTGTGAATGATAAACTGGAAGGTAAACTGAGGTTTGGCTGGAGAGGCGCTTTGAGACTAGCAAAGGAAAAAGGGGTTTATCCTAAAAATCAGAGTGCTCTAGGGATTCCTAGCCTTAATAGTCATCAGGTAGGCTCGGTAAATATGGATTCTGAAGCCTGTCACTGAAAATTCAGACTCAAAAGGTCCAGGATGGGCTCTGGGCATCCATAAATTCTCAAGTGAGTGTTGAGGGTAAACAAGGCTCTGAAGCACTGCCCTCAGCTACAGGAGCTGGAGAGAGCTTCCTGACAGAAGGACATGGCACCTGAGCGCCTGTGGAGCCGGACACAGCTGCAGATGCCCACAGGGTGGGGTGCGCGACCAACTGCCCCCTCACCCAGATGCACGGCTCCTCCCCACCTCTCCCAGTGCCCCTCTGCACTGGCAGGAAGGTTGAGTTGCTGCCAATCCATTCAATCACTCATGAAAATTCAACCTCCTTTTATTGACTTCCTTGCCTCTGAGTTCAGCTTTTCCTCTCTTCTAGTACAGTTTGTTAAGGACTCCCAGCAGGATGCTCCAGTTACAACCCAGCACTTTAGAAATTGGTGCAAGAGGAACGGCAGGGCTCAGCCTCCCAGTAGGACAGGCAGTGAGTGGCCGAGGTGTAAGGAAGGCCTCAGAGATTATTGGGGTGTTTATGCAAAGAGCTGGAGCAAGAATGCCCTAGCAGGAACTACAGCTGCCTCCATGCCCCTCCCCAGCCCACCCCAGCCACAGACAAAGAAGGTCTTTGTGGGCTTGGTTATTTCTGCCCCACAAATCATCCTACATAGAGAGCTGTTTCCTCTGACTTTTTTAAAGGCAATTTCTAGGTGACTCAGTGTTTAAGTAAAACTGCATTTATTTTAATCAAGGATTAGTCAATATCAGTAATAGATCTTCTGAAAGACATCTAATTAAGGAAGGGAGCGTGGGAAGGAAAGGGAAGGAAAAGAGAAGAGAAAGGAAGAAACCAAGAGCAGTCTCATTGCTAAACTGCCCCACACACCTTGGGCAGGTCATGTCCCCTTCATGATCTGTCTCTCTGAGGAAGATGGCCCCAGGATGTGGTCCCCAGTTGCCAGCCTCCAAGTCCTGTGTCCCCTAACTATAAAGCTCCAGTTGTCACAGTTGAAGGAATGGGGTAGGGACAAGAGCCAAAACTGCCAAAACATAAAAATTAAAAAGAAAACCCATGAGGTCCTCACGTAGGCATTGAGAGATGCGGGACGATGCACAGGGAGGACCCTGACTGTGTGGAAGGTACACACACGCTGTGGAATGAGACGCAGAAAGTCACCCTTTTGATTTCTTTATGTAGCAAGTGCCCCAGCTTCACCTCGGGAAATGATCAGCCTCAAAGAAAGGAAAACAGACTACGAGTGCACCGGCGGCAACGCCACCTACCACGGAGCTAAAGGCGAACACACTTCCAGGAAAGACGCCATGACAGGTGAGCGGCCCTCGCGCGCCCCCTCCTGGGACTCGGTGGCTTGACCTGCAACAGGGCAGAAAGATGGGGCTTCAGGCTTCATGGGGCTGGCAGCGCCCGGCTGCTTAGCAGGACTTAGCAGCTGTCTGGTCACTTGAGAGCTTGATAATGATGATTCCCAAGAATTGGTACTAAGATTAGAAGCATAACTAAGAGAAAATGTTTTCTACCCGTGTTTTTTCTCAGTCCTTTCCTCTGGTTTGCCCAGCTCATAATGTTCTTTCAAATTAGAGAGAAGAGTCCCATATGTTTCTTCCTCATTGACATCACCCATTGGGGAGGGGACTCGGTGGAGGCAGTGTAGACAGGCCCTGTGCATTAGGAATGGAGGGAACTGAAAAGAAGGTGGAAGGAAAGGGGAGGGGAGGGGAGGGGGTGGGGGGAGCGGAGGGCGGGGACGGAAGGAGGAAGGGCAGGAGAGGATTTAAGGGGAACCCCATGAAACTACTGTTGAGATATTTTCCCTTCTTGCCATGATACAACCTCTTACCCACAAGAAGCTTCCTTAGAGCTGATGACTGCAGATTCTCTGGGGAGGCATTCATCTTTCACACTCATCATCCCTCACTATCTCAGTCACACCCATTGCCTTCCTTTCTCATCAGCCAAGACTCTATGGAGGCCAGAATTGGTACGAGTGCCCGTCTCTGCCCCCTCCACCGTGCTGTGCCCAGCCCATCTGATAACAGGGCTTACCCTTAAATCACTGTATATTCTGTACACATTGTACACTCTGTATATGCCTCTTTTGAGGCACTCACAGCCCCCTCCAAACTCTCCATACTTCACCGTCTCCCTGGATGGCCCTCCTCCAAGAAGCACTACGTGGGCTCTGGCTGTAGAGGGAGTTATACCTTAAAAGCAGAGTCACTGGAACCCCGAGGACCTTTCAACGGGGACCCCACACCCTCTTTACCATATGGGCGTGGAGATGGGTCCCTGCTGAAAATAGGCTATGAAGAAGAGCCTTTAATAGAACAAGGCCAGGTTAGATCATTCATAAAGCCGGGCGCAAAAGGTGCCGTGCATACACCGAGACCCTCTTAGGAGAGGAATGTGAAGAGCAGGAGGCAGTTCTCCAGTAGTGTTTTGGTGTAGACCGGCAGGGAAGCAGAGCAGACAAATTGGATGATTTATTAAAATGCCTTCCAAACCAGGACAGCGAAGATAAATTTTCCTAATAGCAAATGCATTTACCCCAGCGGCAGTGTTTTCCATGTTAACTCTGCTCAGCTGCATGAAGAAAAGTATAATAAACAGATGTTTCTTATCCCTGCCCCCAGGACCACATTCTGCCTCCATGTGCGGACCCTACAAGGGAACACCTCAGTGCTGCTCCTGAGATGTTTCCTGAATGGGAAAACTTAACTCATTACATGGACTCCAGGTTATTATTCACAGTCACTTCTTCCCCCCCCTTACATGGTGCCACATAGATGAACAGGAACCAAGAAAGCTGTGAATCTGAATTCTGAGTCCCTGGAGTCTAGACATTCGGCAGAGGATCCAATTTGTACTGATTATGCTGAACTAGTCGTGACTCCAAATTCCATGTGCAGTTAGCATTGCCCTGGGTACCCACACCACCAGCTGTCTGGCATGATACACTGAGATTAAAGAATCGTTGTGATATCGACTGCATTATTATTAAGTTTAGTGTTTCTCTTTAACTCTCTTGCCCAAGAGAATCATTCAAAAGGACTTCAGGTGTGGGTGTGGGTGTGGGTGTGCGTGTTTATGTCAAAACAGTTCCAATGGCACATGATTGTGCCCTGGACTCAAAATAAAATGAAGCCTAAAATTTACTATGTTTCTGAGATTTAATCTTCTTAGAAAATGGCAGGGATCTTGACAATTTCAGTATATGTAATTCTTCAAACTTATTTAGAGGCTGAAACAGCTTTGCTCTAACTTACTTAAAAATGCAATTCAGGAGTACACTATCAATCATGTAGCAAGCCAGAAAGAACATTGAGATCTTTATTGAATAATATGTGTATATAGGAAAATTGCTCTAAAGCCAATGAGTGTTGTGTAAATGCCGGTTATTATCACAACAATGATGGTGGTGGTGGTGGTAGTGAGGGTGATGGAGGTGACGGTGGGATAGCAGAAATGAGGATAGTGGTGGTTTTCCACTTTCAATAGTGATATCAGTAAGTCCCCAGCCAAGCCGGGTGGAAGCCAGTCTTTCACATAGAGATGGGGAGATTGAGTTTCCAACCCCTACCCTGCAGGATGTTAGCAAATGCCCATCATTCCAGGGTTTACTTGCAAAATCAGATTTCTCATGGCCTCCACATCAAAAGCAATGCTTTTTGTTGTTCAAGAACAAATCCACGGGACACCGAAAGTTCCGTGCATTGAAAGATAACCTGAAAAACTGCCATCTTCCTTGTTTCATTCCCTGCCAAGAAAACGTTCCATCTGATATGAAAACAAGGGAAGCTTCACCCTCAAAATGCAGCCTATGAGGGCTGGAAGTGGAAATATCTCTTTGATGGAGCTGTCATCTCTTCTTCTGAGCTCTTAGAAGTTCAGATCCATCTAGGTGTTTATTCCAGGCTTCCCCCACCCTCCTTTTGTGGATTCATTTTCTAGCTTGGATGAAGCCTCTTGAAATTCTTCTCTCCTAAGTGTTTCTCTGCCACTGGGGAGCCCTGAGAAATCCAGTCGGCTGTTCATTCAGGCATGCCGGCTTCAGCAGCGAGTTCTTGCAGCCCTGGATGCCTGGGAACCTCACGTGTTCAGTTCATCTCAAGAAAGGGCTGCATCAACCCCGCAGCTCCACTACCTGACCTTTAAATTCACCTGGAGGTTTTTCCCTCCTGTCTGAGCTTCCCACATACCCTTTCATCCAATGGTCTGTTTGTTTTTGCCAGTGTCTTTCTTATGCCTTTTATTTATATTTATTCATTTATTTTTGAGACAGAGTTTCGCTCTGTCGCCCAGGCTGGAGTGCAGTGGCGCAATCTCAGCTCACTATAACCTCCACCTCCCGAGTTCAAGCAATTCTCCTGCACCAGCGTTTCAAGTAGTTGGGATTACAGGTGCCTGCCACCACGCCTGGCTAATTTTTGTATTTTTAGTAGAGACAGGGTTTCACCATGTTGGCCAGGCTGGTCTTGAACTCCTGACATCAAGTGATCTTCCCCCGTCAGCCTCTCAAACTGCTGGGATTACAGGCGTGAGCCACCACACCTGGCCTCTTAGGCCTTTGAAAGTCATTCTAGTTTTCAGGGTGTTGATTCAGTTGGAAATTGGGTATTTGAGGGCTGATAGAAAAATAGAAAGGCATCCTTCTGTGGATCCACTATTAGCTGGGCCATATGAGGGTGGAGCCTCTGTGAATTCCTCTGCCTCAGGTGTCCATAAAGGTAGTTCAGTCTCAGCTATGGTCTTGTTTAATGGGTGAGGGGAAAGAACTTCCAGTATTAACATCCTAGACTCAGAAGCCACAAACTCTGCCTCATGCTTTTAAGATTCCTCTGATAAGAGGAATCTGTTTATGATTTCACAGCAGGGAGGGAGGCCAAGACTACAATATTGCAAATGTTCTAAAAAATATGTGCATTTAATTCTAAGCAACAGAAAAAAAACAAAATTTCACCTTATCCCTGAAGTGACATTTTCTATAGCAAATTACAGCTCTGAAGGCAGATTTATCTAAGGTTTACTCATTTATTCATTCAGCAAATGGGGCACTTACTCTATGGGTGTCCACTGAGGCCAGGCGCTGTGCCAGGCTCTGAGGATACATACAGAGGTAGCAGCAGGACGGACTGTTTCTGTCTCATGGGCCTTCTGCTCTGGAAGAGGAAGGCAGACAGTACATAAGGTAAACAATAGAACAAGTTCCCAGCAAGATGGTACTGCACTGTGTTGAGTAGGAAGAAGAAACTGAACAGGGTAATGAGATGGGGGTGCAGGCGGCAGGGGTTACTTCACTTGACATGGGAGGAGGAGACATTGAAAGTCTGAGGGAAGCAAGTTCCAGGGAGAAAGATCAGCAAGGACAACCCAGCTGAAGCTAAACAAGTTTTCCCCGCTCTGAGGAAGGAGGGTCAGCAAAGCTGGGGCTCCTTTAACAGGAGGAGAGGAGGGAGAAACGATTGGGAGGTTAGGCAGGAAGCAAACCTTGCAGGGCCTCATGGCCGTAGCAGAGAGAGCCATCTCGGGGTGAAGAGCATTGGAGCGTTCCAAGCAGAGAAAGAGACAGACCCCAACTGGGGTTACAAAGACAGCATTCTGGCTGTTGGTAACAGGATGGATGGAGGAATCGGGCTGGGCAGAGTGGAAGTTGGGTCTTCAAGGAGGATTCGGTAGCAGTGGTCCAGAGAGAGACGGTGGTTTGCACCATAATACAGAGACTGGAGTGACATGCATTCAACAGAGAGGATAGCAGAATGGTCTTTAAAATGGAAAAATGGGCTCTTGGCCCTCACTTTCTAAGCCGAACTCTCCAGGAGGAATTTTATTGCACAGCTGTAATGAACTCTTAGGTAAAAAATCATGGGTGGAGTGAACTTAGACCTTGAAAGGCTATACTGACCTTTCTCTTGTGGCCTATAGGTGGAGTGATCCTACTTCATTATCCCCGAAATACTGGAAGCAAACAACCCCTTCCTAGTTTTAGAGTGTTTTATACCCCACTGACACTAGACAGACAGCATTTTCCAAAGCTTTTTTTTTAAAAAATTTATGAATACATAATAGTTGTACTTAAGGGGTACATGTGATTTTTTCATACAAGTATCATGATTTTCATACAGCGTATAATAATCAAATAAGGATAATTAAGATACCATCACCTTAAACATTTATTATTTATATTAGGAACATTCCAATCCCATTATTCTAGTTGTTCTGAAATATACAATGAATTATTGTGAATTATGGTTGCCCCATTGTGCTATGAAACACTAGATCTTTTCTAACTATTTTTTTACCCATTAACCATCCCCTCTTATTCCTCTCTCCCAACTCCACTTCTGAGTCTCTGGTAACCATGATTCTACTGTCCATCTTCATGAGATCATTTTTTTTTTAGCTTCCACATATGCGCAAGAACATATGATATTTGTCTTTCTGTGCCTGGCTTGTTTCACTTAACATGAATCACCTCCAATTCCATCCGTGTTGCTGCAAGTGACAGGATTTCATTCTTTTTATGGCCAAACACTGTTGTATACATATACCATCTTTTCTTTACCCATTCATCTGTTGGTGGACACTTGGGTTACTTCGACATCTAGGCTATTGTGAACAGTGCTGCAATAAACATGGGAGTACAGATATCCTTTGGTATACTGATTTCCTTTCTTTGGAATATACACCCAGCAATGGGATTGCTAGGTGATATGGTCATTCTACCAAAGATTTCTTGAACCATGACCCTTCAGCAGCTGTGAAGGGAGTGGTGGCCTGTGCCCTTCGTCTGAGTGGATGGCTTGAGCTTCAAGGGTTTCCCATAAGGAAGTGGGCTAACAGGCCCCCTCTCTGGGCCTTCAGAAGCTGCTAGCAACTAGAGGAGACCTTCATCTCTTTCATCTAGACCACAGGCAAGCCAGACAACAGAGCGGGATCCTCCCTCTGCATCTAGTTTGATTCCAAAGCCGCAGGCTTCCAGATGCGTGGGGGACATGCAGCGATGCTCCCTGCCCATCTTTTGGGCCTGTAAGAAATGAACTGTCTGAAAGATGATCAAGCACTTCTGTGAGCTCAAATTAGAAATTTTATTCTTGTCACTCTCCGGCTAAAAGCTAAGCTGCTAATACAGACTCCTGCATGCTTCAGTGCAGGTGACAAGCCTTTATTACCCGCCAGTTTTCACCAGAAAAGAAGGCCATAAAACTTACAAAATGACCATCTGTTTGCAGCACCTGCCCTGACCCTGTCTGCGATGTGAGCGTTATTGCAAGCTGCTGACATGCTATGGGGATTTTCTAGAATAACTGTTCTCCTTTTTTAATATCTGTATGTAAAATGAAGTGTTCAGGGCCAAAGAATATCTTCTACTTGGATTGGTCCCCAAGAAAACAAGCTTTGTTAGGGCAAGAACTTGCTCCAGTAACCACTATTCCTCATTTGTGATGTTGTTTTCTTCGCTAAACTTTTGTTTTCCTTTTAATTTTAGCTCAAAACACTGGAATTTCAACTTTGTATAGGAATTCATATGGTGCGCCCGCCGAAGACATCAAACACAACCAGGTAAAGGAAATGCACCACGTTTGTATTTCTTTTTCAATGTGACTCGTGAAATAACCTGAAATTTTAAACATACATTTCATCCAACTAACATAAAGAACTGAAAGAGGAGGCATTGTCCCCTGAGGCCCTCCTCACTCCTGTTGCAGCATGGAGGTGTGTGTGTGTGTGTGTGTGTGTGTGTGTGTGTGTGGGGTGGACTCGGCAGAACAGCCTCAAATTTGCAAATGGCCTTTGAACCTTGTGCTTGATCTGATGCAGAAAGCAAGTATTCTGCTATGGTGCAAAACTAAAAGAAACCCCCAAATGGACGAGTGTAGGATGTTGTTACTAAATAGGAATTATCTGGACAGGAATTACTGGACAGAGATCGAGTAGCTCCTGTAACCCTGCAAATGCGTTAGGAAGGAAGCATTCATTATACATGATCACTACCAATAAAGGAGACACAGGAAATTCAGTAGAGAACTTGAAAAAGACAGAATACATAAATAAGTTCTATTATTCTGCAATACATTAAATGCATTGTAGTGTCTTGCTACTCAAAGTCTAGTTGGGGAACCAGCAGTGTCAATGTTACCCGGAATCTTGTTAGAAATACAGGAGAGATTCTTCTCTGGCTCCTAACCCTAACCCGTTCAAGATTTTCTACAGCACAGTTGCATTCTAATTAGATGGCCTTGTGTGCACATTCAGGTTTGAGGAGCACTGAACAGTAGATTCTTTTTATTATTGTTATTGTTTTATTTTTATTATTATACTTTAAGTTCTGGGATACATGTGCAGAACATGCAGTTTTGTTACATAGGTATACACGTGCCATGGTGGTTTGCTGCACCCATCAACCCGACATCCAAATTAGGTATTTCTCCTAATGTTATCCCTCCCCTAGCCCCCCACCCCCAGACAGGCTCCAGTGTGTGATGTTCCCCTATGTCCATGTGTTCTCACTGTTCGACTCCCACTTATGAGTAAGAACATGTGGTGTTTGGTTTTCTATTCTTGTGATAGTTTCCTAAGAATCATGGTTTTCAGCTTCATCCATGTCCCTGCAAAGGACACGACCTCATCCTTTTTTATGGCTGCATGGTATTCCATGGTATATATGTGCCACATTTTCTTTATCCAGTCTATCATTGATGGACATTTGGGTTGGTTCCAAGTCTTTGCTATTGTGAATAGTGCCGCAATAAACATACACGTACATGTGTCTTTATAGTAGAATGATTTAATAACCCTTTGGGTATATACCCAGTAATGGGATCGCTGGGTCAAATGGTATTTCTAGTTCTAGATCCTTGAGGAATTGACACACTGTCTTCCACAATGGTTGAACTAGTTTATACTCCCACCAACAGTGTAAAAGTGTTCCTGTTTTTCCACATCCTCTCCAGCGTCTGTTGTTTCCTGACTTTTTAATGATTGACATTCTAACTGGTGTGAGATGGTATCTCACTGTGGTTTTGATTTGCATTTCTCTAATGACCAGTGATGATGAGCTTTATTCATACATCTGTTAGCTGCATAAATGCCTTCTTTTGAAAAGTGTCTGTTCATATTCTTTGCCCGCTTTTGATGGGGTTGTTTGTTTTTTTCTTGTAAATTTGTTAAAGTTCTTTGTAGATTCTGGATATTAGCCCTTTGTCAGATGGATAGATTGCAAAAATTTTCTCCCATTGTGTAGGTTGCCTGTTCACTGTGATGATAGTTTATTTTGCTATGCAGAAGCTCTTTAATTTAATTAAATCCCATTTGTCAATATTGGCTTTTGTTGCCATTGCTTTTGGTGTTTTATACATGAAGTCTTTGCCCATGCCTACATCCTGAATGGTATTGCCCAGGTTTTCTTGTCGGATTTTTTATGGTCCTAGGTTTTATGTTTAAGTCTTTGATATATCTTGAGTTGACTTTTGTATAAGGTGTAAGAAAGGGGTCCAGTTTCAGTTTTCTGCATATGGCTAGCCAGTTTTCCCAACAACATTTATTAAACAGGGAATCTTTTCCCCATTGCTTGTTTGTGTCAGGTTTGTCAAAGATCAGATGGTTGTAGATGTGTAGTGTTATTTCTAAGGCCTCTGTTCTGTTCCTTTACTCTATATATCTGAACAGTAGATTCTTAAGGAACCAATCTGAGAGAGAGAAAGAGAGAGTGTGTGTTATTCAGCAAACATTTATTGAAGGTTCATTTTCTCTGGCTCTGCAGAAACTATAAAAGCCAAAAGACACAGTCTGTTCTCCCTCGTTGATCAGAAACTTCATACATCTCTCCTTCCCACGGTGCGCATCAGCCCACTCCATGTGCAGCACTCTGGAAAACATATGGTGTTGTCTGTGGCCCCCTGGTGAACAACTTGGCCCTCATGGCCTATTTGATGTGTTGCTAACATCTAGTCAGCCTACTCTCAGTTCTAGTATTTGCTAAAAGCAAAGAAACCAATGCCTAAATAAATAGGGTCATGAGTTGTAGACACCAGGTCACCAGGGAGGCCCCAACTGTTCACTTGCCAACCTGCCTCCGTAAAGGCAAACAGAAACAAAATGTATTAGAAATGCCAACTTCATTTATGGAAATCAACCATGCCTCTTGCAGCAAATATTATGAAATTCTGGATGTACAGTAAGCAGACTATTGCCAGTTATTACCGATTCTTGTCGGGTTGTAATAGGACCATGATTTTGCCGCCAAGAATGTAAGATTCATCTCAAGTTCCCCCAGGTAGAGAGAAGCTCCTCACCAGAACCAGCTCCCTCTGCACCAGCCTTCCTCTCCCAGGAGTTGGCATTGAAGAAACGCCCTGACATGGCCAGGGGTCTTTGACATCCCACAGAGTGGCCGCAGTAGGTTCCAAAAGACTGCTTGCCATCTAGATTTAGGGGACAGTCCATAATGGCTCTAAGGGGCACATTCTTTTACCTAGGCATATCCTGAGCATTTAAGCAAATGAGAATTAATATGCTAAGATGGCATCCTTGCCGCGAGTGTGAACACAACCTAGCCATAGCCTTTCTCCCAGAGGTCCCCAGAATGTGCTTGACTCAGTCTCAGAGTGGAACACCGAGGCCGCTGAGCTTCAGGCAAATGTTGCTAAAATCCACCCTGAATGGAGAGCAAGCTCCACCCCTCTCATCGGGACCGAGGCATTGCAGGCAGGCCCCTGGCAGAGCTGCGTCCTGTCTTCACAGCTCAGGACCACCATCATTCCCTGTGAGGCACCAGCCAAGGGAAATGAATGATTGGATCATTCTATCTTAGCCTAACATCCAACAACATTTTTAAATGTCCAACGAAGAGAGGGTTCCCCCCCCAAAAAAAAATATTTCCAAAGAGATCATAATGATACTCCAATGAACTTGGAGAGGAGGAAAGAAAGCATTTTACTTATTTTGGACTAAGTTATAGGAATAAACCTTGTCTTGACTTGCAGCTTTCTCTCTTGGGGACTCAATAAAGTGCAACCATCCTAACCCTTCAAAAGACACGTTTTCACTCTCTTCCGGTTGGAAGTCCTAGAGAGGACTCATATACAGTATCCCTGACTTGGATTCTCTGGCCATAGAGGTGTAGCCAACCATTCTAGGTGGAATGCTTCCATGTCGGGAGCTTCCCTGGTGACAAGTTACCCCAGAACTTCGCGCCTGCAACAGTTTCACCAGGAGGGATGCTCCAGGGTTTGGTCAGTTTCAGCATCGAAGCTTGTCCTCTGCTGAGCGTTCCTGTCTCCCGGGTGCCTCAGTCACCGGCCGGGTCTCACAGGCTTCACACTGGACAGCGACTGAGCTTATGGGGAAGCGATTCATGGAGGGAAATCAGTTTCAAGTGGATCTCCAAGATAAGGCAAAAGATAGTGAGAACTGAGAAAGAGACTCCTGCAGCAGACACATGGCCACACATGGGTGCTGCTCCTGTGACTACCTGGGACTCAGGCACATTTTCAGCGAACTCTCAGCTTAAAGCCTCCTAGAAGAAACCCTCAGTGGTATAAAACACAGTTTGTGATCTTTGGTTTGAATGTCTGAGGTCAGCGGGTTACAGACATCACTTTAGACTTCACTGACTGGGCGTCGTGGCTAATGCCTGTAATCCTAGCATTTTGGGAGGCCGAGGCAGGCAGATCGCTTGAGTTCAGTAGTTCAAGACCAGCTTGGGCAACATAGCAAAACCATGTGTCTACAAAAAATACAAAAATTAGCTGGGCATGGTGGTGTGTGCCTATAGTCCCAGCTACCTGGGATGCTAAGGCAGGAGGATGGCTTGAACCTGGAAGGTGGAGGCTACAATGAGCCATGAGTGTGCCACTGCACTCCAGCCTGGGTGACAAAGTGAGACCCTGTCTCAAAGAAAAAAAACAAAAAAGTCTTAACTATGCATACTTTCCAAAAAATCCTTTTGAGCTTCTACCAGTCCACCCCATACTTATAAAGAGAAATATCATATTGAACGGTATCTATCTAGCTGACAACAGGATTTTTGTTCAGGAACTAGAAACAAAGAGCTTTGCTGTTTTGATGACCAATATTTAAATGATAACAAAACCAGAATCATGGGTTCCCTCCTGGTGTCCTTAGTTCCACTGTCACGTGAGCAGCCCAGTTGTAACTGTCCGCAGAAAGGAGGAAGAGGAGATCCCAGGAGCATACGTGTTTCCTTTAGTCCCCCAGGCAGGAAGAGGCAAACACTCATCCTGGTTCTTCTGTCTTCCTGTCCCATTTTTTCACCTCTGTGCCAGTGGTTCTCAAATTGGAGCATGAGCCAGAATTCCCCAAAGGGTTGTTAAAGCACAGATTGCTGGAGCCCATCCCCAGAAGCCCTGATTCAGTAGCTCTGGAGTGGGGCCCAGTAATCTGTATTTCTAACAAGTTCCCAGGTGATGCTGATGCTGCTCGTCTTGGGATCATGCTTTGAGAACCACTGATACTTAGTATCTGGCCTCCTTCATTTTCTGTGAACACTCTGAGTCTTTCTATGAACACTCTGAGACATGGAAAAGTTTGAAGATCAGTACTGGGCTAGTGTTCACCTTGTGTTCAAAATAAATCCAGTTTCCTGGCAAATTTGTTAAGGAATAAATCCATATAAGTCTTTTGTCATTATGCTAACAGAGTTGGAAGGTGTCATGACACTGTCCTTCATAATTTAGAGTGAACATTCTACTGTTGAGGAAAAAATTCAGCAAAGATAACTTGGTAGAAACAGAAGCCACGGAACGGAGTGCAGAGAGTGTGGGCACATTGACCCTGGAGTGAGCTGCTGGTCTTAGCCCCTTTCAAAACAAGATGCAGCATTAAGGCAAAGAAGGCAAAAGCTTCCGGCTTGCGTGTTGCTGGGCTTCTCTAGGCCATAACAGACACCCAGATTCAGAAATCCCCACTGCTGTATTGGGGCATCATTCTACTTCCCTCATCCAAATCTGGCTGATGCAAACTGTGCAATTTTTAATGCATTTATTTTTAGCTCTTATGTGGGGAGGGCTTTGGGAGGGGTCATTTCATCAGCCAGATTTTCAACACTGTCAGATATTCTCTTAAAGTTTAAAATGCAGCCAATATTCGTCCACCGCAGATGTGTTTCACCAGCAGACATCCATACCACAAGACCGGTGAGCAAATTCAGTCTCTCCGGGTGCAGCAGTGTCACATGCCACCTGTGACAATCCATTTCTACACACTCTTGGGACTGGGCACCAAACCTCAGATGTGATTGGTGTGGGTTATGAACAGTGCAGATGAATGGAAGAAGTTAATTCTCTGGGGTAAGAGGCTCAAAAAGCTGATACCCAGCTCCAAAATGTTCACCAACCAGAGAGAACATGACAATAGTCTCAAAGCAATTTGAACAAGGTTGTGCAAAAGAAAAAAAAAATGAAAGCAGAAGCCACTTTGGAGGAAACCCATAACCCTTGTGAGTGACTCCCCCTGAAGACATTCCTGTCCCCTGCACTGCCTCCCCTGGCCCCCGAAATATGCATCAGAAAACACACTGCTTCTGGGTCTCTTTTGTCCACCAACTTTCTTTCTTATCGTAGAGCCTGGAGTCAGCTCCTTGAGGCCTGTCCTCCAAGGTTTGGCCGCCTTGGCTCTGATGGGACTGGGCTAGGTTGATAGAACACCTGGGTTTTAGAGTCAGCCAGCCATATGTTCCAGTTCCAGCTCACACCACCACTAGCTACAATATTTTGGAGAAGTTTCTTAACTTCTCTGTGCTTAAGTTTTCTTATCTATAAGATGGGAGTTTGCTGGAAGGATGTATGGACGGATGGATTGGTGGGTGGATAGGAAAACAGACAGATGATAGATTATAGATATTGATGTAGACAGACACAAACACACATAAATATTTATGACTACTGGAGTATTAAAGAATTTGCTAAATGTTGAATAGGGTGCCCTGCTGAACTAGAAACACAGCAAATCTAGCTCCCTCCCTGTGTCATTTTTCCAAACTTCTAGATTCTGAGCCTTTGCATGTCTTGCAGTTGGAAAGCAGCCCTGTGTTGGAGTGGAGTTCAGCAGAGCACGAGCAGAGCTCTTCAGAGAATAGAAAAGGGCACCCCAACCTAGCAACGCAGTCCAGTAGACCTGGACTTAGCAGTATTTAACTGCAGATGTTGCACATTCATTCCAAATGTTCCTCTCATCCTTTATTAGCTCTCAGGCTAACAAAGGTTTATGCTTATGGACTTTTGGACTTCTCTAGGTAGACAGAAACCTCATTCATTCAGCCACCACTAACTAGACACGTGGGACATCCTAGACAGCTGCTGTGATGAAGTTCACCACTTCTTTGAAGATCAGGTCGATTACTAGTATAAATCAATGACATATATAAGAGGGAGTTTCACTTACTTGAGAGAAGAATTATGTGTAAGCCGTTAAAAGCATTCATTTACACACAACGTGCTAATTACAAATCATTATCTATTAACTAAGACCAATTTCTAGAGGACATTTCTGTGCTGAACTTTAGTTAAATTAATAGGGAGTCACAGAGTCCGCCCAAAAGTGATCAAACAGTATTTCTTTAAGAGTGTTTAATAATTCACACCAGACTTCCTCCCCAATTACTGCCCATTAGCAGAGCTTCGTGCCTCCCACTATGACTTGCTATAGGGTTACCCTCACCCTTCACCTTGTGAGGTTCTGCTCATTTCAGGAACAGGTGCTTGAAAAGGGACCCCATGGACTAAAACAGATACTAATGCACCAATGTTTATTACAACATTATTTACAGCAGCTGAAAGGTAGAAATAACCCAAGTGTCCATCCACGAATGAATGGATAAATAAAATGTGGTCTGTGCCTACCATGGACTGTTTTATTTTTATAGGGATACAATCATGGGGTGCAAGTGCAGTTCTGCTACACTGATACATTGCATTGAGGTGAAGTCATGGCCTTCAGTGCATTCATCAGTGGAGCAATGCACATCACAGTGGAATATTATTCAGCCACAAAAACGGATCAAGGTCTGACATATGCAACACCATGGATGGACCATGCAAACTTTATGCTAAGTGAAAGAAGCCAGTCACACAAGGACAAGTACTCTATGCAGCACCTATATTAGGCAGATTTCTAGAGACAGAAAGTAGAATGGTGCTTGCCATGGGCCCAGAGAGAGGGGATGAGGAATTACATTTAATGGGCACAGAGTTTCTGTTTGGGATGATTTTAAAAGTGGTGGAAAGGGATGGTGGTGATGGTTGCACAACACTGTGAATGTTCTTAATGCCACCTAATTAATCTTATACTTCAACATTTCTTAAAGCAAGCAGCTTTATGTTACGTATATTTTGCGATGATAAAGATTATGCAGAATGATAGCACATGGACCTAGGAGTCAGTTTTCAAAAAGAAAGCCAATGACAGTTGGCAGTTTTGGAGGAGCAGTGCCACAGTGGTGAATGCCTGGATGTACACAGTCTCTTCTTTGAAGGAGAGTTGGGTGCCGGGGCAAGAGGGAGGCTGAGTCAAGGGAAACCAAGTAACCCAGTGTGGCTCTTCTTTCCCGTTCAGGTTTCAGCACAGCCAGTCCCACAGGAGCCCAGCAGAAAAGATTACGAGACCTACCAGCCATTTCAGAATTCCACGAGAAATTACGACGAGTCCTTCTTCGAGGACCAGGTCCACCATCGCCCTCCCGCCAGCGAGTACACCATGCACCTGGGTCTCAAGTCCACCGGCAACTACGTTGACTTCTACTCAGCTGCCCGTCCCTACAGTGAACTGAACTATGAAACGAGCCACTACCCAGCCTCCCCCGACTCCTGGGTGTGAGGAGCGGGGCACAGGCGCTCCGGGAACAGTGCATGTGCATGCATACCACAAGACATTTCTTTCTGTTTTATTTTTTTTTCTTCTGCAAATTTAGTTTGTTAAAGCCTGTTCCGTAGGAAGGCTGTGATAACCAGTAAGGAAATATTAAGAGCTATTTTAGAAAGCTAAATGAATCGCAAGTTAACTTGGAAATCAGTAGAAAGCTAAAGTGATCCTAAATATGACAGTGGGCAGCACCTTTCTAGTGTGAGCTGTAGAGTAACGAGAAGTGCTTTATACTGAACGTGGCTGATGGGAGGAGAGACGAGGCATTTGGGCCGGTGGGGCGTGAGGGTTATCGTTAAGCACAAGACACAGAATAGTTTACACACTCTATGGGGGACGGCTTCTCACGCTTTGTTTACTCTCTTCATCCGTTGTGACTCTAGGCTTCAAGTTGCATTGGGGTTCCTCTGTACAGCAAGATGTTTCTTGCCTTTTGTTAATGCATTGTTGTAAAGTATTTGATGTACATTACAGATTAAAGAAGAAAAGCGCGTTGTGTATATTACACCAATGCCGCCGTGTTTCCTCATCTATGGTTCTAAATATTGCTTCAATTTCAAACTTTTGAAAGATGTATGGATTTCCAGTTTTTCTTTTCTTTACTTTCTCCCAGTATGTTTTAACAAAAAAAAAAAAAAAAAAAGCAGGAAAAAAGGAATATTTAGCAGTATTGTTCGTTCTGATATGTGAATTTGTTTGTGGCAACTAAACAAGGCATTCAGCAGTTTCTGACAATTAACATACATCATTCCACACTCCTTGTCAACAAAGTGCTTTTTCACTGCCTAAAATTTTAGATGTAGATATTTGAAATAGATTTTTTCATTTATACCAGTTTTCTTTATGATGATACAGTGTTAAAAGAAAATAAATTACAATTGATCTGTCATCCATATTTGCTAAGAATGTCTATTTCCAAGGACCTATATCTTATAAAATACACATTCTTGCTTGTGTGTCTGTGTGTGTGTGGGTGTATGTATGTCCACATACTAGAAAAACGACCTGTGTGAGATTTTGTTTTGATAGAAGCTATTTCATTTGCTGTTCATCTTGTACAAACTTTGTTTTTGGTTTTTTAGTATAAATGTACATCGGTTTGTTCCTTTTGTACTGTATCTATTCTTCTGACCATCTAGTGACTCAGGATATTAGGCCAGTTGAAGTGGAGTTATAGGATTTTCACACATTCACACATACTTGGATATCAACCCTTTCTACAGGTCCGTTTCCTTACACATTTTATCCCCTCAGAACACGATAAACCATGGCCAACTCAATTTCACTTTGGGGCCAATTACTTGAAGTATCCACAGAAAATGTAAACTGCTCGCCTTATTCCCCCAAACTTTTTGTTCATGTGGCAGGGAGCAGTAGACAACTATGGCATAGATTATTAAAATTGAACTTGAAGCTAACATTAGAATAGTGGTTAACAGAGCTAAGAAATAAGGCTAACCATTTAAAAGAACATGGGCCGTGGGTAAATTAGCTTTGCTCTTTAGATGCAAGTGACTGAGGCCAATAGGTGCCTAGTAAATGTTAACTGTTCTTGGAAAAAATAAAAACATAAGTAACAAAAGAAATTGGCTGCCATCGTCCTTTAAAACTGGCTTCCCTTCACACTACATAGTTTAATTCAGCTCCAAGTCTCTAGTAAGTGGTTCTTTCTCCAAATTTAACAACAATCAAATGATACTCGATTCACGCATAGTTTTGGAAATGAAAAGTTAACTTTCAGAATAGAGCAGTAGACAGAAATGTATGTATGACTTATGTACTAGTTGGACATACAGGACTCAACATTTCTGGGTTCCCTCACAGGAATGCTTCAGCCCCTCTAGAGAGACAGAAACATGGCGCATCGAAGACAAGGTTTCCACTTCATCTGTATCATACGATCCAACAGTAAAGAGAATGTGATATGGACATGACTTCCCTATAACTTAAGGGCTGGCTTAACCTTTCCAGAAGGAAGCAATAGGACTCATTCTCTGGTTGGAGTTGTGCCACAGAATTAATGTGCTATGAAATTCCTCCTCCTAGTACAAACTTTATATTTTCTTTATGATTTTTGAGTCTCAATGCGTGCCCTACATTTGCGACTCTTGAAGAGCACGGATGTCTTTGCATCCCATAATTCTTTGAGAGCACATTGTGCCAGGCTGTGAGTAGCTGACTCAGCTAGGAGCCTCCAGCATCAGAAGTAGAGATAGCGGGAAAAATTTAGAAGTATTTGTAGTTATTCAAGCCAGTCCTTTTTTCCTTTTTATGCACATATACAAATAGATTGAGGATAGATGTAGACAGAGAGAGAGATGATAAATAGATGATAGATAGCTATAGATAGATGATAGATGGTGGATGGATAGGTAGATGAAGGTAGATAAGTCGATAGATGGGGTCTTACTTGAACTATGAAATAGCCTAAAGCCCCCACAGGTTCCCTTGGCAAAGAAGGTTGGTCAGCCAGTGATTTATTGTTTGTAACATGGGATATACTGGATAAAAGCCCCAAGTGACAAGAAACCTTTGTTTTGGCTTTCATTGTCCTGAAAGTAAGGCCCCCTCCCACAAGTGGCTGTGTCTTGCATCTACAAGAGCCTCCAGACCCTGAATTTTCCTACAGAGATGGGAATGGTGTTTTTCAGAGGAAAGGGGGGAAGCGAGGATATTTCTTTTTCTGTTCAGTCCCTGTGGTAGACCATAAAAACCCAATGCACTTAATAGGATGTAAAATCCAGTCCCCCCACTCTTTTTTTTACTTGAGAGTGATGGTCACCAGGGACTGATTAAGGAACAATCCCTATACCCTTGTACCATTATGGATAACAGTAGCATTTAAAAATAAGATCTTTGTATTATCACACATTTGTGCTATGATCCTCATTAAGAGGCATGCATTAGGCAATAAAATATCAGGTTTAGAAGAATCAGGGTGACATAAGATGTCACATCGTATTTGGAGCTAACCTAGGTGAAGGTTAACCAACAATGACCTGGTTCATATTAATAAGACTGGTGCATTATGGAAAGCTGCTGTTTAAAGAAAGCAGTGTTTAAACTCAGTGGAAAAAAACAAAAAACCTCCATGTATTTGGTATGTCTTGTTTCTCTTCAGCTCCTTTTTAATGTCTGATACTGTCCCCTTCGTCTCTGAGAACTGTGCCCCCGAGAAGTGAGGTCTGACTGTCTGAAGACACAGTATTCTCACTCACACGGCAACAGGGAAATGAACATGGCTCTTGTCTGACAAAATGCTGTTTACAAAAGTGTTCATCCAGGCTGTTGGGGTCTCTTACCCACAAAATAGGACACTCCAGACACCTCAGCCCACCTCCACCTCCGACGGCAGGAGAAGAAAGGCTGCAGCCAGTCGGTTCACAGAAACCTGACCTTTATCTCAAGACCAAAGGAACCTCTGTGTGACAGAGAAAAACTAAGCCAGCAATCAGGGGAGCCCAGGGGGTGCTTTAGAGATCTGTGCATCACAGGCCAGAGGCTGCTGACATGCCGGAGACTGCTGACATGTAGCAGGATTTTCCACGGCAACATTTCCCCTAAGGCCCCATAGCTCCACTCCATACCTGACATTTCATTTCTACGCCGTGGTTGAAACGAGATTATAATAGAAACTCATGCTGGGCAACCATCTCATCAAGACCAACCTGATCTTCTTACCAGCAGCCTTGTATCCCTGGGTCTCTCTAAAATCCCCAAATCTCCAAAACAAAAACAACAACAAAAAAAAAAACACCTTGTAGTGCACTTGGTAGCAAAACCTGACCTGAACAAACTCCAAGCTATGAATGGTCTTCGCTTCTCTGACCTCATGAGACTCCTCTGATATTTCTCACACATGGTGCATTGACTACCAGGTCCTGCCTAGACTCTGCTGAGCGTGTTATGGAGTTTGTGGTGCACACCCAGATTACCTTCTAAAATCTGAAAATTTCTGAGTTCAGTTTGCCCCAAGGGATTCACACAGATGAACTTGTACCTGAGTGCTTAATAAGAGAAGTGGACTTGTGAGTTATTAAAGCCTGGTTTGGCTCTCAGAACCAGTTCCCTTCCTGTGGTCCATTTCAGATCGGAATCTACATTAAAGTGTGCTGGTCTCCATCCTGCAGAGAGGTCCCTGTGGGCAAGAGAGCCTCATGCACACCACCTCATCGCAAGGCAACATATCGCTTTGTAACCTGTAGATACATAGGAATGAGACTTCTGGGTGTCCGTGACAGTGCTTGGCTGTACAAAGCAAAGAGAACAAGACCTCCAGTTGCTTGCAAACAACAGCTAGAAAACGCCCAACCAGGGGGGCCATGCATGTTTTTTCCAGACAGAAGCTTTCTAATGCAACCCCTGTTGCAATACCCAGTTTCGAACTAGCAAAGCAGGCACTTGACCCTCCGTCTCTTCATCAGTTCCATCATGAGTAACTTGTCTGCACCTAAAGCCTCATCAGCCACAAAGGATAAAGAAGAAATAAGACCCACCCCCAACTCCCTAAGCACACTAGGTAATAACGAAAGTGGAGTTTTAAGTCAAGTTCGGGCCTTAGTAAGACAATAGCATTCTTGACATAATCTTCAACAATAACCACATAAAAATCACACATTTTTAAACTTTACAATATTTGATTGCTCAGTTTCTCAAGAAAATGAAGACATTATGAAGCACCGGGTTCTCTGTACTGGAACTTGCATGCATGACAAAGACATAACCCCAGGGTGGTGCTGACAACAATCTCAGAGAAAATACAACATACACTATTGCTCTACTGCAGGGCTTCTCGACCAATGCATTACTGACTTTTTGGGCTGAATAATTGTTTGGGGGTGGTGTGAAATGCTTTCCTATGCATTCTAGGATATTTATCAACATCCTTGGCCTCTACCCACTTGTTGCTTACAGAACCACCACCTGCAGCTGTGACATTCAAACCCATCTCCAGGTATAAGCAAATGTCCCCGGGGGCAAAATCGGCCCCAGTTGAAAACCACGACTCTAGTGCAATGCACAATATGCTAACCATAACTGAGTGAAAGGAAGGGAAAAGATGCACTCCTAGCTGAGTGGAGAGGCTTCCAATGAGCAATCATGGGGGTGCTTCAGGAAAAAGAAACAAGTGAAGGAGAAGATGGAGGAAGAACAGGGAATGAATAGACAACAAGATGCAATAAATTTCACTTCAAAATTAGGAAGAGGAGGAGGATGGAGAGAGAGAGAAGTCCACTAGGGACAAAGCTTGAGGCCCTTGAAAGCTGTATTGTGACAGGTGTGGTGGCACATGCCTGTAGTCCCAGCTACTGGGGAGGCTGAGGTGAGAGAATCACTTAAGTCCAGGAGGTGGAGAGGAGCCTAAGCAACATAGTGAGATCTTGTCTGTAAATAAATGAACAAACAAACAGACAAAAAGAAGAAAGCCATATTGCGGAAACACTAAAAAAGCATTTACAACATTGTTGCAAAGATTCTGGGGTGTGGGTGTGTGTGATGGCTATAAAGGTAAGATCTAGATAAGTGAGTCTCAGACTCAGCATGCATTAGAATCATCTGGAGGACATCACCTGGATGGCTTATTCAGAGAGTTTCTGATTGGGTAGGGCTGGAACTGGCCAAGAATTTGCATTTCCAAGAAGTTTCCAAGCGATGTTAAAGTTGCTTGTCTGAGGATCATATGTTGAGAACCACTGGTTTAGGGAGAATCACTTCTGAGACTGTTGTAATAATTAACCTAGAACCTCGTTACTCAAAGTGTAGTCCGGGGATTAGCAGCATCAGCATCACCTGGTAGCTCACTAGAAATACAGAACACTGGGTCCCACACCAGAATCTGCATTATCAAAAGGTGATTTTTAGGAACATTAGGTTTGACAGCCATGATCCAAAAAACACATAAGCGTCTGAGCTAAAAGAATGACACGCAAGAGAAATAAAACTAATGTGAAATATTGTAGATAAAAAATTAGTAGCCCTTGGCTACTGCTCAATGAAGGATGGAGGCACCCAAAGATCCCTCTGAGGTGTGAGCCTAGGTAACCAGAAGTCCAGCAGTGGAAACTCATCCATGAGAAGGAGGAAAATCTTTTCCAGCAAGGAAAATCCACTTGGTTTTGGACACGTGAAGTTGCCCATGCTGATGGTAATTACAGAGGGCGGTGGGATGTCCAGATGGTACTTTGAACTAGAGATGTGGAATTGGGCGTCTCTTTAAGGTTAAAAGCTGGAAAGTGGGTGTGGACAGAGCATCCATGAAGAAGAAGATTTGGAGAAAAGAGAGTCCCAGAATGATGAGAACCTTTGGGGGAGCAGCATAAGGCAGAAAAGAGGACTGAGGAGAAAGCCAAGTGGGGTGGAGGCAGGAAGAATGAGACCAGCGTACTTTGTCCAAACCAGAGTAGGAGAGCATTTCACGTGCAGACAGCAGCAAATGCCACTGGCGGGCACAGAGGATGACTAGGAGAAAGATGGCTGAGAATCAACTTTTGCATATCGCAATGTGCAGACTGCGCAGGACTTTCGGGAGTAACTCCGGAAGCAGGTGAGGGTGAGTGAACGGGAGGTGGGAGGCCGAGGCAGTCAAAAGTTTGGGAATGGGCTAGCAATTGAGATGACAACCTGGGCTGGGACAATCACAGATGGAATGAAGAACTATTTTAGGACAGCAAAATAAACTTTTAAACCAAGGCAAAGGTAATTCACACTCATGCAAATGGTTTAGAAATAACCCCTTCTATTTGTACGATATTGTATTGCCTTCATTGTGTTTTAACATTTATTCTCCTTGTCCTGCCCACTACTAGTATCCTCAGTCTTGCTTTCTTTTAGCAAAGAGGAATAAGGGCCAGGCGCGGTGGCTCACGCCTATAATCCCAGCACTTTGGGAGGCCAAGGCAGGCAGATCACCTGAGGTCGGGAGTTCGAGACCAGCCTGACCAACATGGAGAAACCCCGTCTCTACTAAAAATACAAAATTAGTGGGGCATGGTGGCGCATGCCTGTAATCCCAGCTACTGGGGAGGCTGAGGCAGGAGAATCACTTGAACCCAGGAGGCGGAGGTTGTGGTGAGCCAAGATTGTGCCATTGCACTCCAGCCTGGCAACACAGCAAAACTCTGTGTCAAACAAAAAAGGGCGGGGAGTGCATGGGAGGGGAGGTATAAGATGCTGTGATAGCCAGCTGAATATAAAATTTTGCAGCTGGATATTAAACTGGGACTTTTCTGCTCAAGAGATGATTACGAGTGTGCCAAGCAAAGGGGCCATAAAGAGGAAAAAGTCTAATTCTCCAGGGTCCACCCTTTACTCAGCACCATGACATCCATACAGGGCAACATGCAATAAGTCTGATCCTTAGCTCAGTGAGTTTGGTTGTCTACTGCTGTTCACCATACACCTGACACAACCAATGCCTGCCACATCAATTACCATTGCCATTGATCTCTCTTCCAGACTTTCATCCTTACTACCCCATCACAACCCCATCTGCTCCAGGCTACTTATCCTCATTTCTCGTATGACCAGTCTACCAGAGGCCTGGCCCTTGATGGAACCAACACTATGTTTTTGTTCAGAGAGTTCTCATCACAGCTTCCATTACTCCCATACTCAGCAGAGAAGCCAGGTGCCCATTTCCTAATGGCTTCAAGGATTCTTCATACCTCATAATTGCAAGCAGACATCTGCGAGATAATCACATAATTAAGTCACGGAGCAGGGGAAAGTGAACTGGCCTTTGTGGGAATTACACCCAATCTTTGGCCGTGTTAAGACTGCATGTGCACACCTAAGCTAACCTGTCATCAGTGGAAACACTATCCCAATTCTATCTGAATGTATAGCCAGCTCTTAATTATCAAAGACAGAGTTGAAAATCATATACATACATAATTTGAACTAGACTAATTCTGATTTTCTATTGCTTTGTAACAAGCTGCTTCAAAAGTTGTGGTTTTAAAAAAGAAAAAGAGAGAAACACTTACTTTGTTCAAGAATTTGTAACCTGGATTGTACTCCATGGGGACACTCAGCTGTGCTGCACTCAGAGTCAGCTGTGGAGGCACCGGGGCTGAAAGCTGGAATCACTTAAAGGCCAATCACTTAGCTATCTGGCACTTGGGCTGGAAAGACTCAAGTAGCTGGGACAGGGACAGCTGTGGCTCCTCGGGCGTCCTCTGAGCTCTCTCCACGGGGTCTCTCCAGCAGGGATGCTTCGGGGCAGCCAAACTTCTTACATAGTTATCTCAAAGCTCCCAAAACCCATATCCCAAGGGAAAAAGTCAGGCACAAAAGTCGGGATGCATTCCATCAGTCAATGCAGCGGCAACATGATGCTCAGTTTCAGGGGACAGGGTGGGAAACAGACTGTGTTTCTTGACGGAAGAGTGGCAAGATTCTGAAAGAGCCTGTGGGATAGAAATACTGCAGTGGCCTTTTTGGTACAATCTGCCACAAAGCTTGTAACATTTTGCAGCAATAGGTTCAGCTTCCTCTTTCAAACATTTAGCCAATATTTCTTAATAATGGCAAAAATGATGAGTTTTACTAGAAGAAGTGAAAAACAAATAATGTAACTAACATAAATGTGAGAAAGTCATACCATTATGGCAGAAGAAAAGGTTTTGGATCTTGAGTTTTTATTTTCCTCCAGCTGAATGAGAAGGAAGCAGTCAGCAACTGTCGTTCCTGGCAGCCATCTTATGACCACGAGGAGCCCAATTAGGCTCAAGCCAAAGTGGAGGAGAGCAGAACAGGAGATAGAAATAACCTGGCTCCTTATAAGAGCACTCAAAAAGCACCAATCACAAGAATATTCCACAACAGGCAATGGTCAAGTACTCACGATCACATTGTAGAGACCCAACCTGCCCACTCCTAGGAAGTAACAGAAGGCTGGACAGATGGAAGCAATCGCAACACAAAGCCCAGTTAAGTATTCATATTGTCATTTTATTATAAAAAGAACATACTTTTCTGAAAAGTTAGGAAAATATAATTACTTTTTAAAAACTCAATGCCAATTTTCGTAAGCAGAAAAGTATTCCATAGACACTTTCTGTAGTCACCATCCTAATATATCTTATTCTTTCAACCACCAGTAAAATATGCTGCAGATTTACAACTGAAAGCATTTGAAATTGTATTATTGCCTCAATACACTATTTATTTATTTATGTATTTTTTGAGATGGAGTCTCACTGTGTCCCCCCAGGCTGGAGTGCAGTGGCGCGATCTCGTCTCACTGCAATCTCCACCTCCCAGGTTCACTCCATTCTCCTGCCTCAACCTCCCGAGTAGCTGGGACTACAGGTGCCTGCCACCATGCCCAGCTAATTTTTTGTATTTTTAGTAGAGATAGGGTTTCACCGTGTTAGCCAGGATGGTCTCGATCTCCTGACCTTGTGATCCACCTGTCTTGGCCTCCCGAAGTGCTGGGATTACAGGCGTGAGGCATCGTGCCCGACCTCAATACACTATTAAGAGCAATTTCAGGTTCTCAAGTAATTGTGTTCTTCATGTGTTCACAATCTATAACCAACGAGAACAATCATTGAAAGATAATCAAATCATTGAAATAATAAGGAATAACACAGGCTAGGAAACTGAGCAGTGATACAAATGATACATCTTTCTTCTGAGTCTGGCTTTGAGAATACTGTTTCCAAATGGGAATGCCTCCAAATTGCATGGCCCTTTATCATGTCCTTTTCTGCTAACACACACCACCTAAATTACTAATGCAATGTAATTGCCTGCTCCGTTTCCACAACTCCCAGTCCCATACCTTCTGAGGGGAGCTCTTTGCCACTAATCATTGGGCCCTGTTGAAAATAAACAGCATTCGGCCGGGCGTGGTGGCTTAAGCCTGTAATCCCAGGATTTTGGGAGGCTGAGGCGGGCAGATCATGAGGTCAGGAGATCGAGACCATCCTGGCTAACACGGTGAAACCCCCATCTCTACCAAAAATACAAAAAATTAGCTGGGTGTAGTGGTGGGTGCCGGTAGTCCCACCTCCTCAGGAGACTGAGGCAGGAGAATGGCATGAACACGGGAGGCAGAGTGCCTGGGCGACAGAGCGAGACTCCATCTGAAAAAAAAAAAAAAAAAAAGAAAAGAAGAAAATAAAGAGCATTCATAGCAAATGAAACACGGCCCAGATGAATGGCGCCAGCTTTCGATAGCCAGATACTCGACATTACAGGTGCAATAATCAACCTGCCGACAACTGCTTCACTGGTCCAGGCACACTCCTGAGCTCCGTTAGAGAGGTATCCCAATCAGATTTTCTGTTCACCCAAGATCCAAGATTCTGAAGGGCAGCTTTACTTACTTTCCTAAGAATTTCTAATCCTAAAACACTAAAGCCACTGGCCAAGACACAGCTGACCCCAGAGTGTGCTAATGACAAAGAGACTGTTCCCCCAGAAGGAGATGGCTGTGCAAACTACGGCACGAAATGGCCATGAATGGAAAAGGAAATGTTTTTTTTTAAATGCTTCTATTTTGTTTTAGACTGTTCCAGAGATGTCTAAAACATCGGAAAGGAGATTGGCAGTCCCTTTTCGGTAGAAATTCAAAGTCACTAGGTTATTGTACCCGCACTAGGTAATTGTAAGCAATTTTTTTATGCAATTAACTTTTACCTAGCAAAGGTTTAAAAGGTAGAACTGACTAGAGGAAGTGGTAAAGAAAGTCAAATTTTGTCAGGTCCTCTCCTACACCAAATGTCAGGCCCAGGGTCAGGTTCTAGCCCATGCTGAGGTCCAAGAGGAGTGAGTAGGTGGCAGATAGCTGAAAGAACATTTGGGGGGCCGTAGGCAGGTGAAATGTAATTTTATTCAGCAGCTTTCTCATCAGCAGCTTACTCACTCTAGCTGTGTCACACTGTCTACCTTTATCTTGGCCGTCTGCTCCGACTCTGTGGCTCCTCTCAGCAGCTGGCTCCACAGCCCCTGCCTCCCCCATGCCTACAGCTGCACTCCTTGACCTACAGGGCTAGCTCTCCCTTACAAGGGTCAGTAGTATTACTCTCTCTCTCTGGGTATGAGAGCCAAGCACCATGTATCAGCATCAGCAGGGCAGTTATACTTTTTACAAACAATAGTGGCATATGGCTGGGCACAGTGGCTCATGCCTGTAATCCCAGCACTTTGGGAGGCCGAGGCAGGTGGATCTCCTGAGGTCAGGAGTTTGAGACCAGCCTGACCAACATGGTGAAACCCCATCTCTACTAAAAATGCAAAAAATTAGATGGGCGTAGTGGCACACACCTGTAGTTCCAGCTCCTCAGGAGGCTGAGGCAGGAGAATTGCTTGAACCTGGGAGGCAGAGGTTGCAGTGAGCTAAGACTGCACTATTGCACTCCAGCCTGGGCAATGAGAAAGTGAAACTCCATCTAAAAAAAAAAAAAAGGCAATAATGGCGTAGAGCCAAGCATGAGCTTACACAAACAGCTTATATAACAATTGGAGGTGTGCGCCTGCACACCAATCCCGCTGAGTCATGCAGGCCTGATGTCCGCCTCAGCCTAATTCTTGACCAAAGCACATCCGTGTACATTACAGATTTTAAAAAAAATAACTTAATAGAAATAGAGTAAGAAAACTTCCTGTCCTGTTAGTATGAAAGCATAGCTAGTGTTTCACTGAATTTGAGTGAAATAACCCCTTTTTTTTTTTTTTTTTTTTTTTTGAGACGGAATTTTGCTCTTGTTGCCCAGGTTGGAGTGCAATGGCACAATCTTGGCTCACCACAACCTCCACCTCCCTGGTTCAAGCAATTCTCCTGCCTCAGCCTCCTGAGTAGCTGGGATTACAGGCATGCGTCACCACGCCCAGCTAATGTTGTATTTTTAGTAGAGATGGGGTTTCGCCATGTTGGCCAGGCTGGTCTCAAACTCCTGATCTTGTGATCCACCCACCTTGGCCTCCCAAAGTGCTGGATTACAGGAGTGAGCCCCCACAACTTTTTTTTTTAGTATAAATATGTCCCATGCAATATTTGTAATATACTAAAAAATGTTTTCATCATTTATCTGAAGTTAAAATTTATCTGGATATCCTATATTTTACCTGGCAGCCCTAGTTTCATCTATATTTCTACCATTATTTTTCTAATGTATTATGCTTTATAGGAAAAAGCAAAATAAATGTAATTTAATAATTAATTTCAATTCTCATAACCATAGATAATTGAGACTATTTCAATTATTAATAAATGATTTAAAAATTATATAATGGTAAAAATATGGAGTATGTCCAAAACCTTCTTTGGACAAGCTCATTAATGTCTGGGTCTCTCTTTCTGTATTAGTAAATTGGTGGTAATATCGGTTCTGCTCCCATTTTGGAGTCTTTGTGAAGTCTTTTGTGAAGAACTGGCTTAGGAACAGTGGTGTCTGGTGAACATTTAACAACTGACTCAAAAAAATATTTGATTTATAGCATTTGCCAGTTTCTGTGGTGTAACTTCACATACCATGACCAATTTCAACCTGCCAATATGATGTCACTGAATGTAGAGTTGGAAGTGGTGGTTGGTAGTAAACCTATATGTACTCTCCAGGAAACAGAAAAAATAGATAACGTAGGTAACCTCTAGAACATAGATAATAGTAAAATGTACTGAAATAATTAGGTTGTGATGGATTCTGAATATTTATTATCTTTATTTTCAATTTAATTTAATTATAAATTTATACCATGTAACACTTAATAATGGCTATATTTAACTAGCATGCAAAGTTCCTGAAAATTTAACCATCAGCTCTTGTGAGCCATTACAGGCCAGCTCTACATACCATTGCCCATAACTTCTTTAACTACTATACGAGTGTGCAACCTTTTTTGAGTTTGGTTTTGTTTTGTTGTGGTGGTGGTGATGGTAAGAACACTTAACATGAGATCCACCCTCTAACAAATTTTTAAGTGTACAATACAGTATTGTTAACTGTAGGGACAACATTGCACAGCCGATCTCTAGAACTTGTTCATCTTGCTTAACTGAAACTTTACGCCCTTTGACTGGCAATTCCCCATTTCCCCTTCCCCCAGCCCGTGACAACCACTATTCTACTCCGATTTTTTGAATTTGACTATTTTAAATACTTCATTTAAGTGGAATCACGCAGTACTCATCCTTCTGTGACTGCTTATTTATCTTACCATAATACCCTCAAGTTTCATTCAAGTTATCTCTTACTGCAGGATTTCCTTTTTTAAAAAAAATAATATTTTTAGAGAGAGGGTCTTTCTATGTTGCCCAGGCTGGAGTGTAGCAGCTATTCACAGTCACAATCAGGTAACAGTGCAGCCTCAAACTCCCGGACTCAAGCAATCTCCTGCCTCAGCTGGGATTACAGGCGTGTACCACCACACCTAGTTAAGACTGAATAGTATTTTTGTATGTATATACCACATTTTCTTTATCCATTCATCTGTCACTGAACACAAGTTGTTTCCACATTTTGACTATTGTCAATAGTGTCACAAACTATGTTAGAATGCTAGTATCTCTTCAAGATCCTGTTTCAATACTTTCAGATAAGTACCCAGAAGGAGGATTGCTAGATGATATGTGTATTAGTCCATTTTCATGCTGCTGATAAAGACATACCTGAAACTGGCCAATTTACAAAAGAAAGAGGTTTAATTGGATTCACAGTTCTATGAGGCTGGGGAGGCCTCACAGTCATGGCAGAAGGCAAGGAAGAACAAGTCACATCTTACATGGAAGGCAGCAGGCAAAAAAAAAAAAAAAAAAAGATTCGGCAGGGAAACTCCCTGTTATAAACCCATCATATCTCGTGAGACTTATTCACTATCACAAGAATAGGATGGGAAAGACCTGCCCCCATGATTCAATTACCTCCCACCAGGTCCCTCTCACAACACATGGGAATTCAAGATGAGATTTAGATGGGGACACAGCCAAACCATATTGATATGGTATTTTTATTTTTTTTATTTTTTGAGGAACCTCCATACTGTTTTCCATAGCAGCTGTACCATTTTGCATTCCCATCAATAGTGTATAAGGGCTCCCTCTTCTTCACCTCCTGGCCACCACTTGTTATTGTTCATCTTTTTGAATAGGTGTGAGTGATATTTCATTGTGACATTGATTTGCATTTCCCTGATGATTTGTAATGTCAAGCATGTTTTCATGTACCTGTTGGCCATTTGTATGGCTTCTTGGGAGAAATGTCTATTTAAGTATTTACCCTGTCTTAAATCAGGTTATTAGTTGTGTTGCTATGGAGTTGTAGGAGTTCTTTATATATTGTAGAAATTAACCCCTTAATTGATGGTTTGCAAATATTTTCTCCTATTCTGTAAATTGCCTTTTCACTCTGTTGATTGTTTCCTTTGCTGTGCAGAAGCTTGTCAGTTTCATGCAGCTCCATTTGTCTAATTTTGTCTGTGCTGAACTTTGCTTTTACTGTCAGACCCATTAAATCATTGCCAGGACCAATGTCATGATGCTATTCCTGTTTTCTCCTAGGAATCTTATAGTTGCAGGACTTATGTTTAAGTCTATGAGTCATTTTCAGTTTACTTTGTGCATGGAGTAAAATAAGGGTCCATTTTTATCCTTTTGCATGTGAACATCCACTTTTCCCAACACCATTTTTTGAAGAGATGATTCTTTTCCCATTGTCTGTTCTTGGCACCCTTATCACCCTTATGAAAGGATAATTGATTGTATATATATGGGTTGATTTCTCAGCTTTCTATTCTGTTCCATTGGTACCATAAGCTTGTCTTTATTCCAGTACCATACTGTTTTAATTACTGTAGCTTTGTAATATATTTTGAAATCAGGACGTTTGATGCCTCCAGTTTTGTTACTTTTCAAGAAAGCAACCTACAGATTCAATGAAATTCCTATCAAAATCTCAATGACATTTTTCACAGAAATAGAAAAAATAGTTCTAAAATTCATATGGAATGATGAAAGACCTCAAACAGCCACATCTAATGTATATTATTAACATTCATTCAGTTAGCCCACAATTACTGAAGTTACCATGTGAGAGGCATTATATAAAAGTTTTTGGAAACAAATATAATGAGAAAACCAGTGTTGTTAATAACCACCCAAAGCTTTCCAAGTTGGATACATTCTAGTACCTGAAGGAGACTGTTTTCTGGATGGAGGGAAGTGATGGCTGTCATCAATGCAAGAGGAGACATGAGATGGGGCCAGATGCCATACCTAGAGGGAGAGGTGGGCTTTAGAAGGATGCCAGTAGTAGGCTCTTGGAGCAGGGAAAAGAGCAGTCAGTGTGTTGCAGGGAATGTGGAGAAAGGAGGGAGGTCTCCAAGGTGAAACATTTTAGAAGAAATTGAGGAAAAGTGATGTGTAGAAGAGGGATTTGTAAAGGGGTGGGCAGTGTAACACCCTGCCCAACTCAGCCCAGGGACAGCAACAGTTAGAACAAGGGTAGATTATGAACCTGAGACCCCATTTCTTCTGGACTCTGTAAGCCTCAGATGCTGGATCAACTCAGATGAGGGAAAGATAGCCATTAAATTGACAGATGGCGCATGTCTTGTTTTAGAAAAATAAAAAAAGTAGGCCACTGTTTGCACCTTGAAGATGCTGAGGCAATTGTTCAGTTATAAAGTTACCCAGTTACTTCTGGCTGCTCAAGATACAGTAGCCTAATTACCCTGAGGTTTTAGTGTCCTATTGCTGCTGTAACAAATTACTACAGATTTCATGGCTTAAAACAGAAACGTGTTATTTTCCAGTTCTGGAGGTCCAAGATGGGATGGCAAGGCTGTGTGGCCGTGCTCCTATGGGGGCCTTAAGGAAGAATCTGTTTCCTTGTCTTTTCCAAGCTGCCTGTTTCCCTTGGCTCCATCTTCAAATCCAGCCATGTAGCATGGCTAAAACTCCTCCTCTCTTCTACTCCCCCATCCCTGTCTCCTTTTTCTCTCTCTCCTTTGTAAGAACCCTTCTGATTACATTAGGTCCACCCAGATAATCCAGGATAATTTCCCCACCTCATGTGCTTTAATCCCATCTGCAAAGCCCCTCTTGCCATGTAAGATAACATACAGGTTCTGGAGACTAGAACGTGGACATCTTTGAAGGACTATTATTCTGTCTTCCATACCTGGCTTTTGCAATAGCATCATCATCAGAGTCTATAGAAAACAGCAACAACAACAAAACACTCTCTCTCTCTTTTTTTTTTTTTTTTTTTGAGACAGAGTTTCACTCTTGTCGCCCAGGCTGGAGAGCAGTGGTGATCTCGGCTCACGGCAACCCCCTCACCGCCTCCCAGGTTCAAGTGATTCTCCTGCCTCAGCCTCCTGAGTAGCTGGGATTACAGGCGCCTGCCACCACACCTAGCTAATTTTTATACTTTTAGTAGAGACAGGGTTTCGCCATGTTGGCCAGGTTTGTCTTGAACTCCTGACCGCAGGTGATCTACCCGCCTCGGCCTCCCAAAGTGCTGGGATTAAAATAGCTTCTTGCTGTATATACATTCCTAGAACAAGGCCCTCAAGTAATCTATCTCATATTGAGTTCTTCTATGTAACTGGGATTACAATTATAACAAAGTCCCTCATATTTTTAAGTCCCATGCTTAGAAATAGGTTTATTTGCAACCTGGCCTGCTGATTGCAGAAGTGGATAAACGTTTCCAGCATGGTTGGAAGTCAAGGTATAAAAGTCTTGAAAAAGCTCCCTGAAGACTGGGATTCTCTAAGGGAAAAGTCAAGAAACTGTCAGTGCAGGACCTCAGCTCAGACCCCTCAGCATTCGTGCACCCCACAGTCTGAACTGAATCACGATTCTGAGCTCTCAGCCTGGCTGTGCCTCATGGCCCTGCCATCTAAAGTCTAAACCCTTCCTTGACAGTCATAACTTTCAGAGAGAGAAATGTGTAACAAAGAAAGGCACGCACTTTGCTCACTCAGAACAAATGTGTGGAAGGGATTGTTACGGGCTTAACCGTGTCTCCTGCAAATTCATATGTTGAAGTCCCAGGCCACAGTAGTTCAGAATGTGACCCTATTAAATTACCTCTAAGAGGGTAATTAAGTTAAAGCAAAGGAATTAGAGGGAGCCCTAATCCAACAACAGGACTGGTGTTTTTATAAGAAAAAAACACTTGAACACATAGGGACAAAGGGAAGCCCACGTGAGAACACAGTGAGAAGACGGCCATCTGCAAGCCAAAAAGAGAGGCCTCAGAGTGAAATCAACACTGACAGAGCCTTGACCTTGGATTTCCAGCCTCCAGAACTGTGAGAAAATACATTTCTGTTGTTTAAGCACCCAGCCTGTGGTACTTTGTTATGGCAGCCCCACGGGAATCAAAGAGGGATGCCACTGAATCCAGCCGAGCTGTGGGAAATTTTCAAATTGAATGTGTCACCAAGCATCAAATCTGTCTTAATGGGGCACCGGCCATGAGAACTGTATTTAATAGCACTGGTGACCGCACTCATCCTGAGGCCATGACGCTTCCAAATGGCACACTCACTGTTGCTGACTCAGCTGTGTCTCTGCTGGGAAAACAGGCCATTATGGGACACTAAGATTCTCCACCCCCAGCCAGTGTTGCCCTCAGGTGAGGGCTGAACAGGTGGCATCCCTGTTCCACTGCTTCCCCTCCCAGCTCTGTAGCAAATCCATTCTTTAGCTCTCAGTCCTCTTCAAGGGTCAAACTTTCCTGGGAACCCCATGAGCCTGTGAAGGTTCTTTCCAGTCCCGTTTGGGGAAGCAGAAATTCAGCAATATGGTAAGTGTGATAAGATGATTTTTTCAGAAGCGATAATGAAGTGTTTTCACTCTGTGGACTGGGTTGAACTGTTTCTCCCAAGAATTCACGTCCACCCAGAAGCTCAGAATGTGACCTCATTTGGGAATTGATCTCTGCAGATGTAATTAAGGTGAGAGATGAGGTCAAACGGGATTTCACTGGGCTCTAAATCCAGTGAGCATGTCCTGGGCTCTTAGCCACTTATTTGAAGGCCCGAGCCCATTCTTCTGCTCTGCCTGAGCCAACCCTAGGCCTGCTGGCACCTGCTCAGCTCTACCAGAGAGTCCCTTGTGTGAGTAATAAACCGTCTCTCAAACACTCTTGTGCATGGAGAGTCATCAGCCTCCGTACTTGAACCAAATTTGGGGTAAGTGTCCCTGCTGCTTTTGCAAGGGGACGATACGACACTAACAGAAGAAAGAGGCACCTCTGGGAAAAACGCCAGCATTGAATGACTCGTGTCTATGAAAACCAGTAGGCTCTTAAAGCTCTTCCTCCAGCAGCTCGGCCATGAAAATTCAGATTCGTGTCCATCAATAGACCCATGGCCTCCTTGGAGGTTGTCAGAAGAATCTCCAGGAGTCATTCAGACAAGCTGACATCAGAAAGTATCAGAGCAGTGACTTCAACAGCCTTGTTCAGGGATGGTCATGGAGATCCATGTTAGTTCACTTCAGCCTTAACACAATTTGTAGCAGGTTTTGACAGTTAATTTAACTAGCAAGCAGGTGATGGCAGAAATGTAACATTCAAAGAAGACAACCTCTGGTGAATCTACATTGTGACTGAGCTTGTCTCAGCATTTCTATTTTCGTTCCAACTTTTGCTTGCCACGAGACCCAGACTCGGTGTGCCCCTCCTCAGGCCAGATGCTAAAGTCAGTTTGAAGACATCATGGCTATTCATTATTGATTAGGCTTTTGGCACCTCGAGGGTGAACTAAAGAAGACACAGCTGTGGTTTTAAAGGTATGATCTGTAAACCGGGAGCTGCCAAAAACAACAATAGACTTCTCAGGTCAATGTGTCCTCAATGTGTCAAGCATGGCTGCCCTGGGCTGTAAGAAGAGGTAGATAATTAAGAAAAGTAGTGCCCATGGTGGCTTCATAGCTCCATGCATGGAAGAAAGGAAAAGTTGTTGCCAGGTTGGGGCTTTGCATGGAGCAAAAATAATAAAACTATAAGCATACAAGAATGTCTTTCTCCAGGACTGCATCCGTCACAATTCTTTAGTTAACATTTGTCTGAAACCCTGCAGGAAGCAAAATGGGATTAATTGACACATGTAAATGAGAAGCCTAGAAGTTATCAAGCTTCAGGCATGGTGGATCAAAGTCCTTACAGGCTTGTTTCTCTCTGGCTCTTGCCTTTGTCTCCAGCTGTCCTGGTCCTAATCTCAGAGTTCAGATATAATAGGATCTCCAGGAAGTATCATCTCAGCCTTAAATCCATTAAGCAAGAAGAACTCCATGAAGACTTGGCGGAAATCTCAGTCTATCTCATTAATTGTTATGGGGTCACACGCTCATCCCTGAATGAGTTGTTATAAATGGAAGAATGGACAGTTCTGACAATACAAACATTTTTAAAAATTATTATGTACCAAGCACTATACTAGGGGCTTTGCTTTACACTTCTTAAATTGATTTTTTAAAACAGTTTCTGAGAGATGTATTTAATCTTCCTGATCTTAAAGCCAAGGAAAAGAGACTCAGAGAGGTTTCGTAACTTGGCTAAGGTCACACAGTATGTGGTGGGACTTGGAGAGTAAAGCTGGACTTTTAGACTTACACCCTTGAGTTAGAGTGGAGCTGGGGGGCATCTTGTCAAAAGCAGAATCAAGTTTACAGCATCCTTGACAGATGTTCACCCAGCTGTTCACAACTTTCCAGAAATGCACACCAAATTGTCAGCCCAATCTAACACCACAATAATTATCAAGAAAGTTCCCTGTTATGTTGAACTTGAATCTATACTCCCTATTTGTTACTTCCTCTAGGGCTTTTGGACACTGAGCCTGATTAATTCGGCCTAAGTTTTCTTCCAGTTTATATGACAATCACATCACACCCATGGTGCATCCTAAACTTGAATCAACTGAAACTCTAGGTCTTTTTTTGGGGGGATGGGGAGGGTGTTGTTTTTGCTTCTGCAAATAAAAATTATTATTATCAGGCACTCTCTTCTTGCATCTATGCCTTTAATCTTTTTAATTGCGTTTGGATTTCATCTCATTTCAGCCATGCCTTTTTGCATCTTGATCCAGCATGGAGGGGGCTATCAGTGCAGTAAGCCTATCATTATAGGGTTTTATTCAGGTCCTGTATTCAATACGAGAGTGCCCATTCAGGTCTATGGAAACCCAGGCAACTTTTCATATTAAAACAATTTTATCCATGGAGAATATTGCTCACCTTGCTGCCTACAGCATGGAGGAACCAGGAGCTCCTTACTTTGCAAATATTCCCCAGACTTTTATTCATCACGATGGGCACATTGTGTAGGTATTAGCATCTCTTTTTTTCATGTAACTAAGTCTTATTTATTTAAAAAAGTTTATTTCCATAGGTTATTGGCGAAGAGGTAGTGTCGGTTATATGAGTAAGTTCTTTAGTGGTGACTTGTGAGATTTTGGTGCACCCATTACCCAAGCAGTATGCATTGCACACAATTTGTAGTCTTTTATCTCTCACACCCTTCCTACCCTTAGCCCCCCAGTCCCCAAAGTTCATTGTGTCATTCTTATGCCTTTGCATCCTCATAGTTTATCTCCAACTCATGAGTGAGAACATAGGATACTTAGTTTTTCATTCCTGAGTTACTTCACTTAGAATAATATTCTCCAATCATCCAGGTTGCTGCGAATGACATTAATTCATTCTTTTTTATGGCTGAGTAGTATTCCATCATATACACCACAGTTTCTTTGTCCACTAGTTGATTGATGGACATTTGGGTTGGTTCCACGTTTTTACAATTGCAAATTATGCTGCTATAAACATGCACGTGCAAGTATCTTTTTTGAATAATGGCTTCTTTTCCTCTGGGTAGATACTGGGTAGTGGGATTGCTGGATCAAAAGTTTTCACAGTGCTCTGTCCTTTGACACAGTCTTCTAAACTTACATTCTCTGTCTTAACCTGTTTGGGTTGCTATAACAAAAATGACATAGACTGGATGGCTTAAACAGCATTTATTTCCCGCAGTTCTAGAGACTGGGAAGTCCAAGATCAAGGCCATGGCAGTTTTGGAGTCTGACGATGACCTGCTTCCTGGTTCATAGATGGCCATCTTCTCACTCTACTTTCACATGGCAGAAAGGGAGGAGAGCGGTCTCTGTGGTCTCTTTTATGAGGGCACTACTGTCATGCAAGAGGCCTCTACCTTCATAACCTATTCATCCCCCAGTGGTTGGTACCACCTTCTAATACCATCACCTCGGGAATTAGGATTTCAACATATGAATTTCAGAGGGACACAAACATTAAGTCTATAGCACTTTCCCACTACCTAATAAGTGACTTTGGGTAGATCACTTTCTTGGCTGGGCCTCAGTTTCCCCCATTGACAAAATGAGAGCGTTGAACTAAATGCACTTCTAAGGTTTCTTTTAGTTAATTTATTCTCTATATCTACAGTTTTGCTTCACACACCACAAAAAGCCCAATGAGGCTTTTCTTTCTTGTTACAATGGCTTGGTTTTGGATTTAGATACTATTTTAAAAATACTCTCAACTTCTTGGCAGGATAAAAAACAGCTAGTAATGTCTCACCTATTATGTTCATAGCCCATTCATTTATTTGGTTGTTGATTTTTTAATTCTCTCTCATCCCCTTTCAAAGGTTTGCATAACAAAGTAGCTTCTTGCCTGTCCGTACAAATCTCACCAAGTAATCTTGGTGAGGAGCGAAGTATACCTTTCAAACATTTGAATATATACTTCCACTCTAAAACAACTCCTACCAGAAACTCCAAGTGATTTGCTTTCATCACTGACCAGGAATAAAGTTATTTTATGTTTAAAAGACAAGGACTTGATGGTGCTTTATTAAGATAGCATTTCCTATCTTCCATGACCACATCTTATCTAATTGACTCCTGGGGGATGCATCATCCTGGTGGCTCAGTTGACATCATAATTTCCACTCTAAGCCACAACTACCCATGCTGTTTTTAAAAGGTGCACATTTATCCATAACAATGACTCTGGTCTGTGCATTTCTTTCAAAAGAATGAATTGAAGCATAGCGGGTACATGTTCAGCTTACAAATGTGAATGAATGAGAAGTTATAAAATTAATGAAACCAGATGCTATTTCCAAGTCTTCTATTAGAGAAAACCATTTGTCAGCTTAGTACATCCTATACCTTGATTACTAATGTCCATCTCCAGAAATGCTTTTAAAGCCTAGAAACTTGTTGAGAAAATATATGGTTTATACAGTGCTGACTCAGGTCATTAAAATATTCAGAAACAATTCTAGACTAATAGAAGATTTTATTTCAAGTGGAAAAATGTTACAGTTGACAATAGAAAGAGATAAGTCTTGGAATAATTAATGTCTTTGTTCTCTTCTGGTCTTCAGCATCGGTCTATGATGTACACAGATGGCTTATAAATCAGGACTTACATCTACTTGGAAGCAGCTATTTAAATGTAGCCTTTCTTTATTTGATAAAATGGCATCCTATTTTTCAGTTACCTCTTTGCCAATCATTTGCTACTTAGTCAAATAACAATACAACCAAGACAGTGAGTCTTCCAAATAAGAGTGGAATTCAGCCCACTCTGCTTGATGAGGAAGAAAAAGGAGGTACTTTTACCGAATTGTTGGGATGGCTGGTGAAACAGACCAAAAGCTAAGGTTCTGGGCACAGTGGCTAAAATCCAGCCGTGAGCTGCCTGGCCAGGGAGCCAAGCCTCTGCTGTTGCCTTCTGGGTGCCAGAGGAAACAGCATGATAGCCTCAGTCCACATTAACCCACTTTCGCCCAGGGAGGGTACTGTAATTTGGTTTGCTTGACCCTTCCAAATCTCATGTTGAAATCTGATCTCTAATGTTGAAGGCATCACCTAATGGGAAGTGTTCGGGTCGTGGGCAGATTCCTCAGGAATACATTAATGTCTTCCCTGGGGTGAGGAGAGTGAGTTCTTGCTCTATTAGTTCCCTCGCCCACCTCTCTCGCTTCCTATCTCGCCATATGATCTCTGCATACACTGGCTCCCCCTCGCCTTCCACCATGAGTGGAAGTAGCCTAAAGACTTCACCGGAAGCAGATGCTGGCACTGTGCTTCTTGTACAGCCTGAAGAACCGTGAGCCAAAGGAACCTCCTCTTTATAAATTGCTCAGCCTCAGGTATTTCTTTATAGCAACACAAATGGATTAAGACAGAGGGTCTTGCCACACAGCTGTGCCACGACTTGTTCTGAGAGAATGGATTCTGCCCAGAGCCACGTTCCTCAAGTCACTCAACTGAAAGGCCTCAGGGCGGAAGCTGATGGTTGGAGCCCAGGTCACAGGCCTGCATCGATGACTCAGTGACCACTCAGGATCCGAATGTTCTGGTCTCTGCCTTGGGAAGACTGGACTTAGACTAAAGCAAATATATCCTAACAATGCCCCACCTCCAGAAAATGTGATAAATGTCCAGCAGGACATCTTGGGGATTCAAATTACATTTAGCCATTGTCATTCATCAGAGAACCAGGAGAAGCTGTGAGGATGGTGTCCAACAGTCAGAACTCTGGAGCCAGTTGTATCTTCCCTCCTTCCTCTGTCCATTCCACGTGTCCTCCTTAGGCCTGCACTCCCGGCCAGGCATAATATATTCCCTGCATGTGTCAAAGGTCAAGATAGAGTAGCAGAAGCCAGATTTCCCCTCTCACTTCAAACACACAGAGAACTGGAGAAAACAGATGCAGTAAAAGGGTTTGCACAAAGGGCTGCACAGGACTGTGGTCCTTGAGTGGAAGGAAACAAGATGAGCCGAGCTTTGTGGTCTCAACAGCACACTACCTGGGGGACAGGGAGGGAACCCCACACAGTACCTTGCTGAGTTGAAGAGAGAGAGAACCCAAAGTTTGGGGAGACCAAGGAGGCTTGAATTTGTGGGTCAGATACAGGAGAGAAGAAAGCTACACAGAGTTAAGCTAGTTTGAGTTTGTGTCCCCCCAAAATCTATATGTTGAAATCCCAAGGTGATGGTGTTAAGAGGTGAAGCCTTTGGAGGGTGATTAGGTCACAGGAGCAGAGCCCTAGTGAATGGCATCAGTATATATATATTATATATATATATAATATATGTACAATATATATAATATATATACACACACATATATATACACACATACACACATATATATACATACACCAATAGGTCACAGGAGCAGAGCCCTAGTGAATGGCATCGGTGTATATATATATGTATATATATACACACACACACACACACACATATATACACACACCAATGGGAAGCCCCTCACTCCCACTGCCATGTGAGGTTATAGTGAGAAGTCAGCAGTCCGCAGCCCAGAAGAGCACCCTCACCAGAACTCAACCATGCTGGCATCCTGGCCTTGGACTTCCAGCCTCCAGAGCTGTGAGAAGTAAATTTCTATTGTTTATAAGCCTTCCAGTCTATAGCAAGCTGACCAGACTTAGACAGCTACACAGGGTCCCTGTCACATTGATTTTGAAAAGCCCCAGCTCTTTGTTCTCCCTCCCTAGACTTCTCCTAGACCAAGACTCATGCTTTCTCATAGTCTTCAGACACATTCAGAGCAACTTATTAGGTTACAGATTTTCTCTGTTAGCACAATATGGTCCGAAAACAGTTCACTTTTTGACTAGACAGGGGTGTTTTCCAAGAACCCCAGGACATACATTTTAAAAATATCATCTTAAATTGTATCTGCAAATTTATTCATTAATTCAGTCAAGAATGGTCTTCTAACAAGTTCTTCAGCACAAAGTATTATGCTGAGTAACAGGGAGGTGGAGATAAAGTCCTTACCCTTAAGGAAACCAAGTTACTAAGGAACAGAGCACTGATTAATACTCTATGAAGTGAATTTTGAATGGTCACATTTTCAGAGGCTAACCTTTGCTTCATATTCTGGGGACATCTTCTTTCTCTAGGATTTTCTATAATAACTGCAGGCATCTTTATTATCTGCACCACTAACCTGCTAATCCTTTAATCTTGTAAAACTGAATTGCTTTGAATACATAAAGACCAAGACACATGCTGGCTGATGGTTTCCTGTCAGCTGCAGTTGTATTCCGGCCACCAAAAACCCATTCACTCTACTTCTGGTAATAATGCCACAATTTTTCTCTGGCAAACCACTATCTTGCCTAAATTCTGACCATGTGCATTGTGTGGAGTTGGGCCCTTGCCCTGGTCCCAGGACTCAGACTTGACCAGAGTATGGCATCTCCCTGGCCACTATGATGGGTTCAGAGAGGATCATGTCATCCAGTCAGCAGAATCAGTGAAATGCAAGAAGACTTTTCTGACTTTTCCCTTGCAGTGAGGAAGATGTGAGTTCAGAGCTGGCAAAGACACCACCTGGGGTCCTGAGAATGAAATCAAAGAGGCGGAAGTCAGAGCCAGGAGATAGGAAAACACCAGTCCCCAATGACTATATTAGAATGCCTCGGCCAATCCTCATTTTGGGATTTTTAGTAAACAACCCAAGAATTTTCCTTTTTCTGCTAAAGTTTGAGTTGACTTTCCTAATATTTGTTAGTGTAGGCCAAGCCCCAGCTGAAGCAAATGTACTCTTAACGTTTCATAATAAATGAACCAATGGTTTCCCTTCTTCCACCTGCGTTTGAGTTGAGTGTTCTCGCCCTTGCTGTTGAAGGCCTTCCATCCCAAACACCAGCTGAGTAACTTCTCGGTTTCGCTTTGTGCTGATGCTTTCCAAAATAGTTTCCTGTCCATTACTGAGGATGACAGTTCATCTTTAAAGATTCTTTATTCTTGACCAGGTCTCAGGTCCTCTGGTCTTGTAGATGGTATGATGGGAAATATTGTGTTAAGTGACCTTAAGTAAATTATTTGGGGTATTTTATTCTCGCATGTGCCAAGGCACACTACAAATTTCCAAGATTTATTTGGCAACTGAACCTACTTTCTATGTGGCAACTGTTCACTTGCTGGGAAACTTGTGTTCTAAAGAATTCACGCTGGGAATTCTAGTTAAAGTCCTGTATTTCCAGCCATTCCAGAGAGGATGACAGAAGCATACGAGTGCCTTCACAAGAATCCGGTTGTCTGATGTGGGATAACTGGCAGGGACCTGATAACAATCCTCTGAAGAAAAGATCTTTGGATTGCAGATATGCGGGGTGGCGGAGCAAGATGGCCGAATAGGAACAGCTCCAGTCTCCAACTCCCAGCGCGAGCGACACAGAAGACCGGTGATTTCTGCATTTTCAACTGAGCCTCTGCTGTTGATACCCAGGCAAACAGGGTCTGGAGTGGACCTCAAGCAATCTCCAACAGACCTACAGCTGAGGGTCCTGACTGTTAGAAGGAAAACTATCAAACAGGAAGGACACCTACACCAAAACCCCATCAGTACATCACCATCATCAAAGACCAGAGGCAGATAAAACCACAAAGATGGGGAAAAAGCAGGGCAGAAAAGCTGGAAATTCAAAAAATAAGAGCGCATCTCCCCCGGCAAAGGAGCGCAGCTCATCGCCAGCAACGGACCAAAGCTGGACGGAGAATGACTTTGACGAGATGAGAGAAGAAGGCTTCAGTCCATCAAATTTCTCAGAGCTAAAGGAGGAATTACGTACCCAGCGCAAAGAAACTAAAAATCTTGAAAAAAAAGTGGAAGAATTGATGGCTAGAGTAATTAATGCAGAGAAGGTCATAAATGAAATGAAAGAGATGAAAACCATGACACGAGAAATACGGGACAAATGCACAAGCTTCAGTAACCGACTCGATCAACTGGAAGAAAGAGTATCTGCGATTGAGGATCAAATGAATGAAATGAAGCGAGAAGAGAAACCAAAAGAAAAAAGAAGAAAAAGAAATGAACAAAGCCTGCAAGAAGTATGGGATTATGTAAAAAGACCAAATCTACGTCTGATTGGGGTGCCTGAAAGTGAGGGGGAAAATGGAACCAAGTTGGAAAACACTCTTCAGGATATCATCCAGGAGAACTTCCCCAACCTAGTAGGGCAGGCCAACATTCAAATCCAGGAAATACAGAGAACGCCACAAAGGTACTCCTCGAGAAGAGCAACTCCAAGACACATAATTGCCAGATTCACCAAAGTTGAAATGAAGGAAAAAATCTTAAGGGCAGCCAGAGAGAAAGGTCGGGTTACCCACAAAGGGAAGCCCATCAGACTAACAGCAGACCTCTCGGCAGAAACTCTCCAAGCCAGAAGAGAGTGGGGGCCAATATTCAACATTCTTAAAGAAAAGAATTTTAAACCCAGAATTTCATATCCAGCCAAACTAAGTTTCATAAGTGAAGGAGAAATAAAATCCTTTACAGATAAGCAAATGCTTAGAGATTTTGTCACCACTAGGCCTGCCTTACAAGAGACCCTGAAGGAAGCACTAAACATGGAAAGGAACATCCGGTACCAGCCATTGCAAAAACATGCCAAAATGTAAAGACCATCGAGGCTAGGAAGAAACTGCATCAACTAACGAGCAAAATAACCAGTTAATATCATAATGGCAGGATCAAGTTCACACATAACAATCTTAACCTTAAATGTAAATGGACTAAATGCTCCAATTAAAAGACACAGACTGGCAAACTGGATAAAGAGTCAAGACCCATCAGTCTGCTGTATTCAGGAGACCCATCTCACACGCAGAGACATACATAGGCTCAAAATAAAGGGATGGAGGAAGATTTACCAAGCAAATGGAGAACAAAAAAAAGCGGGGGTTGCAATACTAGTCTCTGATAAAACAGACTTTAAACCATCAAAGATCAAAAGAGACAAAGAAGGCCATTACATAATGGTAAAGGGATCAATTCAACAGGAAGAGCTAACTATCCTAAATATATATGCACCCAATACAGGAGCACCCAGATTCATAAAGCAAGTCCTTAGAGACTTACAAAGAGACTTAGACTCCCATACAATAATAATGGGAGACTTCAACACTCCACTGTCAACATTAGACAGATCAACGAGACAGAAAGTTAACAAGGATATCCAGGAATTGAACTCATCTCTGCAGCAAGCAGACCTAATAGACATCTATAGAACTCTCCACCCCAAATCAACAGAATATACATTCTTCTCAGCACCACATTGTACTTACTCCAAAATCGACCACGTAATTGGAAGTAAAGCACTCCTCAGCAAATGTACAAGAACAGAAATTATAACAAACTGTCTCTCAGACCACAGTGCAATCAAACTAGAACTCAGGACTAAGAAACTCAATCAAAACCACTCAACTACATGGAAACTGAACAACCTGCTCCTGAATGACTACTGGGTACATAACGAAATGAAGGCAGAAATAAAGATGTTCTTTGAAACCAATGAGAACAAAGATACAACATACCAGAATCTCTGGGACACATTTAAAGCAGTGTGTAGAGGGAAATTTATAGCACTAAATGCCCACAAGAGAAAGCAGGAAAGATCTAAAATTGACACTCTAATATCGCAATTAAAAGAACTAGAGAAGCAAGAGCAAACACATTCGAAAGCTAGCAGAAGGCAAGAAATAACTAAGATCAGAGCAGAACTGAAGGAGATAGAGACACAAAAAACTCTCCAAAAAATCAATGAATCCAGGAGTTGGTTTTTTGAAAAGATCAACAAAATTGACAGACCACTAGCAAGACTAATAAAGAAGAAAAGAGAGAAGAATCAAATCGACACAATTAAAAATGATAAAGGGGATATCACCACCGACCCCACAGAAATACAAACTACCATCAGAGAATACTATAAACACCTCTACGCAAATAAACTGGAAAATCTAGAAGAAATGGATAATTTCCTGGACACTTACACTCTTCCAAGACTAAATCAGGAAGAAGTTGAATCCCTGAATAGACCAATAGCAGGCTCTGAAATTGAGGCAATAATTAATAGCCTACCAACCAAAAAAAGTCCAGGACCAGATGGATTGACAGCTGAATTCTACCAGAGGTACAAGGAGGAGTTGGTACCATTCCTTCTGAAACTATTCCAATCAATAGAAAAAGAGGGAATCCTCCCTAACTCATTTTATGAGGCCAACATCATCCTGATACCAAAGCCTGGCAGAGACACAACAAAAAAAGAGAATTTTAGACCAATATCCCTGATGAACATCGATGCAAAAATCCTCAATAAAATACTGGCAAACCGGATTCAGCAACACATCAAAAAGCTTATCCACCATGATCAAGTGGGCTTCATCCCTGGGATGCAAGGCTGGTTCAACATTTGCAAATTAATAAACATAATCCAGCATATAAACAGAACCAAAGACAAGAACCACATGATTATCTCAATAGATGCAGAAAAGGCTTTTGACAAAATTCAACAGCCCTTCATGCTAAAAACGCTCAATAAATTCGGTATTGATGGAACGTACCTCAAAATAATAAGAGCTATTTATGACAAACCCACAGCCAATATCATACTGAATGGGCAAAAACTGGAAAAATTCCCTTTGAAAACTGGCACAAGACAGGGATGCCCTCTCTCACCACTCCTATTCAACATAGTGTTGGAAGTTCTGGCTAGGGCAATCAGGCAAGAGAAAGAAATCAAGGGTATTCAGTTAGGAAAAGAAGAAGTCAAATTGTCCCTGTTTGCAGATGACATGATTGTATATTTAGAAAACCCCATTGTCTCAGCCCAAAATCTCCTTAAGCTGATAAGCAACTTCAGCAAAGTCTCAGGATACAAAATTAATGTGCAAAAATCACAAGCATTCTTATACACCAGTAACAGACAAACAGAGAGCCAAATCAGGAATGAACTTCCATTCACAATTGCTTCAAAGAGAATAAAATACCTAGGAATCCAACTTACAAGGGATGTAAAGGACCTCTTCAACGAGAACGACAAACCACTGCTCAGTGAAATCAAAGAGGACACAAACAAATGGAAGAACATACCATGCTCATGGATAGGAAGAATCAATATAGTGAAAATGGCCATACTGCCCAAGGTAATTTATAGATTCAATGCCATCCCCATCAAGCTACCAATGAGTTTCTTCACAGAATTGGAAAAAACTGCTTTAAAGTTCATATGGAACCAAAAAAGAGCCCGCATCTCCAAGACAATCCTAAGTCAAAAGAACAAAGCTGGAGGCATCACGCTACCTGACTTCAAACTATACTACAAGGCTACAGTAACCAAAACAGCATGGTACTGGTACCAAAACAGAGACATAGACCTATGGAACAGAACAGAGTCCTCAGAAATAATACCACACATCTACAGCCATCTGATCTTTGACAAACCTGAGAGAAACAAGAAATGGGGAAAGGATTCCCTATTTAATAAATGGTGCTGGGAAAATTGGCTAGCCGTAAGTAGAAAGCTGAAACTGGATCCTTTCCTTACTCCTTATACGAAAATTAATTCAAGATGGATTAGAGACTTAAATGTTAGACCTAATACCATAAAAATCCTAGAGGAAAACCTAGGTAGTACCATTCAGGACATAGGCATGGGCAAAGACTTCATGTCTAAAACACCAAAAGCAACGGCAGCAAAAGCCAAAATTGACAAATGGGATCTCATTAAACTAAAGAGCTTCTGCACAGCAAAAGAAACTACCATCAGAGTGAACAGGCAACCTACAGAATGGGAGAAAATTTTTGCAATCTACTCATCTGACAAAGGGCTAATATCCAGAACCTACAAAGAACTCAAACAAATTTACAAGAAAAAAACAAACCACCCCATCAAAAAGTGGGCAAAGGATATGAACAGACATTTCTCAAAAGAAGACATTCATACAGCCAACAGACACATGGAAAAATGCTCATCATCACTGGCCATCAGAGAAATGCAAATCAAAACCACAATGAGATACCATCTCACACCAGTTAGAATGGCAATCATTAAAAAGTCAGGAAACAACAGGTGCTGGAGAGGATGTGGAGAAATAGGAACACTTTTACACTGTTGGTGGGATTGTAAACTAGTTCAACCATTATGGAAAACAGTATGGCGATTCCTCAAGGATCTAGAACTAGATGTACCATATGACCCAGCCATCCCATTACTGGGTATATACCCAAAGGATTATAAATTATGCTGCTATAAAGACACATGCACACGTATGTTTATTGCAGCACTATTCACAATAGCAAAGACTTGGAATCAACCCAAATGTCCATCAGTGACAGATTGGATTAAGAAAATGTGGCACATATACACCATGGAATACTATGCAGCCATCAAAAAGGATGAGTTTGTGTCCTTTGTAGGGACATGGATGCAGCTGGAAACCATCATTCTTAGCAAACTATCACAAGAACAGAAAACCAAACACCGCATGTTCTCACTCATAGGTGGGAACTGAACAATGAGATCACTTGGACTCAGAAAGGGGAACATCACACACCGGGGCCTATCATGGGGAGGGGGGCGGGGGGAGGGATTGCATTGGGAGTTATACCTGATGTAAATGACGAGTTGATGGGTGCAGCACACCAACATGGCACAAGTATACATATGTAACAAACCTGCACGTTATGCACATGTACCCTTAAAGTATAATAATAATAAATAAATTAAAAAAAAAAAAAAAAGAAAAGATCTTTGAAGTTTCATGGGAGATTCTGGAAGTGAGCAGGGGGAAAGGAGGGCTAGGCCAGCTGAGGCTCTGCACCAGGAGTCTCTGGAGAGACTGGGAACTGCACAATAGCACTAGGTACCAGCAAAGCGTGAATTAGGGGTAAACAAGGAGGCCGGAAGAACAGGAAAAGGCAGGTGGGAAAATGCTTTTTTTCTTTGAAACAGAGTCGCACTCTGTCACCCAGCTGGAGTGCAGTGGCACAATCTTGGCTCGCTACAGCCTCTGCTTTCCAGGCTCAAGCAATTCTCATGCCTCAGTTTCCCAAGTAGCTGGGATTACAGGCGTGCACCACCACACCCAGCTAACTTTTTGTATTTTTAGTAGAGATGGTGTTTCACCATGTTGGCCAGGCTGGTCTTGAACTCTTGCTCTCAAGTTGATCTGCCTGCCTCCGCCTTCCAAAGTGCTAGGATTACAGGCGTAAGCCACTGCAACCATCCAGGAAATGCTTTACAATTTTGCTTAAAAGAATCTTTGGGGATGATAGATAAATGAAGATTTACTTGCTCTATAAAAATTATTGCTAATGGGACAAGCATCTCTCAATTTAAATGTAAATGATTTTTTTAAACTTTTATCAACAGTGGTCTTTCACCTTCCAATACAAACTCACATCTTCAAGTAATGACTATGAGAAGAAATTCTCCCAGCAGCAAACCTTTGCATGATTTTCAACGTGACATCCTTAAATCAGACAAGAGCACTTATATTGTTTACTAAAAGGTAGGAGAAACCAAAAGGATAACTGAAAAGTCAACTACTGTATAAATAAACTTGCAAATAGTTAAACAAATTGCTGCAGCTTTTTCAATATATTGTAGGACTTGTTTTGCCTGTTAACAGTTTTAACTTATTTCTGTTGTACTTGTTGCATTAAACACACTACTTGAGCAGATGAGCCTTTTAAACATAAAAATCAATAAAATACATTTACTCTGGGACTGTGATGAAGACGTGGCATTGAGCTACTTATCATGCCCGCTGCTGAGTGCACAATGGGGCATATTTCAGGCTGCTACAATCCCTTGTATCTTCCCCTATCTCGTTTCATAACTCATCCAGAATTGAGAGCTCATGTTATCATGAACGGGCTGTATATCCCCTTGATGTATTAAAGGTATATACTCATTACTCCTGCCTTGGTCCTTTTGCAATGACTAAGAACAGGGCACATGCAAAGTAAAAGGTAGGAGAGGACAGAGATGAAGAAATGTGGCACATGGGAAAGAAAAGTGGGGAAAGGGAGAATAGAGTCAGCCAGACCCTCTGGGCTGCAGAGGACCTTCAGCGAGCCAGACACCCTTTGTGCTAAAGGTTGAATAACAGCTCGTCAAAGATGCCACACCCTAGTCCCCACAACCTTTGACTACTTGACCTTATCTGGCAAAGGGGCTTTGCAGATGTCATTCAATTAGGGATCTTGAGATGGGGGTGTAATCCTGATTAGCCAATGGGCCAAATGTGACCACAAGTGTCCTTCTGAGAGGGAGTGGGGAGGGCCAGAGTCAGAGATGAAGATGCAGTGATGGCTGCAGAGCTGGGTGTGCTGTGATTGTTGACTGGACGGGGATATGAACAAAGGAAGGGAGCCTGCCTCTAGGACTGGAAAAGGAAAGGAAATGAATTCTCCCTTAGGGCCTGCAGGAGGAGTGCAGCCTTGCCAACACATTTCTTCCCCCTTACGACTTCATTGTGGCTTCTGATGTCCAGAACTGTAGGATAATCAATGTGTGTTGTCTTCAGACTCAATGCTGGTGGTAGTTTGTGACAGCAGCAATAGGAGACACACACAGACACCACCCACTCTGGGCTCCCTGGACTCCGGTTCCCATGTATGCCTAGGTTAATGAAGAATTTACTTAGAGGATATTAACACACACTAGTTAGTAGTGGGAAATATGTTTATATCTCTATTTCAAATTTTATTTAACCCACTCTGTTTGGGTTAAATAAGTTTAAAGGGTAAGTTTTCTGAAAAGGGTGGGCTGTCTTTAAAATGAGACAACCTTTCAACTCAGTTAGTTCTCTTCATATCCAAAAACAGTGAATTTCAATGATGAAGGCCAACATTGTGCAGTTTTTTTTAACACACCCAATGGGGGGTAAACCTTACAGTGACTGGTAAAGTTTGTATGAGGTTCTTTTCTTACTGGAAAAAGACCTTCTCAGGATGTTCACACTAATCAGCATATCTTAGAATATGATTTTGTTATTCCATTTCTGTTGGGTCTAAAAACGGAGCAGCAGGCCGAGAAAAAATTGGGATCTTGGGAATGCTAACTGTTCATTTCACTGACAAGTTGTAAGCAATTGTTTTATCAAGATATATTTATTGATCATTTTCCAAAGAGAGGATTAAGTTAGTACAAAGAATTAAAAGAAGGGTACCAATTCTCAAAGAGTTTACAATATGATGTAGTCAGACCTTCCCTATACCGTGATAACTGGGGCAAATGAAAGCAAAAGAAAAGTTACAAGGGCATTAACACCTGGAAAAAATGGTTTAGGATTATTTAATAAAAAAAAACTGAGGAGTAACACCATATGAGAATGAATGAATTCTTCATAAACGGGTGTGAAAATGAGTATCACATTGAGCAGTGGCTGAGAAAGTTGTAAGTTAAGTAGGAAAGCTATCTCACTGTTCACAGGTATGTTTACTTGTTCAAATTTTCTCCAAACCGTGCACCATGCTTTAAAGATATTTATTGGTAATCAGAAATGAGCAACCCTAGTTTTTGTAGAAGGTACTTGTAATGATATCCCACATCTAACAAAAAATTACCTTTCTTAAGGGCGTGGAGCTTCCCGATATTCTTCTTCCTTCATTCACTCGCGCAATGTTGATCTTCCCCAAACCTCTCTTCTTCCTGCTCTGTGCCCTACCCTCATGTAAATCAGTGATCGCAACCTTCAGCTGTTGACTGATACCCGCAGTCGTATTTCCAGTTGATATGGTTTGGCTGCGTCAAATCTCACCTTAAATTATGATAATCCCCACGTGTCAAGGGCAGGACCAGGTGGAGATAATTGAATCATGGCAGCAGTTTTCCCTATACTGTTCTGGTGGTAGTGAATACGCCTCACGAGATCTGATGGTTTTATAAATAGGAGTTCTCCTGCCCAAACTCTCTTGCCTGCTGCCATATAAGAAGTGATTTTGTTCCTCATTCGCCTTCTGCCATGATTATGAGGCCTTCCCCAGCCACGTGGAACAGTGAGTCAATTAAACATCTTTCCTTTATAAATTACCCAGTCTTGGGTAGGGCTTTATGAGCAGCATGAGAACAGACTAATACACCAGTCAAGACCTGCATTCTAAGGTCTCAACTGTGAGTCTGCCCTTGTGGCTTCCCCAGGAATCTGTTACATCCCTATGACACCATTGTATTGTAATCACTTAGTGGTTCACTTTGCAGACTTTCCAAAAGAGAACCGCAACTCAAGGACTGTCCTGGGTATCTTGAAGTCCTACGGTCCTGGCATAATGCTTTGCACACAATGAGCACTCCATGAATGCAGTGACATAAACACGTGTGTGTAATTATCAGGAGGGAACCATTACTGAGCTAATGGACTGGTTCTACAAGAATAACAAAGTGGGTCTCTGCTTAAAAATTATCTCGCACGTAGAAAAGACTTGGATGGGTCAAAGGAAACAACCAGCAAAGAATTTTATTATTGAATTGAAAGTGAAATTTGTAGGATTTGGGGAATAGGACATATCCTCCAGGGGTAGTCCAGGTGGCAGTTCTTGGACCCCTAAAATTGGAGAAAATGTAAGTGAGGTAACAGTCTGAGACAATAATGATTTCATGCTTTGGTTAATTTGTTTTAGCTTTTTCTTCATTTGGTCATCTATCAGAAATCATATATGGAGGTAATACCAATAAAATTAGCATCTGTGAACTGAGTGTTTTATAAGGCTCTATAAAGTAATAAATCTCATGCAAAGTCTTGTCAAATAAACCCCAAATACCACCATGTCTTTAATTTGCAAAATACATACCTTTCCTTTGAAGACACAAAATCTCTCCTATTACAAACCATTGAACACTTTTTTTTTTACTGTTTCCTGATTTACAAGGTGTTGTCATTAATAAAATCTTTAGTTCCTCTTATATAAGCATTTACCCAAAAATATCTCAAAGTACCTGAAGTATAAAGAGACCAAAAACCCCAAATACATTGTGAGTACTGATACAGGTCTGGTGGTTCCACTGTTTCTCATTTAGTAAAGAAAAACTCAAACCTTTCACCCTTAAGGGGCGTTTTCTAAACTCCAATAAGCACCAGGATGTCAAAACCATTTCTTCTATCTACTTGGCAGCCTTGCACAGAAGAACAGAAGAGTTCAAACATTAAAATGCCATTAAGATCACTTTGGCTGTAGGATTCCCACAGGCTCAGCAAATCTGGGTCTAATTACTACAGCCTTAAATGTGAAAAGAGGATATTCTGAAGTTGCTTACAGGAAGGTCTTGCATGATTAAAAAAAAAAAATGAAAATCAACAGTGAGACAGTAGACAACTTTAACTTAATTAAAAAACAGCTTCTGGTGAAAAAAGCAAAATGTCCTCAGGACTGCTGATACTAAAAACATTGACATACCTGAAGTAGCCCGGAAATTAAACAATCAAAACTTCTAAGTGATCCTTTTTCTCTACCATTACAGGAGTTTGGCACTTCTCAAAAAAGAAAGCAAAAAAGGAAGGAATGAAGGAAGGAAGTGAGGGAAGGAAAAAGAAAAAGAGGGGAGGGAAGGAAAAGGAAGGAAAGAAGGAAATGTTAACAATAATAAAAAAGCTCACAAAGTTTGGAAAAGGAGAGGAGACTTTATTTCTTGTAAAGAGTTTCCACCTGTAAGGTGGCCACCCCAAGGGCTGGGCAGCACAGGCCTTGGCTGAAGCCTAGAGACAGGCACTTCGAAGGAGAAAGGGTTGGGGTGGGAGCTATGCTGAACAGACTGGCTAAATATACACACTCAATAGGTTACCGGAAGAACTACAAATATTCATGAGGGTGGTCCTGACACATGTATATTGAATAAATATGCATGTAACATATGACCCATGTTCAGTCTGGGGTGGAGACTTAACATTTAAATGCATTACAATGAGGCCCTATACGTCAAAAGGTCTTTTCAGGATAGTAGGGCAGGTAAGTGTGCACCCTCTGTAAACTGCCCAGATCCAGTCCACAGTTGGTGTTTGTCTTAGTGGAGAAAGTTACTGAAATCAGTCTCTTGTCCAATCAGAGCTGTAGTTATGGCTGGTGGAACAGCAGGGCTTAGTCAGTGTCTGAAGCTGGCTGAGCTGCAATTACTTCCACATTGCTTATCTCAGGGACAGTGCTTGTTTAGCTGCTAGAGAAAAAGAGTAACCTCCTGGCAGTTAGAATGTAGCTGATTAAGTGTAGGGGTGTGTGACTTAACCCTGGCCTGGCATGGCCTTGGGCCCTGTTTGTGGTTTGGTACCCTGTTGCCACAAAGCATCTGTTCTATCTTATGATCTCTATTTTACCAGTAATGCCAGTCAGTTGTTGTGTCTGAGCCACCAAAGCGGGTGGATGTAACGAGGCCTCTGATCTCGCATCCCATCATGGCCAGGAACTCAGTTTTTTGTTTTTTTTTGTTTTTTTTTTTGAAGTTCTGGGATACATATGCAGAACGTGCAGATTTCTTACATAGGTATACATGTCCCACGGTGGTTTGCTGCACCCATCAACCCATCTAGGTTTTAAGCCCAGCGTGCATTAGGTATTTGTCCTAATGCTCTCCCTTCCTTTGCCCCCCACCCACCCCCCTACAGGCCCTGATGTGTGATGTTCCCCTCCCTGTGTCCTTGTGCTCTCATTGTTCAACTCCCACTTGTGAGTGAGAACATGCAGTGTTTGATTTTCTGTTCCTGTTAGTTTGCTGAGAATGATGGTTTCCAGCTTCATCCATGCCCTGCAAAGGACATGAATTCATTCTTTTTTATGGATGCATAGTATTCCACAGTGTCTATGTGCCACATTTTCTTTACCCAGTCTATCATTGATGGGTACTTGGGTTCGTTCCAAGTCTTTGCTATTGTGAACAGTGCTGCAATAAATACGTGTGCATGTGTCTTTATAATAGAATGATATGTAATCCTTTGGGTATGTACCCAGTAATGGGATTGCTGGGTCAAATGGTATTTCTGGTCCTAGATCCTTGAGGAATCACAACACTGTCTTCCACAATGGTCGAACTAATTTACACTCCAACCAACAGTATAAATGCAAGGAACTCACTTTTAAGGATTTTCTGGAGTCCTCTTGGCCATAAGTGGACCCAGTCAGTGAGTGGGGTGGGGGGTGGAGCATTGTTGCTTGGGTCTTTATTTTTAGTTTACAGAAGGAAGGTCAAAAGGATAACATGAAAATGAGTTTAACTTAGAAGGGGTGGCAGGGAGGGACCCATAAAGGAAACAGATGACCCTTTTTGAGGTGAGGTGACCACAATTTTGTTCTTCTGAAACCAGCAGCTCCTCTTATTCGGGGTCCCTCCATCCCCAGAAAAACCTCTCTGTTCTTTCACTCCATCTTTCTAATCTTCACTTTCATATTCATCTATCCCCTTAATTTATTCTTTATTCTCTTTCTTCTTCCATCACTGTTTGTGATACAGATTGTAACATTGGGAGACAGGGTGTGGAGGTCAGTACTGTGGGTTTTCCTATGTTAATGTTGCCTTGAGAGACAGTAACAGTTTGAGTGAGGTGACATCCTGAGAGAAGCAGTTCCCTCTCACCGTGTATGAAGCAGCTTGTGTTTTGAATTGAAATTAGGTTGGATGCAGAAAGATCATTGAAAAGCCTTTTGAATATTTTCTGAAATCCTCCTAGATCCCCATTCATGAGGTATGTCTGTGGGTCTCCATTTGGTTAGGTGCTGGGAAAGCTGATGGGTTCAGGAGAATATACAATCCCTTTACAACCTGGAGGTCCCTGGGCCCTTCCTTTTCCCTCTCTCAAGAAGTAATCTTTGCTAAAGAAGTTTTCATCTTCTCTCGCTCGCCCCAGAGCCTCCTCTAGATATCCCCTCTCTCCCCTGGGTGGGGCTCAGAGCTATTGCAAATAGCCATGCAAGAGTCCATAGTGTAACCTGCCCATGGGGCCAACACCCTCCTCTCCCATTTTCTCTCCCAGAACCTAGAAGGACAATGCCCTGTAGAAGGCCTGGCCCTCCATGGTCCACCCAAATCCCCAAAACTTGCACTCTAGACTGTGTACATAGAGATGGATGACCTCAGTCCATTAGCTCAGGTGTTCAATAACTGGAACTAGTTTCAATTCAGTTTCTCTTCCAAGTGCCCCTTGATTCCTCATGGGGCATGGGACAAAGGGGAGGCTTCAGTCTTTAGGCTATGGGACATCACTGTTCTCTTCTAATCCATCTTGGAGACAGATGAACTCAGAGACAGGAGTTGGGGCAGTGGAGGTGTGGATTTCCCCAGGTCTAGGTCCGTCCTCAGTGGTGAGAATGGCCCACTGGCTCATGCCCTCCCTGGGTGATCTATAAAGTGAACAGAGCCTACAAAGACTAAACTGAGCAGTCTATAAACAGAGCAGTCCAACCCTGGCTTCACCTTGAGTGATGGTCTAGGATAGCATTGGCCACAGATGAAGAATGATGCCACTAAGTGGAAAGAGAAGGGCTGGGCGTGGTGGCTCAGGCCTGTAATCCCAGCACTTTGGGAGGCTGAGGCGGGCGGATCACAAGGTCAGGAGCTCGAGACCATCCTGGCTAACACAGTGAAACCCCGTCTCTACTAAAAATACAAAAAATTAGCCAGGTGTGGTGGCGGGCGCCTGTAGTCTGAGCTACTCAAGAGGCCAAGGCAGGAGAATGGCGTGAACCCGAGAGGCAGAGGTTGCAGTGGGCTGAGATGACACCACTGCACTCCAGCCCAGGTGACAGAATGAGAGTCTGTCTCAAAAAAAAAAAAAAAAAAAGATGTAGCTGGAGAGGGCTACCTGAGCTCCATGCCTGCGAGATCTCTTGGGCTGTGTGAGCCAGGCTTCTCCAGCTGGCTCAGGGAGCAACAGGACTGAGTCATTACGTGCTGTGTTCACAGCCTCCCGCCTGCTGACTCCAGCATTGTTACTCGAGAGGAAGGGCTGGTAATAGGGAGACAGGACTGGAGATGTGCTGGCCGCTACCGTGGCACCCTGTGTAAAGCTCTGAGCTCCCACACCAGCACCCCAAAGCTCAGATGCTAAGCAGGTGACTTCTTTTTTATTTTACTAAGGACGTAAAATTGTAACCTTCATGACAAAAGAGGCTGCTTCATAGAATGGAAAAGGGCAAGGACTTGAATTTAGAAAGGCTGTGCTCCAATCCTGTCTCCAGCCCTCACTACAGGGATACCAGTTTAGCTCCTCCATTACTTTGCCTCCAGAAGCCTCAGTTTCCCCAGCCACAAGTTGGGTACGATAGTGGTATTTTCATCCTAGGTATATGGAATATGTAAAACACATAGCATTTGATACATAGTAAACAAATACATTATAGCTCTTTAATAAGTAAAAAGACTTGAGGTTACTAAAAAGATGGACACCACAATTTTTATTTTCTTTTAAAATTAAATTTATTGTGATATAATTATAAAATAATTTATAAAATAAAATGGACCTATTTTAAGGATACAATATAGTACCTTCCAACAAAAGTATTCACTCATGTAATCACTACTCCGATTAGGACAGAAAATCTCCTCACTTACCCAAGGATCTCTCCTGTTCCTATGAGCTAGTGCCAGGATGATGAGGTTTTTCTCAGGATTTGAAACCCGGGCCATGCCACGGGTAGCTGGGAGCCTGAGCCAGGGCGGGAAAGGAAAGACAGGGTGAACACTGCAAGAGGACTGTTGTTGAAAACCTGTGCAGATGCATGAGAGGCATGTCAAGGGTCTTGCTACCAGAAATAACTGGGGATATTTGGAGGGGTGGCTGGGGTCCTCTTACCGTAAAATCTGGAGCTATAGAGCCACTTAGCAAAGGGGCTGCCTTGAGACCACAGAGCGGAGCCTGAGTTCCTTGACCCAACATGGCATGGTCTTCACCACTGGACGCTGTAACACCTGCCCCCTGTCTGACACCCACTTTACCATGCTGCTTAAAATCCTTGGAGTATTGTCACTTGACTAGGACCTCCAGGAAAGTAGAAACATGCCCATTTAATTTTCTGCTGTGCCCAGAGCTTAGAATGTATCTGGCATATAGTAGACTGCAATAAATATGTGTTGATCGAATAAATGCTCAGCAGCCTCACATCCACGTCCTTTTCCCTCTGGTTCTCTTCATCATATATTCTCTCTCCCAGACCCCATCCCTTACCCCATTCTGATTTCTTCAAAGCCCATGTGAAATTGCTCTGTTACGAACCCTTTCTCCCAGGGCAGAATTAACCACCTTCCTTCCCCAGAGCCTGCAGCATTTTCATTCCTGTATTTAGTACTGACCTCTTGATCCAGAGAGCTCATGAGCCTTGCTTTAAAATGACACATATCAATCCTGAGACAAAGAAGCTAAATCTTGATTTAATCTACCTCTAAGATGTGCACTCCTCCCCTGTTTTAAACCATAACTGAAGTGCCCTAAATCACTATGCCAAAAGCCAGAAAATTATTAACAATGTGTGCCATGAGAATAATGAAAATGACAAGCCTCTATTTCCACCCTAATTAGTGAATAATTAAAACTGCCTTCAAGTGATCGAAAGAGTAACGACTGTCTAGCAGTTGCAGCTTCACCTAGAAGGAACATGTTGGTGAGTTTTTCACTGCTGGTTTTCAAAATTAAAATCTCATCAAAGAGCATCTAGCAACATCCCAACATTATAATTTCAAAAGCTCACTTTCAAAAATCTTATTTTATTAGATGCAGTGTAGGCTGAATAAAAGGCTTGTTTTTGAAATGGAATAATGAGACTGCAAAATACTCAAGACGTCATGAGAGCCACTTCTGTTTTCTTCAGGTGGGAACTGTTTTAGTCACTCTGAGCAAAGGAATTGACTGTTTTTCTTTTTTGGTTTTGTTTTGTTTTTGAGATGGAGTCTCCCTCTGTTGCCCAGGCTGCCAGGCTGGAGTGCAGTGGTACGATCTCGGCTCACTGCAACCTCTGCCTCCTGGGTTCAAGCAATGCTCCTGCCTCAGCCCCCTGGGTAGCTGGGATTACAGGCGCCCAACACCACACCTGGATAATTTTTGTATTTTTAGTAGAGATGGGGTTTCACCATGTTGGCCAGGCTGGTCTCGAACTCCTGACCTCGTGTGATCCACCCACCTCGGCCTCCCAGAATGCTGGGATTACTGATGTGAGCCACTGCGCCCAGCTTGACTCCATGCTATTCTTAAAGACCTTCAGAGGAGAACACGCCATCATGCCCTGCAGGTGCTTTTGCAGTTAGGGCAGTGTTTCTACTAACAAAGTCAAGCCCAGACATCCCCTCTTGTTTACGCAACATAACTGGTTACACTTCAGGAAACTCCAAATGCTAGCAAACTGGAGATTCATTCTCATATATTTAAGACACCCATCACAGCTCAGCAAATTCCACTACAACATGGCTTGGAATAGGATAAAGTATTCTGAACCCATGCCCCAACATCCAAAACATGAAAGTACTAGAACAGTCCTAATGTAACACCATTACACACATCTACACATCAGGGTCTCAGTGGGAATGCATAAATGTCAGTCGTTCATAGTGGAATCATTGGTTACCAAAGACTGAAGGGGAAATAGCATGGAGCCTGGTGGCTGATGCACAAATCCCCAGATGTAAGATTAACATCGCACTCTATGAATAAAATCTGCGGCCGGGTGCAGTGACTCAAGCCAGTAATCCCAGCACTTTGGGAGGCCGAGATGTGCGGATCTTGAGGTCAGGAGATCGAGATCATCCTTGCTAACCTGGTGAAACCCCGTCTCTACTAAAAAATACAAAAACCTAGCCAGGCGAGGTGGTGGGCGCCTGTAGTCCCAGCTACTCGGGAGGCTGAGGCAGGAGAATGGCATGAACCCGGGAGGCAGAGCTTGCAGTGAGCTGAGATCGCGCCACTGCACTCCAGCCTGGGTGACAGAGTGAGACTCCATCTCAAAAAAAATAAAAATTTTTAAAAAAATTCCCCTAAGACTAGAGATACCCAGGAGGGCACCTCTTTTTTTTCTCTGACCTTCTTGTTCGACTGTCCCAGCCACCTTGATGGTGACTGTATAAGCCATTTCTAAGTGGCTCTAGAGAAGCAATCTCCCTAGGCAAGCAAAATGTACTCTGCTAAAAATATTTAATTTTTTAAATTTAACCTAAACTCTCATAACTCCATGTAGTGATTTCTTTGTGGCCTGAAATTAAAGAATCAATAATCCATTCAGCTGCCCTAACTGGTAGTTACAGAATTTGTCTTCAATTCATATAGGCAATCTGCTCAGGTATATTTTAAAATCCACATTTGTGATTCACTGCACAATTTGCAAAAGATTGCTTTAACAATGGTCATGGCCTTGGTTGAGCCCTCGATCAGGTTTCCCTGCAAAGCATCCCAAGCTGCTCACTCAGTTTGCATGCTGCCAGGTTCCAATGCTCCAGCCCTCTCTAACCGGAACAGATGGAATGATAAGCCTGCTTATAGTCTTTCAATGGCTCTGCTCAGATTTAGGGGGAGGTTAAAGGGCCTTAAAGACCCTCTACTCCTGGCCCTTTGCCTATCCCTTCTGCCTTCTCTGCAGCTGAATCAAACACTGTCACCCTGAGAGTCATGGTACTGGTTATCTCTGATCTTTTTCATATGCTTAATTTCTGCCTAGGATTCTCTTCCTTGAACTGGAAGCCTTAGATTAGCCATCTTCTCGAAGGACCTATCTTCCAGCGTGGTGATTGCCAATATTGTTCATTTAATGACATCCAGAGAAATCATATTTGAATGGCACCAAGTAATCAATAGATTGAGGGGAACCGAGAGGCCAGCTGAGACTTCTCTGGGGGGAGGATCAGACCCCACCCCACCCGCCACTCCATACCCCACCTGGTGGCTTCAGAGGTGGAGATTAGTGTCTAGAGCACCTTCCAATCTGGTGCTGGCACACTCACAGAGCAACCTCATTCCTCTGACTCCTAGGAGGAGCAGGTGCTCCTCACATGTGCTTCTGCTCCTCCCCTATCATAGAATTTATCACACAGAATGAAACTGTGTAATTAACCAATTTAGGTGAGATAAACTGTATCGTTCCATAGATTCTGTGCAGGCAGGGGCTGCAGTCTTCATGGGCACCACGGTGAGGCCAGCGCATGCACAGCTGGCTCTTGGTAGGTGGTCAGCTCCTTCCCCAGCATAAACAAACACAGTGGCTAATGAGGAACCTGGCACTGTCCCTTTCCTGGCGTGTAACTGCATATATATGTGACAGGAGGGACAACTTAGCAAAGCAAACCTTATGGTTGATTGCCTTTATTACTGGCTACAAACTAATTATTTCTTTTTTTTGTTTTTTTTTATTTTTTTTGAGACGGAGTCTCGCTCTGTCGCCCAGGCTGGAGTGCAGTGGCCAGATCTCAGCTCACTGCAAGCTCCGCCTCCCAGGTTCACGCCATTCTCCTTCTTTTGCCTCGTATAGTGGAGCTGGAAGAATTCTAAAGTTCAACCTAAAATGCGCAAATGGCATTTCCTTTTCATTGTAAATATGACAGGTAGCCGCTCCTCAAAGGGATTGGTTTTGTTCCTTCTTTTTTGTACTCAACAGACTACAGTTCTCAGAATTTGAAGAGTCTTCTAGAAATTGCCAGAGCTGATTGTAATGAAGATTTATTGGGGGAATACAAGGCAGCCAAGCCGTTCCAAAGCTCTCCTTGGAATATGAGATCAGAATCTCATGCAGATTTCAAAATCAAAATCACCACCATCGTCATTCCAGGGAAATACCATTATCATGTAGTGCCATGGTATATTCTATCTCATTTATATTACCAAAATTATCTTTTTTGTGCCCTAAGTAGCACAGAATGGACATTCTTTTTTTTTTTTTTCCTGAGAGGTTCAATGGAAGAATGAACACCAAGGATTTTTATGTAGTTCCAGGCAACCTAAGGCCCATCTCAACAAGAAAGTCAAGAATGATTTGTCTAAGACAACGTGTCTTCAGAAGAGACAGGTGCTTATTTTTTTTTAACTTACCTTAAGCGGAATGCTATTTCCAGAGCTAAAATTGCAGGCTTCCTTTGCTGCAGGCCACGGCAGCAAATCTAAACAGAAGCTTTCCCGTAGCCCCAAAGCAAACCCATTTGACCCCAAGCACTCGTCACTTCTGTGGGCTGTCGTCACCACTCTTCTCTCCATAAGGAGTAAATTTAGAAAAGGACAAAAACAAGCAAGGAAAGCTGTCGACCATTTTAATTCTTCAGTTTTCTACATAGAATTTTTTTCGTGGTCTATTAAAAAATACATGGCCACTCACTTGAAATCCCTTCATTAATGTGAGGCATTAGGTCTAATCCATCTTGCCATTTTTAAGAATTGTCTTCTCTTCATTTAAAATCCTGCTCTCATTGTAAGGTTAATAACTGTACCTCTCAATACTGTTTCCTTTTTCTCAAACACCTGATTTCAGTTAAACAAGGAATATTTATGATGTCACCATAATTTGAAAGCAGAGTCCGTATCGGATCCAAGAGACTGACAAAGGAAACAGCATTTTTAAGCTCTGAAGAAGAATATAAACATTAGCCACCTTTACTTCTACTTTTCTTGTTCCTTCAGTGTGTAATGCATAGCAAGGATTCAATAAATGTCTGCTGAATGAATTTAAATATGGACAAATAGAAAAGACCCAAGGGAAATATTTCACAAGAATGATAAACCTTAAATACTGAGTCCCCATAATGTCAGTGTTGCCAACCTAGAGCATTGGTCTGTGCCCAAGAGGACCCCTAAAGCTGGGTGTGGACCTGTGGGTCAGATGTGGCTGTCGTTCCATGGGGTCATCTGATGCCAACTTAAGAGTTCTTAGTGCTCATACCCCCAATCCCCATAAAAGGATTGCACAAGGCATTAGTAAGCGAGGAAGTTTTACTGAAGGTTCTATCAGAGCGTGAGTATAATCATATTACACACCATTAGTGAGAGCCCTGTCCCTCAATCCTGCTCCCATCAGAAGGCAGCCCCCTACCCTGCCACCCCATCTGGCATCCTCACACTCGCTCAATTCAATTCTGTCCCCCAGGGAGGTGAAAGGCAGTCAGACTCAAGATGTCTATCAAACTGAGGGCTTCCCAAATTTGGAATAGAGAAAGAAGTGTGAAGATAAAAGAGGAACAGAAAGGACTCATCTGTTCACAGAGATATCTAACAATAAGTCAGATCTCAATTATGTTCTGTGTTCCCTGAAAGAGAAAGGGGTTATTACAAGTTATGATTCCCTACGCAAGAGGCAGGCACAGCAGGAAGTAAGGATGGGCTATGCGTGAGATCAGCGGGAAACAATCAGTGGGTCACACATTAGTTCAGCCACTTTTACTGACCACATCTCATTAACTGGGTCTGAAGTGAGAAGACAGTAATGTTGAGATGCCTCACTCCACATTTTTATTCTCGCACCTTGTTTTCTTTGAATTAGATTTGGACAAAATGTTGTTAGTAAACCTGGCCATCGAACCAAAAAGCCAGTCCCAAACCTACATCATAGATTTCACAGAAGGGACCCCGCTCAGTGCAGGCTGAGGGAAGTTTTTCCCATCTGCGCCAGGGAAACGTTCCCATTGACAAAGCCCTGGGCTAAGAGAACAGTCCCCAGCTGGCAGCCCAAAAGGAATGGGAAAAGCTGCTTCCAGCAAGCCCAGGCACCTCTTAGAATTGACCACAAAACTTTACCCCTTAGTCTTTCAGACCAGATAACAGATATTTGTGCTCCCACACTTCCCAGCCTGACCACACTGCCCCAGCTGTGTTAGTATGAAGAAAATGTGGGTTTCTAAATGACAATAAATCCATGAAAATGGAAATAGTCTGCCTCCCAAATGCAGGTTTAACTTTTTTCAAAACGTATTGAGCAGGCCAACAGAATTAAAATCACCCGAGAACCTGTTTAAAAAATAAATTCTCCAGCTCCGCCAAACCTACGCAACCGGAATTATGCAGTTTCACAAGCCCTTTGGAGGAGGCTGATGTACACTCCGGTGTGAGAACCATCCGTTTAAGTGAACAGTTCTGAAAAGGTGATGCCACTTGACGGAACTCACTTGTTGAATGTGGTGATCAGTGCAGCCTTAATTGACCCCTCCATCTACACCCCCTAGAGTGGAGACTGATTATGTGAATGGGAAGCCATAATGGCATCAAGCAAAGATTAGGAAAGGGAGATGAAGGAATGGAAGAAAAGAGGAGAAAGGAGGAGAGAAAAGAAAAAGGAGCTTAACCTATTGGGAAAATACAAAACTGGGATGAAGTTAGATCAAGATGAAATGTGAATTGGGACCTGGGGCAGAGAACCTGTGGCTCATTGGATATTCATGTGTTCCCTCACATTTCCCAGACCCCAGGGGTCTGGATGTTGACGGGCTGTGATCTGAAATTTCCCTTTTGGGTAGACATGTGCTGCCATGAAGAAAGTCATTGGTAGCTTGATGGGGATGGTATTGAATCTATAAATTACTTTGGGCAGTATGGCCATTTTCATGATATTGATTCTTCCTATCCGTGAGCATGGAATGTTCTTCCAAAGCATGTAGTTCTCATGCCATGGTTTTCATCCCCATCAGGTCATTTAAGGTCTTCTCTACACTGTTTATTCTAGTTAGACATTCGTCTAATCTTTTTTCAAGGTTTTTAACTTCCTTGCAATGGGTTTGAACATCCTCCGTTAGCTCGGAGAAGTTTGTTATTACCGACCTTCTGAAGCCTTTGGTCAGCTCGTCAAAGTCATTCTCCATCCAGCTTTGTTCCATTGCTGGCAAGAAGCTGCAATCCTTTGGAGGAGAAGAGGCGCTCTGGTTTTCAGAATTTTCAGCTTGTCTGCTCTGATTTCTGGTTCCATTTGCTTAATTAATGACCGAAAAATATTAAATACTAAACCTCATGCTAACCCCACATGACAACATAAGCTTAAATTTCTTTTTAAAAATTGAGAAGACTTGATGAGACAAGAGTGCATTCTTCATATTTGAATGATGTGGAAGAGATTAGACTGTTCTAATCCTAATTTCATAGGAAAAAACTAGAATCAGAGGAAATAAATATTGGAAAGATTTCAGGCTAAAATGAGTTTCCTTTCGTTTTAATGTAACATTAAACTAATTTTTAGGTATTGTAAAGGGAAATGTTAGACAATATGCACTCCACATTTCACTGCAATGGCATAATACTTGTTTTATGTCTTCATTTGCCTGTACAACCTGTATGTTCACACACCTGTAGTTGGTATGCATTTATAAACTTCATAGTGGCAGGCTCTGTGTTTCCGAAACTTTGACAGTCTGAATTGGGAACAAACTGCTATTTGTTAGAATGACAGAAATATATGCCCTATGGCTCTAAAGGTAAACGATGGGTTTGCCCTTGGGAAAGACTCTATTTCACTTTTGTGAGTAATTATATTCTGAAAGTTCTAAAACAAGAAAGTTTGTGTTGTCCTTGAACTTTGGGAAGTATTCCCAATGTAAATGCTTAAAACTGAGATGTTAAATTTTCATCTCATTAATAGAAAAGGCTATTTTCATCATGGGCATCTTTGAGAGATTTTTACAATGGAGATGGGTGGAAGGGCAGAAAGGGGTAACTGGAGCCCCTGGGACTCGCTGGAGAAGAGGAAATGACAAAGTGGACGCTAAAGAGGAGAAAGATGGGCTCAGCAAAATGTTGGCACACGCAGGCTAAGGAGGGAGACAGCTGTGTGGCCTTGATGGGGTGTCATGAGCCACTGCATTCAAATTAAAGTAGCCCTTTCCTGAATGCTAATTCCCTTATATTACTGTCAGATCTTCATTAAAGTATTTTAAACACCACTGTCTTGATGCTGCTATGCCTTGGGGATTAAGAGAGGAGTCAAGTGTGAGTTCAGACATGAGGTGTTACGAGACCATGAGAGCTCCACCAGCGCGGAGAAGTGTACCAAGATGGTGCATGGACCATGGCGAATATATCTGAAGCAGATGTGGAGCAGGAGTGAGGAGTGAAACCAACAGGTGAGCACTCCCAGGATTCCTCAGGAAGAGACTAGACTCCTGTAGTCATGCAAGATGGAGCCTTGGGTTCTGGGCATTCGCTTACTACAGGCAGCAATGGCCCCTGGGAGCCTGAAGAACTCGGGATCAGTTGGGCTCCTCTTGGACTGAATGTTGTGGGAACTAACTTTGAGAGACTTTCTATCAAATAGTGGACAGACTGCCTCAGCAAGCGTCAGGTTCCCATCATGAGGACCAAGCAGAAGCTGGTGATGACAGATGCTGAGGAAGGATTTCTGCTTCCAGGGGGAGATTTCCCAAGTAAGCCTGTTAGAGCTGTTAGAGCTACAAGCTGAGCATTAACAGAATTCTACGCTTTTGAACTGAAGCATAGAAAAGTGTTTCCGGAATATAAAAATAGGTCAACTGCATGCTTCGAGGAGAACTTCCATGACAAAGCCATTCAGTTCTCTCCCTGCTGTTACCTGGGGACATCCAGGGAGGCTCCTCAGTGGCACTTGGTTTAAAGACTGGCTGATAGGGGATGTATCCAGACAAAGCCCAGGACCCCAGGCAGCTGCTATTCTCTGAAGAGTGGAGTCAAGCATTCATGCATCTGAGAAACACTGCCATGAGGGATAAGCCAATAAATAGGAAATGTCACAGCTTTTGGAAATAATGGGTCCTGAACATGGAAGAAAGAGGAGATTGGTAAAGCCTGGGAGAGCAACCTTATTTCTCCTAATATAAGACCTTACCTATTTTAAGACATTCAGATTTCAGAGATGGTAATTTCTTTTACATGCATCTTTTTCTTTGTTTTTGAGACGGGGTCTCACTCTGTCACCCATGCTGGAGTGCAGTGGCACTCCACAACTCACTGCAGCCTCGACTTCTTGGGCTCAGGTGATAAAAAATACATCTTTAAATCACTGTTTTCCATGGCCTAACCTATATTTTGGTAAAATAAAGGCAAATTAAAACCAAGGACTAATTGAGATGATATTAACGTAAAGAAAATTTTTCTACCAACAACCATACTATTGACATGCACAGCCCTGACTTCCAAAAATTTCTCATCAGGAGAGGAGAGGCACTTTTGGTTTTTGCTTTTTGCCTCATGCTGCTTACGATGGCTGCTTGTGATTTTTTCAACCATTACCAGGATCCACAGAGACCCTCACTTCAACTGGGCATGAAAATGGGGCACTGTTATATTTTAGGAAATAAATTGTCAACCTGCATTGAATTACTCATGGAAAAGTTGAGTTAGCTACACACAAGTGTAAAATTGAGAGCCACATTCCAAAAGGGAATTCTTGCTCCTGTACTACAGTAGACTGATGATGACTGCTCATTCCCTTAAACATAAAAAAAGATCCTGGGGGTTTTCCCTGGGCGGTATGCCTGCAGCCAAACGAATTTTGAGGGTAAAAATTTGCCCATGTCCTTTTCAGCTTCCATAATGAATTACACCATCTGACCTCCAAACTGGAAAGTTCTAAGTTAATTCCCCTCTCTGCATCCCTCACCCACCACCTGCTGTTCCAGTAATTGACTGGCCCTGGCAAAATTGGAAACTAAATTAATTTTGTCTTCATGTGCCTTCTCATTCTCTTTTTTCAAACCTCCTTTGGCATGATTTTCACCTTGGTTTTCTAGGCCCTCTGACATCCCAGAGTCATTGGCATTTTCCTCTAATCCTTTCCTTCTCACTTCTCATCAGTGTCAACCCACCTCTTCCAACACTAGACTCATCTCCTGCTGGATGCTTCCAGCAAAGGTGTAGTTGTGTGTGTGTGTGTGTGTGTGTGTGTGTGTGTGTGTGTCAGAGTTTCACTCTTGTTGCCCAGGCTGGAATGCAATGGCACGACTTCAGCTCACTGCAACCTCTGCCTCCTGGGTTCAAGTGATTCTCCTGCCTCAGCCTCCCAAGCAGCTGGGATTACAGGCATGCGCCAGTGCGTGGCTAATTTTTGTATTTTTAGTAGAGATGGGGGTTTCATTATGTTGGCCAGGCTGGTCTCGAACTCCTGACCTCAGGTGATCTGCCCGCCTTGGCCTCCCAAAGTGCTGGGAATACAGGTGTGAGCCACTGCGCCTGTCCAGTGTAAATGGTTTTGATGACTTATGGTGATGTCACGTGTTCCCTCTGCCAGAAAACCTGTCTGTTTAACAGAAGAGATGGAGTCACTGAATAGTCCTCGCCCTCTAGTTCTCTGGTACCTGAACACTAGAATCACCTGGAACACTTTAAAAAAATACCAAATGCCCAGGCCCACCCATAAATATTCTGATTTTATAGGTCTGGAGTGGAACCCAGATATCAGTAATTTTTTTAAATCCACTCCAGATGACTCTAAGTATAGCCAGGGTTTGGAAATCACCCCTTATCCCAAGGGAGTGAGAATGAAGGTAATTGCAGAGCTGTTCTGGACCAGACAGGAGGCTTGAGATCAGCAGGATGCCTCACGCCTCACCATGTTGGCCACTGGCTACTTCAGCTGAACAGTGAGCTACTATATGCTCCTTGTGGATTGATAAAAGTAATTTTTTTTGCAGGTATTGTCTCATGATGAAAAATCAAACGGCTGTGCAGAAAATATCTTTTCCTAATCAGCTAACCTAATTGAGATCTTTGAGTTGATAAAAACGTGGCTGGTCCCACACCATGATGAATCCTAAGAGTTCTGTCTCTTCAGAGACTATGCTCATTCCTTCTCTTGTCCTCAGAGGAGCACACACCTCTCTATCTTCTGGGGTCCCCAGAGAAGCAAATTACACATGTTTGTGTTTACCAGCCCTTATTCCAGACAAGGATGTAAAGCTAGACTCCAGTTCAGAGTAAGAGAGACTAGTAGGTCTCATTTGGTCCCCTTGGAAGACAATGTATTAATAATATGACATGAAATAGAGTACAGGCTAAGGAAGCTTAACTCTGCTGGCATCTCTTTCCAGTGAGCATCTGCAAGCATTCGAAAGAAGGCTTACTTTCCTCTCAGCAACCTGTCATGTTTGCCAATGATCAGATTACTTCTTCTATGGGAGATGTCTACAACATTTTCTTTCCACTCTCTCTGTCAGCCCTACTAGCACATGAAAGCGGTAAGGCTGAATTGTTTTTTCACATCATCTAAAGAAATGTCATGCTCCAAATTTACCTCCTAATATTATTTGTATCCCATACAAAAAAACCAGAGCCTTTCAAAAACAAAGGGAAGTAAAGCCAGCCAACGATGGGCAATTGCCTCTTCTAGAATTCTTCCCAAGTAAGGAACCAACTAAGTGCTGAATCAAAACTAAAATACAGAAACTATAAATTGCTTAGGTCAAATCAGATGGCTGGGATATTTTGCCTGGGGTATTTCCAAACTTTCAATGATGTCTTTGGGAACTCAAGTAGCTGCCCAGAAAGCCAGGTACCTCCCTGGCCAAGAAAAGCTCCTTTAAATGTGTCTACAATTTCTGTAGGTTCTGAGTTACCACCAGAGGCACCTTCAAATCTAAAATTTGGAGTTGTACAGAAAGAGAAAGGGTTGGAAGACTGAGATGGCCTTTCCCACATTGAACCACTGCACCTTTTATACATGGGCCTTTGCTTTAAAAATACCATCATCTGCACACAGATTGGGGAGGAAACCAGAAATCCAAGCAAATACAAAGGATATTCATTAAAATAACTAGCAGACAAATTTTAGCCCCTTTGCAAATAGGACAAATGACTAAGATTTTGTGGTCCGCTCATTTACGTCCACCAATTTATGCTGAAATGCATTTTTTTGGAGCAATCTCTCACTTTCTCTGTAGTGTGTAAACTTTTGGCTCATTTTCAACTGTTTTATGAACTTCTGAAAGCTCCATTTATAAAGAACCTTTTTATATGTTATTGCTCTACTATATCTTATTATGGCCACACTGTGGACTTGGTACTAGAAACTGTCAAAAAATATATATGCCTGTATCTTAAAATTTGTCAAGTTGAACTGGGTAAGTTCGGGCAAACTTAACTGTTAAGACTATTGGGTTTAAAAAATAATATGATTACAGCAGTAAATTGTCAAACTTGTGAGCCAATTAAAGTCAATACAATGAAAAATACAATGGGATCCTTACGCTATCATTTAGCTTGGCACTGACAAAACTTGTCCAAATATGATATATGTCCTGAGAAAGCATTTACTTCGTGAGTATATTTCTCATTCAATCTGTCCCACTTTTCTTCCATTCTCCCTGAAGTTAAAGAGGGAAGAAACACGCTTAAATGACACCTTTCACAGTTTGGATTGGATGTGTGCTTTTCCTGTGCCTTCCTCAGGGACTCAGGGTCTAGAGAGTCAAAGAGAATAGGTCCAGGGACAGACAGTCACTGCGTGCCGTGTGAGCAAACACTGAAAGAAAACTGGTGCCAGTGGCCTGCCGGCGACCACTCCTGGGGCTCTGATCAGTTTTTAGGTGGTAGCTTCAGCTCTCTGCTCTTGTTCACATTGACCCTCTGCCTATCCCCTTTCATCGGACTCCTTTGCTGTGCAAGCACTTTCATTGTTGAAGGTCTGTGTAGGTGTTTCAGGGACACGTAGTGAAAGAGTGAACTAAATTAGTGAGCTTTGGGGACGATACACCAACATGTACAAAGCAAAGAGAAAACAGCAGAGTCTATTTCAGCATCAGGAAGGGAACTATCAAGCCTAGCTATGTCCTGACTAACAGTGCTCTTCCTCTTTGTCTCAGTGAAATGTCATTGAAGACACCTTCCAACAGTCAATTTCCTGACACCATAAACTTATTAATCCAAGGGTTTCTTACGGCTGGCTTGTCTCTATGTTCAAACACTGTAATTTTGTTTTTTTCAATGACCAACTTCTTTTTGTTCTCTATTTGAGTTTTTCTTCTTCTGTATTACCCGACCTGAACATATCAACCATTTAAAATGCTCTTGTGTGAACTAAGGTGTTAACCATGTGAGGGGTGATGTCTCAGTGTAAATTTAGGTAATCCTGGAGTTACTAAATGATAATGCTTGACATTTGAACAGCAACTTCCAGTTTGTAAAGTACTTTCACACTGAATGTGTTATTTGCTTCTCACAACCCTATGAAATAGACAAGGAGATCACTGGGAAACTGAGTCCTGGGTATGTTTGTCCAGGATCCACCAGATTCCTGACACCTCCTCTACCTGCTGCCATTCCTGCTATGCCGGTCTCCCAGCATTGGAAGGCAGGATTGAATGGCAACTCATTGGTTGCTGTTTAATGACACCCTCCTGAAGGCCAGGAGCAAAGACAGAGAGGATCTATAAATTACTATATCAAAGATCTTTATTTTGCTGTCCCTGAACCTAAAAAATTCCTCTTTTGGGTAATGCACAAAAATTTGCTCAGATAAAAAATCAAATTAAACTTCAATTTATTTTAAACACACACACGCGCGCGCGCGCGTTAGAGTCAGTCATTTGTGAAATAACACATTTCACCAGTGCTGTATCTACAGCCTTATCAGAAAGTCATTGTCTCTTAAAAAAGGCAAACCCATAGAAACAGAGAGGAAAATGGTGGTTGCCAGAGGCTGGGGAGCAGGGGGAGTAAGGAGAAAGATACAAAACTTTAGTTAGAGGAGGAATCCATTCAGGAGATCTATTGTACAACATAGGGACCACAGTTACTAGCAATGTATACTTGAAAACTGCTAAGAGAGTCGATTTTAAGTGTTCTCTCCACAAAAAAATATGTGAGGTAATCCATATATGTTAACTAACATCATTTAGCCAGTCCACAATGGATGCAAATATCAAAACATTATATTGTATACCATCAATCTATATAATGTTTTATTGTCAATTAAAAATTAGTTGGTTTTTAAAAAGAAGTCACTGTTCCCATAAAAATTCACAGTGAGCTCACTGCATACTTTTTGCTAGCAGCACTTTTAACCATTCCCATTGTTACTAGTAGCATACACAGAATCTATTTATATTAATTGTGTTCTAAGTTCACTGAAAAGCAAAAGTTTCCTATAGAGAGTTAAAATTTAGGAGAAAAAAGAGAAATCTGACTGTGCTCCCTGTTCATCTTACCCACTACCTTTCACCAAGTCAGTCTAGGGATGTGGAGGTGCAAGGCCGGCCCAGCAGCCCATGGTGTGGACAAATATATCTCATATCTCTGTCAGGACCCGAGGGACCACATCAGGATGAAACCGCAATCTTAACCACAGCCTGGGCTAGCGGGATGAACCTCTATGTGGATAAATCAGAGCTCCAGCTCTCCAAAAGAGCAGGTATGGATAGGAAGATATGAGTCTGCAGGAGTAGCAGGAAAATAATCTGGGATTTCAAAACTACAGTAAGTACATAGTGAGAGGGGGTTCCCTGCAGGCCCATACAGCCTTAGCCTTCCTGAATAAAAGTCCTACATCCTGAACAAGGAAAGGGAAAGTTCATTTCTAACGTGATGTGACCAAACTACAGCTGATGACTCAGTGCACTTCGAGGTCCTCGTTTTAAGAGCAATATAGAGATGATAAGAGGCTTTCAGAAGAAAGTAAGCAAGTTAAAGACGCCATTCAGACCATGCCAGGCACATCAGGAATGAAATAAATATCTGTTGAATGTCTGAATGCATTAGGAATAAATGTGAGGAATTGTAGAAGGAATTAGACCTCCTTTCCTAGCAAGATGAGACTTGGGGAAACTAAAAAAAACATGGTGTGCTCAAGTTCTCTGAGATACTGATGTCTAGACAGGCACAGCATGTGGGGGTTTTATCTGGGGAAGCCTCTTCTGCCCCCCACCTTGGGAAAGGGGCTTGTACAGGCCTTTTACTACCTCCCTTATTTCCCTGACTCTGGACATGTTTACCTGACGTCTCAGCAGCACCTTGACCTCAGCATAGCATTTCTCAAACACTGCCCCTACTAGGTCTTTACGCAGATACAGCAAATTTACAGCCTGGGTAGTCTGAGTTTGGAATACAGAAAAACCCAACTCTAAAATGAAATTGTTGGTAGTTTACTTTTTTATATCAACATTTCCTGCTTCTAATATATGTGTGATTTTAACATAATAATAATGTATCTTTCACAAACTTTGTCCAAAAGGAATTTTCCAGAGATGTGTAACTTTATACGTCTTTGCACAATGCCAAGGCGGGGACAGCCAGAGCTTTAAAAGCACAAAAAATTAGGACATTCAGTTATTGATCTTCCTCCTTTCTCTAAACCCAACATCCCTGGTCTGAGATCCTTCAAGCTGCTGCCTTTGCTTCCATCCTCCCTTTTCTTTCCAGCCCACTTCTGAATCCAGCCTTTGATTCTGCTGCACCTCCTGCCTTGAGGCCGTCTCTCTGCCCAACTTTCCTCATTAACCATATATCCTGTCTCTAAACCATATATCCTCTTCCCGACACTATAGAACATTCTTCGCCATCCCATGACTCCACTTTAGTGAAGCCACAGAATTCTCTGTTTGAATTCACCCTATGCCTCACTCAAATTAATCTCACCAAAGCCTGCACCTGTCAAACTTGTGTCAAGATAAACAATGATTTCCAAAAATTATCATATGGGTAATAAGATTGGGGGCCTCAACCCTTCATTTTATGCCCAAGCTTTCCTTTGAAAACCTTTTTCTTGACTCTAAAATATTCAGATTGGTCGTTATTGTGCGTGTGCAGTGTGTGCTAGGTGCTACCTACTATGAGTGATCCTACGATGAATGACAGAGCCTACAGTAGAATAAGTGCCAAAAACCATGCACATGAATAGCTCTAAGATTTAAAATAATCGCGCTTTAGGAGAGGTGCAAAATCAGACCAAGAGGGCTCCGCCAGGGACCGCCTTTCTGGCCTTGAGGATGAAGGTGATTCTATGAGGGATATCATGGATTGAATATGCTTAGAAGGGTGACCAACATGGGCAGACACAGATTAGGAAAGAGAGCCAGAGTGACCTATAACACTCAAGTGTTAAAGCCTGTTTGCAGAGTAGTGAGTTCTATAGTCCAACTGGGCTGAACACAATGCCAAGAGCAATGGAGAGTGACAAGACTGGGGAGGAAGGTTTGGGCTAAATCCCCAAGATCCTCACAGTTGTCTTCAGACAGAAAGAAATCAGTGGCCAGCACTCTCTCATTCCCAGCTCGGGGGCTTTGCCCAGACCATGCCCAGGATGCTCTCCTCTCCTCCTCGTGTCCTATTAGATTGTCAACACTTTCTCTAAGTCACCTTGCACTGTGGAGTCTTTTCTGCCTACACCAACTCAGATGCCACTGTGGGGAGCAATAGCATATGGCCGGCCAGCCAGCCCAGGCTCGAATCCCAGCCCCATTACCTCCTAGCTGCTTGCCTTGAGCAAATTCATCTCTAAGCCTCAGTTTCCTTGAGGTGATGGGGGTGATAACCATAGCTTCCACCTAGAATTGTGAGTCTTAAAAGAGATCGTTGTGCTCAGTTAAAATAAATGGAAGGTAGTATTTTCAGCAGTGATATTAAACATATTTTACAACCAGATTAGCATAGGCACTGACTGATCAGAATGAACAGCAGCCATAAGCAGCCAAGCACATCCTGGATGAAGGTCAGCCCAGGCTGTTACTATTACCGTCATCTTCATCATTATTATCAGCACCTACCCATGCAGTGCTTGTCTGTCTTTATCTCTCTAAACTCCCAGTAAAGAGTTCTTGCAGTTTAGCAGTTACATTATACAGTGAATCAGGAAACTTAGAGGTACATGCAGATTAATCACGTCTTACATAGCTTGCATTTTCTTAAACCTTAGCATCGTGTTTGGGAACATTTATAAATTAGCTTGGGTCGAAAGAGATTCTACTCCCACAAATGCCCTCAGTTTTCCTTTATTTGCCCACATCAAGATCACAAAATTTGCCAAAAACGAAAAAAAGTTCACATATTATTGGGTCAGCATTACTACTTCTGGACATCATCTGTTAGAAATAAAAGAATCAATGCTCAGGAATGTAGGCAAATAAGTGATTGTCACAACTTGGTCTGAAATGGCAAACTGCCCTCATATCCTGGATGACTGAGTGCCATGTGCTATTCTGCAATTTGCAAGAATGAGGTTGACAAAATATATTTAAGATGTCTATAAAATGGTTGAGTGGAAAACATCAAATTAATGAATACAGTGTTTCGTATGATATGGTCAACCTAAAAAGAATATATATGCATACACATGCATGCATACATTCACGTGCATACACACATGCATACATGCTTATACACATTCATGCATGATATATTCACATGCACACACACATGCATACATGCTTATACACATTCATGCATGATATATTCACATGCACACACACATGCATACATGCTTATACACATTCATGCATGATATATTCACATGCACACACGCATGCATGCTTATACACATTCATGCATGATGCATTCACATGCATACACACATGCATGCATACACACATTCATGCATGCATACATTCATATAAGAAAAGAGTATGGAAGAAAATATACCAAAATGCCTCATCAGGGGTAGACTTAGAAGGAAGGATGGGAGCATTTTAAATTTGACTTTAGATTCTTCAGCAGTGTTTGGATTTTTACCAGGAGCACATATTACTTCTGAAGTTCCAATGACTGGCTTTTTTTTTAAAAGCCACGAACCTGTAATGCATAACAGGAGTGACTAGTACGTAATTCAGATATATACCACACTGAAGATGTGGCCTTTTGAGATCAAAGAGCAATGACTGAACAATGTCTATACTTCAAGTATCATGATGGAGGGTGAGGAGGGTGGAGCAGTTGGAGTCTCATCCTCATGCCTAGATGAAGAGACCCCCGGGATTCCAGTCCTGAGGTGACCCCCCTGTCCTTAACGGAGTTATCAAGCTGACTGGGGAGGCGGGAGGTACAGCTGCACATCTCAAAGAGAAGTCTCCTCTAAAAGTTGACAGCGAGCCAGCGACAAGGACTGTCAACCTGCCTGATAAGAGGAACTTACGTAATTGCAGTGGGTGTGCCATTCTATTTAGATTCACGACTGAGTCATGATTGGAAACGGTTGGCCGCATAATTACAAAGTTTGGGTTCCTGAATGATGAATTAGAAGCAGCGGCTTCATTTTATGCAAGTCCTACTTAAAGCCCCATTGCCTTAAATAGATCCCTTTTGAAATGAATCACACTATACACTAGAGACTGGAAAAATAGATTATATTGAAAGTGAATCCAAAAAAATCATTTTTTTCCTCAGACTCAGCTAGCCAAATTGTTAAAACTTGTATTTATATGAGGCTTTCATAGTACTCTTGGTCTAAATGCAAAACAGAGGCTACAAATCATGTTATAAAACCCCTTTTCATTAATTCTTTGCAAGTGTGGGGAAAGAATCCTAACGTTTTACAGATCCACAGAACTAAACATGACTTTCAGAGGACATGGTATCCCCTCGTTCCAATCTCCACACAATCGTCAAGCTCTCACAGCCCTGAAACAAAGCCAGTAACAGTCTCCCTCCCTCACTCCCTGCCTTCCTTTCTTCCTTCTTTCCCTCCCTCCCTCTCTCTCTCTTTCTCTCTTTCTTTTCTTTTTCTCTCCTTCCTTCTTTCCTTCCTTCCTTCCTTTTTCTTTTCTGCTTTCCCTCCCTCCCTTCCTTCCTTTCCCTTTCTTTCTTCCTCTTTCTCTTTCTCTCTTTTTCTTTCTTTCTTTTCTTTCTTTCTCTTTCTTTCTTTCTCTTTCTTTCTTTCTCTCTCTCTCTCTTTCTCTCTCTCTTTCCTTCTCTCTTTATTTCATATTTTCCTTCTTTTTAAATTTTTTTATTGTAATAAAATACACATAAAATTTATCCTAAGTGTTAAGTAGCGTTGAGTGTATTCATATTGCTAGGCAACCAATCTCCAGCACTTTCCCATCTTAAATCTGAAACTTTACACCCATTAAACACAATCCCCATTTCTCTCTCCCCCAGTCTCTGGCAATCACAATTTTCCTTTCTGTTTCTATGAGTTTGACCACTCTGGATACTTCATATAGACGGAATCATCTAGTATTTTTCTTTTTGTGACTGGCTCATTTCATCTAATGTAATATCCTCAAAGTTTATCCACATTGTAGCATGGATCAGAAATTCCTTTTTTTTTTTAGGCTAAATAAAAAAAGTTAATGTAGTATATTGCCTTCTAGACTTCATATGTATTTTTTTGCTAGGTTATTACCTGAGTGCTTATAATCAGCATTTTGAAAGAAAGCAAATATCATAACTGGCAATAACAACAAAATCAGCTAAGGAGATGCCCACTGTCAGTGCTTTCTACCATGTGAAAATAGCTGGGCATTAAGTATGCAAATAATCACTGCTTTCTGCCACATGAGGACACATAGAAGCCATTGTCTCTGAGGAATGGGCCCTCCCCAGACACTGAACTATTGGTGCCTGGACCTTGGACTCCTGAACTAAAAACTGATGCCAAAGTCTGGGTTTTATTATCTTCGCTGGAATCATCAGGAATATCCCGAGTTTGAAGTCTGGTTTATTTCCACCACTTTGGTTTGGGACACGTCCATGGATGCCTGGAAGGAAAGAGAAGTGTCTTTTTAAGTTTAGCCATCTCCAACCATTTTTGTATTTGTTTTATTTTGATTTAGTAAATGTATTAAATGTCTGCCATGTGTTAGAAACTTTTATGTTATTTCAGTAAATCATAGTTATAAGAAACAAGGTGGGAGAGAGAGAGAGAAGAGAGAGAGGGATGCTCACTGATCCTCCCTCCCCAGTGAACGCTATCCATAAATTGAGAATCTTTGCTAGGTAGTCTCTCACTGATGGTGAAAGAGTCAAATAAAATATAAATTGACACTAAAGGAAAACTGGAAATTTGTCAAAAGATGACCTTCAATAAGGCGATGCACTTATTTGAATGATCCGTGGCATGGCCTGGGCAATCAAAGTTTTTCAGGTCCCCCAACGGGGCCTATTGGGGTCCTATTTTATCACCTGTTGTGTTGTAAAGCCCAGGGTGGGGAGGAATACGGTAGGTAGGTGAACTGTTGATGCCAAGGCCAGCCGACATCGGGCCCTGGATCTGATCCCTCTCGCTGCTCCTGGGCCATGACTCCAGCCCTGTTCTCTTCTGACTTCATCCATTTCCTTCTCTACCAGATCATTCCCTTCACTGTCACTCAAACAGGCTGCCATTTCTCCAATATCCAAATAAGAACCCTTTTCTTAACCCACTCTGATCCCTACCTTCTTTCTCATTTATCTGCTGCTCTTGATGGGAAAGCTCATTAAACGAATCATCTGCTCTTGTCACCAGGTCCTCTCTCACTGCATGAACGCTTTCTTTGTCACCTCTCCAGGGAAGCTGCCCTCGTCCAATGACCTCCTGGATGACTTCCAGGCTGCCAGTGCAATGGTCTTTCTCAGTCCTTGTGGATTTGACCTCTCAGCATTAACTTATCTCTCTGCTTCCCGAAATGCTTCTTCCACTTGGTGTCCAGTTGACCAATCCTCTTGACTTGCCTCTCCTTGCAGGCTCCTCAGTTTGCTGTGCATGTTCCTGTTTGTCTCCATAGCTCTGGTCCAGCCTTATGGGCCCTGCTGCTGTTCCTCAAACACGTCAGGCATGACCCTGGCTCATGGTCTTTGCACCACTTGTTCCCTGTGCCTAGAGCTCTCTTCCCCTAGGGATCTACCCCCACTTCCCAAAGGTCCTCCCTCTGCTTCCCCTTCAGAGAGCGCATCCCTTCTCACCAGCTCTCAATATTCTTCACCTGCATCTACAGTGCCTCAAGCACTTACCTCTGTTGATTTGCTTCATCTGTCTTCCTCTCTAGAAACTGAGTTCCACATGGGTAAGCCTTTATTTTGTTCATTCTTTGCTGTCCTCGGTATCTGCAAAGTGCCTACACACAGTAGGTGCTTAATAGTTGTTGTGCATACATATTTTAGAAGAAAAATTATGTCAAAAATTGATCAACAGAGTTTATTATGCATTTATTTTAATAATTAGTACTTAGTCATAACCTTAAAGTTTGCTAAGGATAAAATATAAAATTTCTCAAAAGATTTTCTTTCAATCTTCAAGATATACATTTCTTTCTTCTTGTTTGTTTTTAACTACAAAACTTATGTGACCATTTACACAAATTTACATTAAGTAGCTACTGGCCAGCACTCTTGATCCTGAGGTAGCAAGAGTATGTATATAGTCATATATATATATATAGTCATTGAACCAAAGATTTGCATTTTGGTGTAGTCAAATCTCTCCTTACTGGTTTCTGGTTTTGTGCCCAATATCATAGACATGATCACCAAGAAGTTTATTCAATCATTTTAATTTTATTTTTTAAATTAAAGTATTTAATTACCCTGAATAGTGTGTGTGTACATTGTGAAGTAAGAATTCAGATTTGTTTATTTCTAATTTATTAGCCAAAAACTCAATACATTTATAAAATGTATCTTTTTCCCAATGATTTAAGATGCCACTTTTTTTATTTGTATTAAGCTTGAGGTTTTTTCTAGAGCCACCACTTCAGTGACCAATCTTTTTTTTTTTTTTTTTTTTAAATTAGAGATGGGGCATCTCTCTATGTTGCCCAGGCTGGCCTCAAACACCTGGGTGCAAGCAATCCTCCCTCCTCAGCCTCCAGAATAGCTGTGACTGCAGGTAAGAGCCACCACGCTTGGTTTCAGTGGCCAGTCTCATTTTCTTGCATGAGCACTGTACTGTTTTAAGTGTGTAATAAAATAACTTAGTATCTGGTAGTACTTGTTTCACCCTCTTTCCCATTTCTTTAACAATCATGGCTACTTTCCCATATGCATACTTTTTTCTGTTATACTTTTCATAAGTATAACAGAAAAAAATATATGGGAACATACTTTTTTCTGTTATACTTTTCATAAGTATAACAGAAAAAAATACATATGGGAAAGTAGCCATGATTATTTAAGATTTAAAATTTTTTATTTTCTATTTAGAGTCTTTGCACCTAAGGAAAATGTATCACTTTTTATTTCCTCAAGTCTTTGTTCATACTCTTTAAAGAAACATTTTTGTTTTCTTCACATAAATTCTATACCACATTTGCTAATTTTATTTCTAAAACTTTTATCACTGCGATTGCAAATGGAATCTTCTATTTTCATTGTACTTCGTGCATATTTATTGTTGATATCGTAAAATGTTGATTGTCAAGAGCAAGTGTTTGGGGGAGGGTGTGAGGCTGTGAGAGCTTGTGTGCACCGCTGGTTGGAACATGAACTCAGAGTTGTGGGCTCTGTCTAGAAAAGAGAAGATATGGAATTCTTCTTAGTCCCTGGTATATACTCTAGATCCCTGGGATCTGGAGAAAAACTTGTGATAAAGAGATGTATACATGAATGCTCATGACAGCAAATAATGGGATAAATAGAGCTCTATTCATACACTATAATAATTCATAGAAAGGCAATGATGTGCTAGAGTCCCCCGCACCCACTCAGGTGAATCCCACAAATTCAGCGCTGATTGAAACAGGCAGGCCAAGGAAGGAACCCTTCCAGTAGAATGCCATTTCCATGAGACAGCAACCAAACAGCCAATGAAATTTAAGAAGACATACATTTTTAAAATTTTTTATTTATTATTTTTCTGAGATAGGGTCTCACTCTGTCACCCAGGCTGGAATGCAGCGGCATGATCATAGCTCACTGCAACTCCAAACTTCTGGGCTCAAGTGATCCTCTGGCCTCAGCCTCCCGGATGTGCTCCATCACTTCTGGCTAATTTTGTGGTTTTTGTACTTTTGTATTTTTGTAGAGACAGGACCTCACTATGTTGCTGGGTGTATTAGTCTGTTTTCATGCTGCTGATAAAGACATACCTGAGACTGGGTAAGACACGTCTTACATGGGGGCAGGCAAGAGAGAATGAGAGCTAAGCAAGAGGGGTTTCCCCTTATAAATCCATCAGATCTCAAGAGATTTATTCACTACCGTGAGAACAGTATGGGGGAAACTGCCCCCATGATTCAATTACCTCCCACTGGGTCCCTCCCACAACATGTGGGAATTATGGGAGCTACAATTCAAGAAGAGATTTGGGTGGAGACAAAGCCAAACCATATCACCAGGAATGGTCTCAAACTCCTGGCCTCAAGTGATCCTACCACCTTTGCCCCCCAAAATGCTGGGATTACAGGTGTGAGCCACCACGTCTAGCCCATATTTTAAAATGTATTAAAAAGTGCATGAAAATGATCAACACCAAATTCACAATAAGGATTACCTCTAAGGGAAGAATGTGATCAGGAGAGGAACATGCAGGGCTTCAACCGCATTGGCAATGTTTAATTTCTTAAACTGGATAGTGGGTCCACAAGTGTTTCTATGGTTTTCTTTTTTGTTCTATATGTCTGAGATATTTTATACTAATTTATAAGTAAAAACATTTTTGCTTTTTGTATACTCATATTGTAAACAGATGGCTTACTTAGTTTTTCTGTTGTTTCTAAGAGTTTTTCCACTAGATTGTGTCGGGTTTTCCTGGTAGTAAACATAGTATCTGAAAATATAAACTGTCTTTGTCTTACCAGGGTATAGCACTCTGATTCTGAATTTTTCCTAATTTTATTAAAGCATTTCCAGAACAATGTTAGATGATGTTGAGAAAAGTCCTCTATTCTCATATTGCGCCAGCAAACATGACATTGGCCATTGTTTCAATGCAGTGATAAGACATATGTGTCTTATGACACGTAAGATTGTTTATGATACATATGGAGTACATATGGAGTATGACGTATGCATATATGTGACAGACATACATATAACATGAATGTATTGTGGTTTTATCTCATATGTTACTGCAAGGCATCTTTCCATCTGTTTTAATAAGAATTGTTAGCCTTGCATATGTGTTAAATACTATCTTTTCATATATAAAGACAATCATATAATTTTTCATCATTTGATCTATTAAAAGAGCATACTATATTAATAGATTTTTTCATGTTAAACCGTCCTTACATTCCTGGAAACTGACCTTTGAAGGTTACTTTTAAAAATACACACCTATTTATCTGCTGCCACTGTATTAAAGACGTTTGCTTTTATGTTTCAAGGTGGATTGGATTGGGTAGTTTTCCCATTTGTGTTTGCCTTGTTGGCAAGAGGGTTAAGCGGACATCAGGTTAGAAGAGGAAAGCTTACTTCTTTCTGCTCTGGAACAGTTTACAGGGCCTAGGATTTATCAGTTCCTTGAATAAATGAAAGAACTTTCTAAATAAATCATGGATTTTAAGATGAGAGGTGTGGGGTCCTTTTTGACAGTTTTCTCAATTTTTTTTTTTTTTTTTGAGACAGAGTCTGGCTCTGTCGCCCATTCTGGAGTGCAGTGGCGCGATCTCGGCTCACTGCAAGCTCCGCCTCCTGGGTTCACGCCATTCTTCTGCCTCAGCCTCCCTAGTAGCTGGGACTACAGGCGCCCACCACCGCGCCCGGCAAATGTTTTGTATTTTGTAGTAGAGACGGGGTTTCACTGTGTTAGCCAGGATGGTCTCGATCTCCTGACCTCGTGATCCACCCGCCTCGGCCTCCCAAAGTGCTGGGATTACAGGCGTGAGCCACCGCGCCTGGCCAGTTTTCTCAATTTTTACACCTCTGCGAATTTCTTTTCATCTTTAGTAATGAAATCCAAAGCTAGCTTTATTTTACAACCACTGCAGTTATGATGTCTCCCAGCCTTACTTGTTTCTCCTGCTGCAGGTAAAATGATTCTTGTGTAGACTAAAGACATATTTTACTACCACCTATACAATCTGTGTTTTATTTGTGAGAACTGCGTTTTTTCTTTTTTCAGACTTCCCTTTGCAAATAAAACAAAGCCACTTCCTTCAGTCTATCCTCATATGATTATCCAAGTTAAAGAGCTGAATAGGGGATATTGCCAATGTTTTATCCAAGTTATGACAACCTCAATATGGCTCACAGTACATTTTCAGCCAGCCACAAAACATTGGAGTGACTAGCCGCCCCTCTTACTAAGAAAGGAAAACAAAGAAATTTGGACAAAAAAACAATAAAGAAAAGATAGTGTTCTTTGCAGCAAGATTTTAAGAGGACAATCATAATAAGCCTTGTATTTCTTTCTTAATGTTGACAGGTTCCTGCCATGAGGTAGACAGTAGAGGTCAATTAAGATTATTGGTTGGAAAAGTTTTAGGCAGAAGGGTAAAAACTCCATTATCTGTCTTAGTGTCAGAGTCAAAGTCAACCTGTAGAAAATTCTGAACAATGACATTCTGTGCAATAGCAGAAAAATATTCTAAATAACTTATAACTTTTTAAGAGTAGCCTCATATTGTTTTTCAATTGATTCAAGATAGCCTTCATTCACAGTGATTACAATGGTTGTTATTATTTTGTAAACGTTGCCAGTCAATATTCACTAAAAATCCTCATCTGATCACTTTTGTTATTCTAAGAAATAAGACCCAAGCCTTATGTAATTAGAGGTTCATTATTCTTTTTCAATATGTATTTTCTGCAATACTAACTGCAAACCTCTGCAAGCCCACATTAATATTGGATGTGTTCATGATTGCATTAAGCTAATCAGCTTCCCCTCCCTGCTTTGCTGTAACCCAGATATGGGAGTTTAGCTTTTATCTGACTAATTATGTGGATAAGCCTCATGACTTACCTGCTAGTAGGCACATGCCAAGGATGGCAGGAGGCAACAGGTTTGCCACACTCCTTAACACCGGGATTATTCTCCTATTTCACTTGAGTGGTTGCTTCTTTTACTAGTCCTTGCCTTGATGAGCAAGAACAGGGTTTTGCAGGCCAATAACCTGAAGAATCTTAGTTCTTCCATTTACTTCAACAACACTTGGCAAATTGATGTCTAAACCTCATTCTTAAGTCTATTATTAGCAATTTAGGTTCAGAAAAACAACGCCCATCAAATCAAATTAAATAAAACATGAATGTTCTTGGTTTCATGGGTTAGCATATATATAATTTATAAATATGCTATACCATAATCCTAAGAAATTTATCCTTAGTTTTGTCTGTATTTAAATAGCTTTATGATAAAAAAAAAAGTTTATGTCCATTTTAGAGGGTCAAAATATTTTTATAGTGTCCATATGTCTCCAATCTGAGAACACATTTCATGTCTAGCTCACTGACTTTGGTACTTACAATGTCCTTCCTTCTCCAAAGCCCAGTAGAATTCTTTCTCCTCTCATAAACCTTGATTCCAGAATAATGGGGAAGAACACAGCACTCACACTCCAGGGTAAAAGCCCAAGGTTTTGAGCTCCAGGTGTCCTCACTCACATTCTCTGCACTTTTCTTTGACTTGATTCACTCTTTCACACCTTTGTGCGTCCATCTCCTCATAAAATGTTTGCCTCTGTAAGGACAGAGACTCCACCACCATTGCCTATTCATCCCCTCTGGGCAGAGCACACAGAGTTTTGCACATAGTAGGTGCCCAATGAATGTCTTTTAAATAAAAAGAAACTCAACCAAAGACCAAGACCACCCTGCATTGTTACATCCGTTCACATGTTTCACAGCATCTTGGGGGGTGAAGTTGAGTTTCTAACACAACTGCAGCATCTCTAGCAAGCACCCACCTCAACTGTGTGTGAATGCCTGCAAGCACAAAGAGCTCACTGTAAAGCAGGCAGCACACTTATGGTGGTTACTTTGGATGGTTAGTTAATCTCTTCTGAGATTATATTGGAGAATCTGCCATTTTGTGCCATTTGATCCAATTCTGCTTTCTGGTATTAAACAGTCTGAACCTATTCTGCACAAGAGTTCAAAGAGACATACATGACAGGTGTTTTTAATTCCCTTTTTTCTATGAGGAAACTGAGACCCAGAGGACTTAAAAGTTTTGCCTAAGGTCACTCTAGTGAGGACGGAAGCAGAAACAGTTTCAGATGTTTCACAGGTGAACTTGGCCATCTGGATTGAAAGCTACTGGAAGATATGACCCGTGTCTCAAATCTATTTGCACCTCCTTTACCACTTGGTCTAGTCCATAGTAGAGTTCACAATAAATGCTTCTTCAATGGATGCATAAATGCATAAATTGATGTCTCTGGGATGAATAAACGTAGGCTAAAGATCCAGATACTGTACCCTACACTTATCGGAGACTGTAGCAATTAGCATATGCTGCTTTGTGGATTAAAGCCACAGGTGATTCATGAGACTGTTTGGAAATGACACAGGACTCTGGAGAGAATCTTGCCAAAAATGGAACACTACAATATGCTTTGAAAGAGGCAGAAATTGGTATCTTGGCTCTTGAGGCATACAACATGGGAACAGCTTGAACCACCACTTGGCTCTATGCTGGCATTTTCCTAATTCTCTAAATATATGTAGTAAGAGGCTCCAAAGGAGAGGGATGAGATCTGCCTGCTTAGACTCAGAGCACAGACTGCCCTACACCTCAGTTCCTGGGAGGTCAGATGGGCAATCACTAAAATGGGGGAAGACAACCTTTGTAACTTACTCTGGTGGAGAGAAGGGGGAGCCCAGAAGAGCAGGTGCATCTTGAACTGGGCAAGAGGCAGCCCTGCCTCGTCCTGTGCAGGTGGCTACAATGGCACAACAACAAGGTCAAAAGAGGAGCTGGTGCCAGCAGCAGCAGAGGCCAAGTGCCCAGACAGTGTCTGCACTTGGTCAAGATGATGACAATGGGTAGGCAAGGTGCCTGCAAGAGCACCCATGTCACCCCTAGTCAAAGCCAAGATTTGTCTATGACCCCCAGGGCTATTAGTGTGATGATTCCCCAAAGCAGAACAGAAAGGGGCTCAAGGAGAGAGACTTGGCAACATTTTCTGGAGGAGTAGAGATTGACGCTCAACCTGTGGAAGACTGAGAAAAAGGAAAAATCTACAACAACCACAGAAATGCTTTCTCTGCAGGAGGCAACTTGCAGAAGAGCTGGTGTGAACCACAGGCAGAGCAGATTGAGCAGTGGTCCTGAACTAGGTGGCAGCTGGCCTGGCAACCAAGAGAGACTGGGGAACGTTGCAGGAAGTCAGGGACCCCAAATGGAGGGACTGGCTGAAGCCATGGCAGAAGAATATAAATTGTGAAGATTTCATGGACATTTATTAGTTCCCCAAATTAATACTTTTATAATTTCTTACACCTGTCTTTACTGCAGTCTCTGAACATAAATTGTGAAGATTTCATGGACATTTATCACTTCTCCAATCAATGCTTTTGTGATTTCGTATACCTGTCTTTAATCTCTTAATCCCATCATCTTCATAAGCAGAGGATGAATGTCGCCTCAGGACCCTGTGATGATTGCATTGACTGCACAAATTGTTTAAACCATATGAAATCTGGGCACCTTGAAAAAAGAACAGGACAACAGCGATGTTCAGGGAACAAGGGAGATAACCATTAGGTCTGGCTGCCTGAGAGTTGGGCAGGACAGAGCCGTATTTCTCTTCTTTCAAAAGCAGATAGGAGAAATATTGCTGAATTCTTTTGCTCAGCAAGGAACAGCCTTGAGAAAGAGAATGCCTTCCTAGGGGGAGGTCTCTAAAATGGCTGCTCTAGGGACGTCTGTCTTTTACAGTTGTAAATAAGGGATGAAATAAGCCTTGGTCTCCCATAGCACTCCCAGGCTTATTAGGACAAGAAAATTCCTGCCTAATAAGTTTTGGTCAGACTGGTTGTCTGCTCTCAAACCCTGTCTTTTGATAAGATGTTATCAACGACAATGCATGCCCAAAACTTCATTAGGAATTTTAATTTTGCCCCAGTCCTGTGATCTCACCCTGCCTCCATTTGCCTTGTGATATTTTATTACCTTGTGAAGCATGTGATCTCTGTGACCCACACCCTGTTTGTGCACTCCTTCCCCTTTTGAAAATCACTAATAAAAACTTGCTGGTTTTGCGGCTCAGGGAGCATCACGGAACCTGCCAACATGTGATGTCTCCCCCAGACACCCAGCTTTAAAATTTCTCTCTTTTGTACTCTTTCCCTTTATTTCTCAGACCGGCTGACACTTGGGGAAAATAGAAAAGGACTCACACTGAATTATTGGGGGTGGGTTCCCCCAGTAGGGGAACATCTAAGAAATTATTGAGGGTTCCCAGATATCCTTGGAGAGCAGAATTTGTCCTGCAGCTGAGCAGGATGAGGGTTCAAGTGATTGTAATTTGGAAAATTGATGTGGCCTTGTGACTTTACATGAGGGAAAAAGAAGCATCTAATAGACAGTTTGTCAGATGGAAACATCCAGTGTCTGCAGCACTGAGTGGACCTGCACTTCCCCAGGCTGCTAAGACCTCAGCAGTAAGACCCAGACCTTGAAGTTCCTGAACCAACTACGTGCCAGAGTAACTATGTGGATTCAGAATCATTGAAGGTGACAGAAATTCAGGATCATCAGAAAGAGAGAATTAGTTGTTTACCCATGACATTGACCTTATTCAACACAACCTGCCTGCCTCTCAGGAGTGAGACTTTGACTCCTACGTGCAATGGTAAAATACAGAGTGTCCAAGTTTCTCCTTTTCTAGTCTTCTAAATTGATCTACTTCAATTCCTAAGCAGCCCACTTCACTTGAAATAGTTCTAGAAATGGCTAAAAGTCATTTTGAGTGAATTTATCTCTCTAGTAGATGAAGAAGTAGCTCATTCTTTGATTTATTTTTTCTCTCTCTGCCTTGGTTTTCCAGAGCGGTGTCATACAGATGATATTGCTAACTGATTAATGTACATTTAAGGTATGTTGAATTAAATGCCTGATGCACACATGCCCAAATAATCAGTTAATCCGTTGCCTGGCTTTGCTTTTGCCTCATTTAGCTCATCAACTGCTCCTCCCACTACTGACCTACATGCCTCATACTGTGGCCCTGTACAGCAAGATGACACCAAACAAGCAGATGTCTCAAACAGAACAGTCAGCTTTCATTAGAATGAATATCTTTTTCTTAGCCTGATCTTCTTTTAAAGAGGTTTCTTTCATTTATCTTCGTTTAAAATGTGCTATTGAATTAAAGCAGGGCACTGTTAACTGTCACATCTGAGAATCCTGGACTCACAGTGAATCCAGAGCTGATCACCCCCTGCTTCTCCTATCCCTTTTATTCAATTAAATCTAACTCTTAACTTCCTCTCTGCAAAAACTCCTTTTATCTTGCTTATTTGAAAAATCTCATTAGCACATTTTGGTCTTTTCCTAAGAATGTGACTGAATGCTAGTCACAGCAAAAGGAACTCTGTAATCAGCCGTGATCTTTTAATAGCCCCCCTGAGTTTGTAGAAGAAGTGAGATCATCAAAGCAATCCTTGACCCCAGGAAGAAGACAACGACCAACATGAGCAGAGTCAGGGAACTGAATCCAGTGGGTAAGTTTTCCTGAGTCATAAACGGATCAATAAGTCACAGTTAAAGAAGAAAAAGTCTGAATGTTCTCCAGAGTTCATTAGAAAAGAAATTATTACATGCACTTTCACGAGCCTTTGTCTTGTTTTTCAATGTGCCACTTAAACACACAGAGACAACCGAGAAGTGTTATTTGCAAAGTCATCGTCAATGTGTAGCAGACACTCGTGGGTTTGAGAAAAGATGGAATCTGTGCAACACTCACCACTTTCAGGATCTCCTACACCCCTCTACTTCCAGTCAATCACCTGTCACCCAAGGACTTCTACAACCTGTGGCTTCAGAGAAAACCCTCCATGTGTTTCAGTCTGTTTTTGAAGAGAAGGATGGCCCTAAGCGAGGCCTTAGCTGTGAGCAGGACCCTGGTGTGCTTGCAGCCCAGTGTTTGAGCATCTTCAGTCCTTGCTTCCCCTGCCACCTCCACTTCTCCAGAACTCATTTACAGTGGCCAAGTCATGGGTAGAACATCTGATGGGGTGAGGAGGAGTAACTTTTTTTTTTTTTAAAGGAAAAAAAAGTGTGCGAAAAGTCTATAACAGTACACACTTTTGTAAACCAAAAAGTGACTGAGGCAGATCTCAATCGATTTATAGGTTTATTTTGCCCGTGTTGAGGATGCACCTGGGAAAAAGAAACACAAGTCGTGGTAGGACCCGTATCCTTTGCTTTTTCCAAAAAGGGTTTTGAGAACTTTAATATTTAAAGGGGAAAGAGCAAGAAAGAGTGGAAGAAAAAAGAAAAAAATAATAAGAAGGCAGAGGTAAGTAACGAGGCAACTGGTTCCATTCTTGTGAGGCTCTGATTAGCACTCCATGAATCTACATTTTGTATTTGAAAAGAAAGGGAGTAGAGCAAAAAGTCAATTATGCATTCCTCTCATGCTCAATAAATCTACATTTTATGTAAGAGAAAGTAAACATGTGAAAGTACAGCTATCTGTTTGGGGACAGAAACAAGGCAGTTTTTGCATGACTCATTCCCAAGCTTAACTTTTCCTTTGGCATAGTGAGTTTGGGGTCCCAAGATCCTATTTTCCTTTCACACTTTTCTGGCATATAAGTTTTATTTAACATATGAAGGGAAGCCCAATTTTATTGTAAACATATTTTAAAGTACCCTGTTTATCTGTTGCTTATATAAGGACTATTTGGTTGCTGCAAAATAAATTTTTTTGAAAACAAAATGTTTATAACGTAAGTGAAATGTTCCCCTCAATCACCTCTTCCCAATCTCAAGCCCCAGAGAGAACCATTGCTAACTGGATAATGGACTTTAAATGAACAGAATGAAATTGCATTAAATTGAGACTTTGAGTAATTTGGGGCATTAAAAAAAGGCATTGAGATGCAATTATTAATTTGCCACCATTCTTGTCTGTCTCTTGGCTTCATGTCTGATGGAAGAGTGTTACTCAGTAACATAGGATCAGTTCACATTTCAGGTACATGGCTCGGCAATGGTTTTGTTGGATCCTACACACACATTCTGGACTTATCCACTTTTGTACTTTGATTGGTTCCTATATGCTACCCAGCCCAGGCCACACCTGTATGCTGTGTAGACGTATCTCCCTGGATGTGCCACAGGCATCTCAGACACATCTCAAAACTGAAATAGTCATCAACTCCTACCACCATGTATGGTTCCTTGTGCCTCTGTCTGTCCAAGTTACTGAGCCAGAAAACCAGAAATCATCCTAGGCTTCACCCTCCCTGACACAGTCTCCACACTATTCTTCATGCAGTCCTATGGATTTTCCTCTCCAAACCTCTTTGAAATCCATGCTATCTTCCTCTGAATTGATTCATAGCCTCATCTCTTCTCAACAGATTGCAGTAGGCTTGCCAACTCTGCACCTCCCAAAAGACCTCTCCAATCAGCTGTCTTCCCTACATTTCCAACATCCTTCCCTCTCCTTCGCCAGGGATAACTGAACTAGCTTCCCAATTAGCTTCTCTGCTTCCAGTCTTTCTTTGAAAGACAGCAGGTTAAATTCTACGTATTCTTTTGGTCTCAGATAAATGCCATTTCCTTAAAAAGGCCTTGCCCTGATCACCCATTGAAATGAAACACCCTGCCATACTTGTTTATAGCATCGTGGAATTCCATTCACTCCACAGATTATAAATATGTATTTACTTCGGTGTCTATTTATTTAAACCCAACTTTCCCACTAACTTGTAAACTGTTTGGGTCACAGCTATATCCCCAGCACCTAGCCTGTCTCCTGGCACAGAGTAGGCCTTCAAAAAATATTTGTTGAATGAATGTGTGAACAAATGGTGTTTTTGAATGGTTCTCTCTCTCTCTCTCTCTCTCGCCTCTTGTTACTGTTATTTCATTCTCATGCTAGAGAGGTCTCTCTAAGTTGCACATATGATCTTTTCAGTCTGCTGCTTAAAGATTTTAGCAAGGGAATTGCAAGAATCCATTCAAACTCTCATGCTCTCTGCTGCTTCCCAACTCTAGTACCCCCTACATTAATTCCCAGGGTGCTGTGAACAAAACCCAACATAAAATGGATAACTGGCGGGACCCAGCATAGGCAGGAGAGGAAGTCATTTAATGGCAAAGTGACCACAAGAATGGTAAAAGCACATACAGAAGGGAATACAGTTTAAAAATAAAATAAAATAATAAAACCATGCCACTGGTACTCTATTCATTTATCCTCTAAACAACTACTGTTTCCCCAGTGGACCATGCTGCTTGTGGTGCTATGCCTCCTGCTCTCCCTCAAAGTCCCATTCACTACATTCTGCTCTAGGAAGTCTCCCTTGATTCTTCAAACATTGGACCTTGGTGCTGCTTCTACCTAGATCAAATGAGAGTCTTTTTAAAAATGTATTTATATAAGCAGCTATCTCCCCCACTAGTTTGTATATTCCTTGAGGACAAGCACCAAGATAGTCATTTTCATATTCCAGCACTTTCCATTGCACCTATAGAATAGTAGGTGCTCAATAAAATTTGAGTGAAAGGGTGATATTTGCAAGAATTAGCATCCTGAATAGCAAAGGAAACAGTGGTCAGGGTGGACCGAGATGATGGCTGGGAACACAGGTCACCCATAAGGGCTTGCGACAACTGGGTACCATCCTGGGCCTGAGGAATGAATGAATGAACAAGTGGGTGAAAACTGAGCACCCTCCCTTCCTGTGCTCATCTTCTCCACTTCTTCCAAGGACAAAGAGCAGCAGATTGAGGAGCAAAGCTCCCTTTCTCCAGCATTCCTCCTGTGGCCGTTTCTGAAAGTTCCTGCCAGCCTGGCAGTCAGCAAAGGGCCTGAAGCAGCCCTGTCTGCACGTCTGTTGAAGCTGTAATCACAGCACTTGGTGCCATTTGTCTTGAGAGGGTTTCCCTTGAAACGCATTCATGTCCCACGTAGAGTTAACACAGTTCAACAGCATAGTGATTTATTGTTTAGGGAGTAATTATCAGAACTTCTTGTCAACTCTGCTCTATTTTGCTGAGGGGGAAAAAAAGATGTATTTTGAACAAAACAAGTCCAGGACACAGAACCTGTAGGGAATTAGCTGATGAATGAGAGAATGAAGGCACAATGCCGGCCCTAGCGGGGGTTATAATCCTCACCAGATGAAGTCAAACCAGCCTGCCTCTAAATATATATGACTCCGCTGTGGGCACAGCATGATTTGGGCTGGATCAGCAGTTTCAGATGCTTTCCTTTCCTGCACAGGCTTAGTGTAAACTGCAGCCTGAGTAGCACTTTACCTTTTTCTTTCTTCATTTTTCTCAGCTTGGCTGACAGTTTTGTTGTAAATATTCAGTTGACCCTTGAACAACACGAGTTTAAACTGCACACTTATATGTGAATTTTTTTCAATAAAAGTTGTACCCAATGTGCCTGCCTCGCTTGCCTCCCCTTCCACCTCCTCCACCTCTGCCCCCACTGAGATTCTATGGGAAGATGATGAGGATGAAGACCCTTATGATAATCCACTTCCACCTAACACATAGTAAATATCTTTTCTTAATAACATTTTCTCTTCTCTAATTTATTCTACTGTAAGAATGCAGTATATAATACATATAACATAGAAAAGATGTAATAAGTGACTGTTTATGTTATCAATAAAGCTTTCAGTCAACAGGAGGCTATTAGTAGTTAGTTAGGTTGTGGGGTAGTCAAAAGCTATATGTGGATTTTAAACTGCAGGGATCAGTGCCCAAATCCCAGCTTTGTTTATAAGTAAACTATACTATCCTACCCCATCTCCAAAAAATGATCATTTCTAATCTCCAGACCTGACTCTCTCCAACACCCCAGTCCCACAAATTCAATTTCTTAGTCTTCCAAAGGAACACCCATTATTATAAGAACCACAACTTCTCTGAGACTAAGGCCATGACCTTGCTGTATAGTTCGTGCCCTGCCTGAAATTTACTCTTTCTATGTATGCTTCCACCCTTCCTGCAGCCTCCCAGTCATTAAATGACTTCCTGTCTCTCTCTCTTCTGTTGGGTCCCACCAGTTGTCCGTTCCATATTGGGTCTCACTCGCAGCATCCCGTTGACTTTAGACCCGCAGCAGCTTCCATGGCTTCAGCCCTTACTTCTACCCACTTAGATTTTCTCAGTGGCTTTGTAACTGATTTCCAATCTCCAGTCTCCTCCACCATTCCCCACCTCCAAATCGCCTCCCTACTACTCTTCCTAAGACACAACATTTGTCAAATTATATCTCTGCTCCAAGCTGTCCATATCTGTTCATCACCTATGCCGTGTACTTCCCAAACTTGCCTGGGCTATTTGTCTTGATTGACTGACTGGTTGAATTTTTCTTTTTTTTTCTTTTTTTTTTTTTTTTGAGGTGGAGTTTCGCTCTGTCTCCCAGGCTGGAGTGCAGTGGCCGGATCTCAGCTCACTGCAAGCTCCGCCTCCCGGGTTTACGCCATTCTCCTGCCTCAGCCTCCCGAGTAGCTGGGACTACAGGCGCCCGCCACCTCGCCCGGCTAGTTTTTTTTTGTATTTTTTAGTAGAGACGGGGTTTCACCATGTTAGCCAGGATGGTCTCGATCTCCTGACCTCGTGATCCGCCCGTCTCGGCCTCCCAAAGTGCTGGGATTACAGGCTTGAGCCACCGCGCCCGGCCGACTGGTTGAATTTTTCAAAGGAGAATCCTGGAGATTCTGGTTCAATAAGCCTGGAATAGTCCCTATGATGATTAATACTGAGTGTCAACTTGATTGGATTGAAGGATGCAAAGCATTGTTCCTGGGTGTGTCTGTGAGGGTATTGCCAAAGGAGATTAACACTTGAGTCAGTGAACTGGGAGAGGCAGACCCATCCTCAATCTGGGTGGGCACCATCTTTTTTTTTTTTTTTTTTTTTTTTTTGAGACAGAGTCTTGCTCTGTCACGCAAGCTGTAGTGCAGTGGCATGATCTCAGCTCACTGCAACCTCCGCCTCCTGGGTTCAAGTCATCCTCCTGCCTCAGCCTCCAGAGTAGCTGGGATTACAGGTGCGTGCCACCAACCCCGGCTAATTTTTGGTAGAGACAGAGTTTCACTGCGGGCCAGGCTGGCCTCAAACTCCTGACCTCAAGTGATTCGCCCACCTTGGCCTCCCAAAGTGCTGGGATTACAGGCGTGAGCCACTGCATCCAGCCTGGGTGGGCACCATCTAAGCAGCTGCCAGCATGGCTAGAACAAAGCAGGCAGAAGAAAGTGGAATGAGCAGGCTGGCTGAGTCTTCCTGTCTTCATCTTTCTCTCATACTGAATGCTTCCTGCCCTTGAACATCAGACTCCATGAGTGCCCAAGAAGTTTTTTTTTAATGTCTTGTTTTTTGTATTTTTTGGACAAGTGATTCTTACCATCAGCAAGTCTGGGCAACATCAATCAAACACCTTGGCCAGCCCCACAGAGATGCTCCCTGGTCTGGCTGCAAGTCCCCTGCCTTCGTTCTCTTCCCCCAGGTGCAGCGAGGTTTGATGTCAGGCCGCGTGCCCTGCTCAGGTGGGGCTGAACGCACATCACTCCATGTTCCCCCTTCTGGGCTGCTTGTCCCTTGTTTCCTACTGAAATCACACTCATCCTTTACGGACAGGAGCCCACCCCACTGCTACGCATAAGCCTTACCCAGTCTGTCTATGTCTTTTCTCCCCTTTCCTCTTCCATCTGCTTTCCTCTTTGACCTAACTCCACTCAGAGAGCTCTGATTTGGCATTTACTGTTTCCCCATCTTGTCCCGGTTTTCCTTTCACTCATTTCCCCAACTAGATTTTCAACTGTCTGCAAATAGGACCCAGGTCCCGGGCCTCCTTGTGCCCCTACAGGATGTAGCTCTTACACTATGATAATTATGTAAGTATCTAACTGTTTACATTCTCAACTAAAGCAACACTGTTTCTTCTCCTTGAAGCTTTCAACCTGTCGATGAAAAGGTGCTTGTGCTTCAGTTGAGTTGTGTCATCCGTTCATTCAATAGCTATTTGAGAGAGGATTATGTGTCAGGCCACTTGCTAGGTGCTGTAGACACAGGAGTGAATTAAACCAGTCCCTGGAATAAACGAAGTGTTCATTCATTCCAGAGCTAGGAAGCGCACAATATACCAACAACTAGCAAGTAACTCTGCACCATGTCAGATGGTGAGAGGTGATGTATTTGCTATTTGTTATACATCACAGCAGAGACACCACGTCTAAAACCATGTATTTAAGATGGGATTCTATAATAAACTCAAGAGATTTCTAATTGCCCAAATAATACAGTGCCTGGTGAGCTGAATGATGGTGCAGTCCAAAGAGTTAACATCTCAGTATCTGAGCTTCTGCAATCCGATCTGATGGCTGAATAACAAAATGGGATTTGATCCACTTGGCCAGAGGAAAAAAAGATGTATCAGAGACCCAGAGCAGAAAAATTATAACTTGTGAGATCTGCTTAAAACTATGGGCATTTTGCGTCTAATGTTATCTTCATGGCAATCCAAGGAAACCCACACGTAAGCCGGGCATTTTTTTTCCCAGTTTACAGATCAACAGTGTGAGATCCGGAAGACTGAGGCACACACCTGTGCTCACACAGAACATGGGAGCAGAGTGGACTCTGGGCTGCCAACCCCTGGCAGATTATAGAAAGTTGCTTCTTAATAAAATGGGGTGCAGAGTCTCTAAAATGCTAAACATACTATTAGCGACTAACAGTGTTACGTATCTGTGCTCAGCACTGTTACAAGAATTTACATGCATTAGGTCAGATGCAGTGGCTCAAGCCTGTAATCCCAGCACTTTGGGAGGCCGAGGTGGGCAGATCACAAGGTCAGGAGTTTGAGACCAGCCTGACCAACATAGTGAAACCCCATCTCTACTAAAAATACAAAAAAAAAAAAAAAAAAAAAAAATTAGCTGGGCATGTTGGCATGTGCCTGCAATCCCAGCTACTTAGGAGACTGAGGCAGGAGAATCGCTTGAACCCGGTATGTGGAGGTTGCAGTGAGCCAAGATCACTCCACTGCACTCTAGAGCTTGGGCGATAGAGCAACACTCTGTCTAAAAAAAAGAGAAAAGAAAAGTGGGGCCGGGCACGGTGGCTCACGCCTATAATCCCAGCAATTTGGGAGCCCAAGGTGTGTGGATCACCTGAGGTCAGGCATTTGAGACCAGGCTGGCCAACATGGCAAAACCCAATCTCCACTAAAAAAAAAAAAAAAAAGAGTTTACATGCATTAAGTTTGTTATGCTTCCCAATGCATCTATCCAGTGGATTATATCTTACTGCTATTCCACAGACAAGCAAGTTGAGGCACCAAGACGTTATGTAATTCAGAGTCCTAGTAAGTTGTAGGGCTGGACTTTGAAACTAGGTGACTTGGCTCCTGGTGCCAACATCCAAATCGATGCTAGACATCCCAAGTGGATGTTCTATCCATCCTACTTATTCCCAGCACCAATTCTCAGGAAGGACCCTGGGAACTGAGTGACCTGCACCACTGACCCCTGACAACTTGAAACAAAACCCCTGGGCTGATGTAATTGCCTGCCTTGGCCTGAGGGAGAGATCCTGAGGGCCTCCAGGTCCCGGTTCGTGGACACTTACGAGGGCAGTGTTTGGGAAGGACGCTGCCACCGGTGAGAGGAGAGAAGTCATTCTTTGGAGTCAAGCTGTTACGGCTTGGGGATAATTTTTTCCATTTATTTTGCTTCTCCAGCTGAGGAATCATACGGTATGTATTCTAATTTTATTTTTAATGTTTATGTGATGGGCTAGCTGAGACATTCCTCTCTGAACCCTGACATTCTTTCTTCCATCATCCAATTCTGTTTCCTGAGGGAGCCCCAGGATGAGCTGGGTGCTTGTTATCCAGAGTCTATTACCAGCCACCCCTGCCTGACGGCATGCTGCTGTTCCTCTAATGCGAACACGAAAACAGCAAGAAACACAGCACTCTTTTTAACTAAAAAAAATAAAAATAAAAAGCTAGTGTGTGGGAAGTGTGGAGAATGGAGTTAAGGAAGGGAGAGTGCCATATATGTTATATAGAATACAAACAGGCTGGCCGCCTGGAAACACAAATAAGACAGCCATAGAGCATGCATCCCGACTCTGCCCTGTCAGAGAGACACAGCTTCAGAGGCTCGTTTCACTACTCGTGTTGTGCTAGGAAGTGAAGTCTAGAAAAATATATTCTGTTCTGTATCATTTTGCGATCATCACGTCTGGGCTATTTCCAGGTGCCAGGTGGAAAGCGAGAGAGAGAGAGAGATGGAATTCTCACACACTGGGATTCCCTAGGCGTTTCTATGGTTTATGGAGATGAAGAAATGGAACCGCAGAGATCAGTAATCTAGGGGGTGTCACCAGGTTAGGAGTGAATGAATAGAAGGTGCAAATTAAAGTATTGGGTGCATAGAATGGCTAGTTAGGCTAGTCAGGAGTTGTTTTGGGGTGGGGTGGGGGCTGCCAGTACTGGCCAGCCATGCCCGGCTGCATCATTGTTGCATTAAATCATCCAGTACACAAAGCCAAGTGGAAAGCACTAAGTTGTTTTATTATCATCATCATTAATTTTAATGAGAATTTTCCAAGTTATTCGTAAAGGAGTGTCTCTCAACTCCCATTTCCGTCCAAAATGAACCAGGACCTAAAATGTGACCAATCCCTCATCCTATCCCACACCCAGCAGATACCAGAATTCTTTGAGTTTCCACTTCATGGTACTCTAGGTCACTGAGGGGAGGGAGATGGATACACACACAAAGAAATGACATCACAACGTCCCCACTCGTTTGCCATCTATACCCCACAGACGAATCCCTTAATCAGCATTGGCTTGAGAAAGAGCCAAGCTTTTCCAGTCCGTCCATGTGTCCCTCCTACACTGCCCAGACCACCATGCTGAGATCTCCAATGACCCCACTCTGGAAGGTCCTCCGAGATTTTTAACTGGCACAAGGACTTCTTTTTTCTAGGAAAGGTGCTCCTGAGTCAGCTAGTGCAGTCTCTGGGATTGGCTGACTTAACTGGAGCTTGTTATCTCCCTGGTCTGCTAGAGCTGAGTCCCCAGACCCGACTACAAACCAGAACCAGCCAAGCAGTGGGTGACATATGGGCTCCCAAGCTCTGCTTCCAAGAACTAGATCAACAGGTCCTCCAGGCGGGGCTCAGGTGTTGACATTTTAAATGAGATCTCTGGGTGATTCCTCGTGCAGTCAGGACTGGGAGGCATTGGCAAGATGGGGAGCATTGTGCTAAGGGAATGCTCTATGGGAAGGTTTTAATGACAGAAAGGAGACAATACTGTAGGCAGGAGTTGGTGGAAGGACCCAATAGGACTCCAGTTAGTGAAAGGGCAATCACGGAAGGGGTCTGGGGACACCCAAGGGAGCAGCTGGGCTTTTGGGCCCCAATATTATGAATAAAGGACTCAAAAACTGACAACACCTACTTTGCACTCCTAGGTTTGGCCTAGGAACAGTCTGACACTATAGACAGCCTTGCTACGTTGGCCAACATGTGGAGAGGAACATTTTTCTCCCAGCAACCCCGCCCTGATGGAGGGCAGATATAAACCCATGCTCATCTGCAAGCAAGCCGAGCCGACTCGCCCTTTCCTGAACCCATCTCTAAAGCACCCTAACCCAACCATTCTGCCTTCATTTCTTGGGCAGATAAAATTGGCGCAGAACCAAACTCATGCACAATGACAGAACTTCTTAGTGGAAATATTAGCTTGGTGCACAATTGTTTGAGCATCCTCCTCTGTGTCAACCTTGCTTTTCACATTTAGTTGTATGAACAGCTGGGTTCTTGGCCTCTGGGTCCCTGACAAACCAAACAATAGCCTAAGTAACAGCCCTGGTTACAGTGGTTATGACCATTTCCCAGAGTTGCCAGAGGCAGCTCCAGCCAACCTCAATTCTGCTTTTCTGGCTCTGTGACAAAGCCGTGGATACATCCCATGCACCCAGGGTCCCAGAACACCTGTGCCTTGTGCTGTCTTGAGACAGCAGCAGTAGCCATTTACCCAATGTCTTCTACCAATGGGCTCTTTGTCCAACATTTTACATGCATGATTCTCATCTTGAGCACAGCCCTATTCCATATATGTATATATATGTGTGTATATATATACACGCACACACACATATATGTATGTATGTGTATGTATATATTTTATATATATATATATATATATAATTTCATAGCTAAGAAAAGTGAATTTCAGAGAAATTTAGAGTGGCTTCTCCCAAATATACAGCCAGTAAATGGGTTTTAGATGTTTTAGTATTTTAATAACTAGGCTATTGTCAAGTACTGAGAAGTGAATGCATTTGCTGTAAAATGATTATTTTTATAATTTTAAATCATAAATGAACCCTGAGTCATTTGTTTTTCGCTCAAGATCAATGACTCAATTATTCAATTAAGATAAACAACAATAACAACAACAACAACAAAAGTATAACCAAACTGCAAGTCTAAACGCATCTCTGCTGGAGTAAGCCAGGGCAAGCAGTCATGTTGTGGTATTGGCAAAGTTTCCATTCCAAGAACAAATCTTCTTTTGGTTTTTATAATTTCCAAACAAATTGGATAAAAAAATGATAGTTTGATAATTGGTATAGTCATCCTGCACTGGATTCATCGTCTATGCCTGATGAAAGCAAAGCGAACAAAGATCAAATAACATACTCTCTTAGAAATGACAATAAAATATACAAATAACTCATGGATTAGTCAGCTGGAGCTACCATAACAAAATAACCAAAGACTGGATGACTTAACCAACAGAAATTTATCTTTACACAGGTCTAGAGGCTGGAAGTCCAAGATCAAGGTGGCAGCAGGGCTGCTTTCCCCTGAGGCCTCTCTCCTTGGTTTGCAGATGGCTGCCTTCTCCCTGTGTCTGCCTGGCATGGGCTTTTCTCTGTGTGTGCACATCCCTAGTGTCTCTTCATCTTCTTACCAGACGTGAGTCATATTGGACTGATATCCCATCCTTATGACCCCATTTAACCTTAATTACCTCTTAGAGGCTCTGTCCCCAAATGCAGTGACATTGGAAGTTAGGGCTTCAACATATGAATTTTGGAGGAGGCAGAATTCAACCCATAGCAGCTCTTCAGCAATGACAGTGCAGTTCCTGAAAAAAGAGTGTTCAATCATATATCTTTAAAATTATCAAATAAGAAAGAGAATTATTCACATTATTCTGGAGTCAGAAAGAACTATTTGGAATTAACTTAGAATTAGTCCACCACTGTTTCTTCAACTCATTGCATATAGATTAAGAAAGACATTTTTCAGTAGCTGGAAGAATTTGCCCTCAAAACTCATAAATGAACTGTTGAGACAATTTTATATTTTTATACGGCATTTTAAAAGAAAGATTACATCGTATTTTATAATCGTGAATCAAAATTCATGGTTACTTAAATTAGTTTCACTTTGGGTCAATAGTTACTTTTTGACTAATGTTTTATTTGTATTCATTTAATCTGCTGAGAATTTATGTGGTAATGATCACGTATTTTTAACATTTATAGTTTTATAAATTTACATTTTACTTGGCATTTCTGAACATGTTTGCAAATTGTTATATTTGCAGTGTTACTGAGTGTGCAACATCACTGGCTTTTTGTTTGTTTGTTTGTTTGAGACGGAGTCTCTCTGTTGCCAGGCTGGAGTGCAGTGGTGTGATCTCAGCTCACTGCAACCTCCGCCTCCCAGGTTCAAGTGATTCTCCTGTCTCAGCTTCCTGAGCAGCTGGGACTACAGGCGCCTGCCACCATGCCCAGCTGATTTTTGTATTTTTAGTAGAGATGGGGTTTCGCCATGTTGGCCAGGATGGTTTCCATCTCTTGACCTCGTGATCTGCCCACCTCAGCCTCCCAAAGTGCTGGGATTACAGGCATGAGTCACCGCGCCCGGCCTGGCTTTCTAACCAATTGGAGCCATGTTGGGATGTTGTGCTTCTGCTCCCTGCAATGGTCCCTAGGAGCTGGCTCTGACTCCAGTTCAATCCATCTCTTCCAGTTTGCTCTGTTCCTGCCATGAGATGGACTTTCTGTTCCCCAAACTCAACATGCGCACTTTACCTGGCCTTCAGGTGGGGCTTCACCTGTGCGTTCCTACAGCCTTGAACACACAGCCCCTCCCCTGCCTGGCTCCCCCATCGTAGCTGTCATCCCTCTGTGGATTTCAGGCTCATGAGGGCAGCCACAGCATCTGTCTTGTTCTGTCTCATTCACCACTGCATCCAGGCAACAGAGGCTCCATGAGCACTGAAGGAAGCTGGAGGCACTTTTCTGTGTAACTCCAGGGCCCAACTTCTGGGTGTCAACCCCTTCTTCTCTGGCTCCAGGTCCTTGGCTGCTGTGCCCTTGTTTTTGAACTATGTCTACTTGGTCTGTTCACTTCTCTGAATTATGCTCTTGAGCCTTGTCTCTCTTTCTGATGAAGGTCAGAAAGAGACCTGATGGAAGGTCCATCAGTGTTTGTTCTCCCCAGGCTCTGGGGTTCCGGTTTCACTGGGCCTGTGACTTCAGTGGGGGATGGTGTTTCTGGGCTAGTGCTCAGCACGACTTCACATCTCCCAGACAGACATTAGCCCCTTTCTCTTCTTGTTTCCGGTTAGGTGCATAAACAAGTTCCTGCTCTGAAAACGGCCCACCCCACCTCTGCTATTTCCAGAGTAAGAGTGAATGATGAATAGGAAGCCCCAGGAAGGCTCAGTCCTTACCGACTCAAGTGATCAGCCTCCTCTTCCTTGGCTTTCTGGCCAAGATCTTCTTTTTGCATACTTAAGGACAATCCATTCCATTCTCAGAGAATTGGTTTTCCTAATTTCACACTAAGAATGATGGGAGTGGAGGATGCGAGGTTTCTGAATCCTAACAATGCTCTGTTTCTTGATCTGAGTGCTTAGTACACAGGGTGTTCAGTCTGGGAAAATTCAGAGAGCTATGAATACTTGTGATATGGTTTGGTTGTGGCTCCACCCAAATCTTATCTTGAATTGTAACTCCCACAATCCCCACATGTCATGGGAAGAAGCTGGTGGGAGGTAATTGAATCAAGGGTGCAGGTCTTTCCTGCGCTGTTCTCATGATAGTGAATAGTCTCGTGAGATCTGATGGTTTTAAAAATGGGAGTTTCCCTGCACAAGCTCTCTCTTTTTGCTTGCTGCCATCCACATAAGGTGTGACTTGCTCCTCCTTGCCTTCCACAATGATTGTGAGGCCTCCCCAGCCATGTGGAACTGTAAGACCAATAAACCTCCTTATTTTGTAAATGCCCAGTCTCAGGTATGTCTTTATCAGAAGCATGAAAAGGGACTAATACGACTTGTGATTTATATGGTTTTAATATGTGACTCTCCAATACAAATCCCCTTCCCTACATAAAAACCCACACTGAGAAGGAACACTAAAGACAATTTCAAAAATGGTGCCCCCTCCACCAAAATATTACCCATAATACCACCTTTCTCACTCTTCCCTTTTGTGTACTTCATTCCAGATTCTGTGGATATGCATTTCTATTTCATGCAGATCTTTATTGCATCCTGCTTTTCCCCACTTAACATTATATAATAAAGATTTTTTCATAAGTCAGTTGCAATAATTTTAATGTTAATGGTTTTGCATTTTAATCACTGTTAAATAAAATTTATGAGAGCCTATTGATATGGACTCAGCTTCTGCACTAGGCCCCAGCAGACCAAACCAAAATGGACTCACTTATGCTAAAGTTCCACATCACCAAACCAAAACTAAGTTGAATCATGGGGGTGGATTCCTCCACACTGTTCTTGTGCTAGTGCCTAAGTCCCATGAGATAGGATGGTTTTATAAATGGTTGTCCCCCTGCACAAGCTCTCCTGCCTGCTTCCATGTAGGATGTGACTTTGCTCCTCATTCACCTTCCACCATGATTGTGAGGCCACCCCAGCCATGTGGAACTGTGAGTCAATTAAACCTCTTTCCTTTATAAATTACCCAGTCTTGGGTATATCTTTATTAACAGCATAAGAACAGACTAATACAGTGTCCCTCTTTGTCTCTGATGATATTTTTTGTTATGATGTTCTTCATGTAATATTTAATTTGTCCAGACAAGACATTGGAAACCAGATCTCGGCTTCCTTCTGGCTGTGTGACATTGAGAAAGTTACTTAACCTCTCTGAGTCTCTGTTTTCTCATAAGTAAACTGAAGTGAGGATAATAATAAGATGTATATCACATATGTAATAATCATCATCACAGCAATGGATGTTTTTAGAAAAAGAACTAAATAGAATATTCCAAGTCCTAACAGTGCCTGACACATGGTAAGCTCTCAGAAAACTTTTTGTGAATTAAAGAGGGAAGAGAGAGGACTTGATGAATAATGGGAAGTCCCATTTCAGCGCTGAGAGGGCATGGGAGCAACTGTATACACAGATCATGGGTGTTTTTAGGAATTAAAAATTCAAGCATCCCTTTGCTGAAGCAGGCCACTTGGGCTCTCTTTTCTGAGAGCCTGTCACCAGCTCTCTAAAGCTCTCAATGTGGAGAGGACTCTGAGTCTGACATTTTGAGTTTTCAAGGTGTTTCATTCAAGGCAGCCATCCACTTGTTAAAAAAAAAAAAAAAAAAAGAGGCAGAGGAGAAAGGAAAGTGATTGCCCTACTCTCTCCAGAAATTCTTTCATGTAGACAAAAGAGGATCCAGGTCACACGTCAACCCCTTCTCTCTCTCTAATTCCTCCAACACAAACTGGTGCAAGGTGCATCGTCCTAAAGCCTAGCCCCAAACAAGGCACCTTCTAGCTTAAAAAAAGTGCTTTTTAAAACTGTGTGTCAAATTATGTCAGAAAAGTTTGGACTTTGTGTTCAAAGCCCTCCAGAATCTGGCTCCTATCCACCTCTCTGGCCTTACCACAAATCTCCGATGCGACCTCCACATGCCGGCCAGCTCCACTGCTTCCTGAGCCTGGATTACTTTCCAGTGACTTCTCACCTCTGTGTCTTTAATTACACTGTTTTCTCCACTTCATTCATCTACCTCTGTTAACAGTTTACCCATTCTTCAAATGACTATCTATCCTGTAGAGTGCTCACCTACCCTCCCTATGTACTGTGTTTCTCATTCATTTTAATCCCATTAACTCTTTTTGGGGGGAGGGGGGACGGAGTTTTGCTCTTGTTGCCCAGGCTAGAATGCAATGGCACAATATCGGTTCACTGCAACCTCTGCCTCACGGGTTCAGGTGATTCTCCTGTCTCAGCCTCCCAAGTAGCTGGGATTACAGGCGCCCACCACCACACCCAGCTAATTTTTGTATTTTTAGTAGAGACAGGGTTCCACCATATTGGTCAGCCTGGTCTCGAACTCTTGACCTCAGGTGATTCACCTGCCTTGGCCTCCCAAAGTGCTGGGATTACAGGCATGAGACACCGTGCCCACCTCTTGACAAGATTTCAAAGTGACATTAACAAAACAAATGTAGAGACTTGACTGAGAAGTCAATCAAATGAATACAGGATGTGAGGGGCCCACAGGGAACCACAATCCATGCGAGAAGGTCTAAGGGCGGTAGTAGAATGCACGTTCCATCTTGCTGCAAGAACAGCTCACACCATCTTGGTACATGCTCATGGAAACAGTGACCAGACCCAAAGCCACGATCACACTGTTATGCATTAAATCATGGTCTATTCCTGTGTGAGTTCCCCAGTGGGCCTGCCTCATTTTTCTCTACTAACATCAGGAAAGTAAACGGTGATTACACCTCTCCCTGGCAGAACTCAGCATTCAGGAAATCTCAGAGTTACATCTTCTAGGAACTTTAATGAGGATCCTCAGGAAAGTAAGACTACATGGCTTACTTTCTACTACGGCCTGGATCTGAAAGTTGGACGCTTCTACTTGACAAAACCAGACGCACAAAATCCACAAACCAGAATCGACCCCACTGTGAAGACTTTCTAAATTAGCTACAGAAAGGAACGCACATGTATCAATTTAGCAGTTTATAATGGGCAATAATTTACCGAAATTACAACTAATTATGAAGCTACTTTATATTAGAAAAGCTAAGGAAGTACTTGCCTTTATGAAAGATCCACTATGTTACTATTTGTTTGGTAGATTCCATCATCCAAAAGAAAGAGGTATGTGAGGAGTGGGAATATGTGTGCATTGGTGTGTTGAATGAACATTTTTTAGAATTCCACTGTAATACAGCTATTGATTTTTTAACTATTTATCTTTGCACTTTAAGTGGTCATTCTAGGGATTAGAATATACATTTTTATCTCTTCACAGCCTGCTTATTTCTTTTTTTTTTTTTAATTATACTTTAAGTTCTGGGATACATGTACAGGATGTGCAGGTTTGTCACATAGGTATACACGTGCCATGGTCGTTTGCTGCACCCATCAGCCCACTATCTACATTAGGTATTTCTCCTAATGCTATCCCTCCCCCAGCCCCCCACCCCTTGATAGGCCCCAGTGTGTAATGTTCCCCTCCCTGTGTCCATGTGTTCTCATTGTTCAGCTCCCACTTATGAGTGAGAACATGTGGTGTTTGGTTTTCTGTTCTTGAGTTAGTTTGCTGAGAATGATGGTTTCCAGCTTCACCCATATCCCTGCAAAGGACGTGAACTCATCCTTTTTTACGGCTGCATAGTATTCCATGGTGAATATGTGCCACATTTTCTTTATCCAGTCTATCATTGCTGGGCATTTGGGTTGGTTTCCAGTCTTTGCCATGGTAAATAGTGCACAGTCTACTTATTTCTAATGTACCACTTCATATAACATAATGAAACTTGCAGCCTTACTGGTCACTTGATCTGTCTTCCATCCTAGATGCTGTAGCTATCATATCTATTATAAACTCCACATGTCATGGTATAATGTTTGCTTTCAATCAGTCATGTGTATTTTTATTTGAAGATCTGTGATTTGGGACATATACATCTATGATTGTTTTAACTTCCTGATTAATTGACCCTTTATCATTTTAAAGTGTCCCTCTTTATCTCTGGTAATATTTTTTGTTGTGATGTGTAGTATCTGATATTAATGTATAGCTACCCCAGTATTTTTATGCTATATGCACAGTACATCTTTTAACACCTGTTTACCTGTATATCTTTCAACCTATCTATATCTGCATATTTAAAGCACATCTTGCTTTCTTGAGTTGGGCCTTGCTTTTTTATCCATCCAGACTATCTCTGCCTCTTAGAGTGTTTAGTCCATTTACATATGATGGCCTCTTACATTTACATTGGAAAGATAAGGTGGGATTCAGATCTACTATTTTACTACTTGTTTCCTGTTCATCCCATCTATTTTTGGTTTCTCTCCTCCTCCTTTTCTATTTCCATTGGGGTTAATTGAATACTTAGTAGAATTTGCTGTTTATGATGCTAGATGGCTCTCTGGTTGTTCATCTCTCCCTCCCTGTCTCTGGTGTCCTGGTTCTCACCATTCTTTAGCTGCTGCTATCCCTCCAGAGAGATACAGAGCATCGCAGGTGGCTCCCATTTCTTCATCCCTCTCCACCTGCTTGGCCCTTCGCTGTTGCTTAGACAAATGCTTGCACTTACCTGCTTGCAAAACAAGGCAAAGGAGCATTTTCTGAGAAATGCAGCAGAAGTCTATGTATGACTTTGAGGTGGCGCCTGCTTTTTTCACTGGTTGAGTTCCTTTTTTTTTTTTCCCCGAGACGGAGTTTCGCTCTTGCTGCCCATGCTGGAGTGCAGTGGCGCCATCCCGGCTCACCGTAACCTCTGCCTCCTGCATTCTAGCGATTCTCCTACCTCAGCCTTCCGAGTAGCTCGGATTACAGGCATGCGCCACCGCACCCAGCCAATTTTTTGTATTTTTAGTAGAGACGGGATCTCTGGGGTTGAGTTCTTTTGGTGGTTAGTCGAAGGAGCTACTTGAGCAGCCCGGGTGACATTAGCAAAGCGCAGGGTCTCAGCTTCGAGAGCTGGAAGACACTTGGTGAGAAAAATTCAGGAAGGTACAGTGAATGCCTCAACAGCACAGCTACCGGCATCGCGCAGCCGGCGGCAGGACAAGCCCGGCCTCACGGTGAGCGACTCTGCTCCTGACCTTGGTCCTTAACCCTGGCCGCACATTGCAGCCGCCAAGGTTGGGAAGAAAATGCTGATAGCAGGGAACCTCCTCAAACCAATTAATTCAGGATCCTTGGGCCAGGCTCAGAAGGTGGATTGTTTTCAAGCTCCCCAAGTAATTCTAACATGCAGCCAGAGTAGGTAACCAGCGAATTTGTTCATCCGGATCTCAGGAGAGGCCGACGCGCCCCAGAGTCCATCTTTTTCCTGATTTCCTGCCCTCCCTTCCTCCTCTTTCTGCATTCATCCCAACTCTCACCTGGGACTCCAGGAGCCCAGAGGGAGAACGTCTTCATCTGGGGACCATTCCCCATCAGCACCACAGGAGGCATTTGGCCATGTCTGAAAACAGTTTTGTTTGTCACCGCCTGGGGAAACAGTGCTACTGCTATCTAATGTGTAGAAGCCAGGGGTGCCGCTAAACATCCAACAATGCACAATCCAAATCCCGCAAACCAAATGTTAATAGTACCAAGAGGGAGAAACCTCGGTCTATAGGGAGGAAAGGTGTGCTACAGTGACCTCAGGCCAGTGGCTTCTCACCCCGGACACAACTGGGGTACAAGGGGGCTGTGCACAAACTGGAGCCCCAGTCAAATGCACCCATGACCACTGGACCCCCTCTCCAAAGAATTTTCTCATATTCCACACTGGGTAATTCATCTGCTCTTATCAAAATCAGCCAGATATGAGGAAGGGCTAAAACCATTGGGAAGTAAAATTCTCTGGAGACCAGGGATGACAAAAAGAAAAAAAAAAAAAAAAGACGACTAAATGTTATTTGCAAAGCCCATACATTCAGCAGGTACACTGTGGCTATGCACAACTGTTAGCCCAAGAAAAATTAATTCTAGATTTCATTCAGTAGACACTGGCGTTTAAAAAATATATACTCAATTTGGAGCAGCACCATCATGGCCAATGCCACTGGCTATCTGGGGGAAGGCACTGTCAATCACCAAGTCTGTGAAGCAGAAAAACAGTAATTTCGGAGCACTTGCAAATCACCCAAAGAGTGGTCTGTTTTCAGTTCTTTTTTTCCATTTTAAAGCACTCAAGAACCAGCTAGATGGAAAGTACTTCTCTGAAAATTTGAAGATAGAAGGTTTATTGGTTCTCTTCAGACAAAAAGAGGGAAAATAAGGCAGTGGCCACAAAGCAAATGAAGTGTGCGTTTCCCTCACTCTGTGCCTGATGAATGGAATAGTCAAATGAGCCAATCTCAGTGGAGAAGGAAAAAAAAAAAAAAAACGAGCCGTGCACACTGGATTTGCAGGCTGTATGTGATGGGTGTCAGAATCAGAGAAGAGAGTCCTGATTCCTCGACAAATAAAAATACCTGCTGTTAGAGAAAATGTTGAGAGCTGTTCATACAGGCTGACACTGATGCAATGAAGACTGAGCCTTTAATTCATAACCACCACAGACATCCAGGTCCCGTGGGAAGTGTGGCTATGAGTGGGGAAGAAACTCCAGTTCTGTTTCATGGCAGGACCCTCCTGGTTACACAAGAGCCAGCAGGAGCCAGGGAATGTTTTATGAGGAGCATGGTTGTTAAGGTGTCACCTCTTGAGTTAGAATGGGAGCCTTTTCCTATTAAGAACATTTTAAAGCAGAGTCAAAAACTATCCCCCGCTCTTTTCTATTCCCACGACAGCAGGCATCTAAGAAAGAATGATCAGTTAGAAATCTCCAAACATTGGGGTCGTATTTTTCTGTGTCTGATTGCTTGGTGTCACTTTCCAAAGTTTCTCTTCTCAGTCCATTTACCAGAGTTCATTTGCTCTTGAGATGACAAAAAAAAAAAAAAAAAAAAAAGAGTAACTGAGTATCAGTTTGATGGTGAAATATGCGTGATTCTCCATATTTATAACCATCCTAAAGCTAAAACTAATGGGTGTAGCTGCACCAACTTTACCTGTTTGGTCCTTGGAACCACTGCACTTATTCTGGGCATTCTCTAGGTCAGAAGAAGCAGGACCTAGCAAACCTGGATTCTTTTTTTTCTTGTTTCTATTCATTTTTTTAATCGACAGGTAAAAATTGTATCTGTTTATGGTGTCTTTTGATATATGCACACATTGTAGCATGGCTAAATCAAGCTAATTGGCATATGCATTGCCTCACATACTTATTTCTTTGTAGCGAAAACACTCTGTTAGAAATTTTCAAGTATGCAAAACAATGCTTTTTTAACTATAGTCACCAGATCTCTTCAATTTATTCCTCCCGTCTACCCGAAGTTTTGTATTCTTTGACCAACATCTCACCCGTTCTGCCCCACGCTGCCACAACCCCTGGTAACCACCATTCTACTCCCTGTTTCTGAGTTCACCTTCTAGAGTCCACATATAAGTGAGATCATATAGTAGTTATCTTTCTATGTCTGGCTTATTTCACTTAACATGATGTCCTTTAGGCTCATCCACATTGTAAACCACAGAATTCCTTCCTTTTATGGCTAAATAGGATTCCACTGTGTATGTACATATTTCTTTATCCATTCATCCACTGATGAGCATATCATCAAGATGTGATTGATTCCGTATCTTGGCAATTTTTAATAATGCTCCAATGACCATGGCAGAAGTCTTAGATTCTTCATCTAAAATCAGACTGAACATTACTGTCTTGGATCTCCCTTGGTTGAGAAAACAAGTAACAGTACTGTACTGAGGAGAGGCTGGACCAATCCAACATAAAATGCAACAAGAGATTGACAGCCACTCTCCTGAGATGGTTTTCTGGAATTGTCCCTTGACTCTGTGGCCTTGGAACAGAATGAGGCCAATCTGATCCAAATGAAGATGAAACCCAGGATCACACACATATAGGGTTTTAAACAAACAAACATTTCCTCCATGGATAAATGGAAGGAGTAGGGGATGCAAGGATGAATGAATGAAAAAATAAACAAATGAATTGACAAACGGATGCATGAAAGAGTGGTGAGATGGCTGTGTAACTATTTAAGAAAAATTGTTATAATATATGTTAATAATGGGAAGGCAGGCTTTATTCAAGGGGACCCTATAGAGGGGCTTTGCAGTAGGAGACAGAGATGGCGCTCAACTCTACAGTCAACAAGGCCAAGTGAGAATTGGTAGCCAAGGAGCAAAGTGAGGGTCAGCAGGTAAAAAATTACTAAGAGGAAACATCAAAGCTAAAGGATTCTTGTTAGGCTGACTCAACAGGATTACTGCTAAAGGCAGGCCAGGATGGGGGATGAGGAATTGGATCAAGTTTCAAGGGTGGGAGATTTTCACTAAACTGACCCAGCAGAATTCTTGCTAAAACTGGAATAAAAAGGCCAAGGATAGAACCCAAGGTTGGAGATTTGAGGACTCAGAAGAGCCTGTCTGGAGTTAGGTTAAGGGGAGTCTTTGACATAAGGTACATATCTTCTTCAAGCCTCAGTCTTCCTAACCAATGAATGGGAATAATATCAACTTTATAAGATTACGGTAATAATTAAAATGAGAAAATCCTTGTGAACACAGTGCCCATCACATGAGAAGTATTGAAGAGATTCTTTTCCTGCCTCTCCTTCCTATATCTCTCTTTGAAAGAAACATGGTTTCATCAGGATTGATCTACTCTTGCCTTCAGCTTATCACATTTGAGAAATATCCTCCACGTTTATTAGGTAGCTGAGAACCACATAAACCTTCCCTCCCTCCACACAGATGCTAAACTTATGAGCAAAGAGTAGAATAGTAAAACCATCTTTAGCTACACAGCTTCTTGCTTACATTGGCACCACTTTACTCCAACAGGCTATGTTAACATGACTTTTCCAGGGAATTCTTGCTGGGGAAGACTTACTTTATTGTTTTGTTTTAAGAACTTCTTGAAAATCTATTATCCAAACAATAGACTACTCAACTAGCCCTCATCAGGGTAGTAATCCATTTCTTGGAAAAACAGATCTCTCTGCTGGGTTTATGACACATCTATTTAATCCTCAAGTCTGCCTTGAAACTCTTGTCTTGCTGTGCCCACCATACCTGAACTGTTCCATCACAAATTTTGCCTGATCCCAATCAGCATCTCCCCTCCCTGCATTCAAAGAACTACCTTAAACTAACCCTAAAAACTTTACAAATAATCCGCCCTTGCCCCTCAGCCCCTACCCCACCTTTTTTGAGATAGGACTAAAACTGTCAATATAACAATCTTGCTACTGGGATAAGCAACTATGACGGTTAACATTGAGTGAGTGTCAATTTTATTGGATTGAAGGCCGAGATGACTGGCAAAGTATTGTTTCTGGGTGTGTCCATGAGGGTGTTGCCAGAGAAGATTAACCTTTGAGTCAGTGGACTGGGAGAGGAAGACCCTCCCTCAGTGTGGGTGGGCACCATCCAATCCGGTGCCAGCACGGCTAGAACAGAGCAGGTGGAAGAAGGTGGGATAAGCTGGCTTGCTGAGGTTTCTGGTTTTCTTCTTTCTCCCATGCTGGATGCTTCCTGCCCTTGGACATCAAACTCCAGGTTTTTCCGGCTTCAGACTCTGGGACTTACACCAGTGGTTTGCCGGGGGCTCTCAGGCCTTTGGCCACAGATTGAAGGCTGCCCTGTCGGCTTCCCTACTTTTGAGGTTTTTGGGACTTGGACCGTCTCACTACTGGCTTCCTTGCTCCTCAGTTTGCAGGCAGCCTATCGTGGGACTTCACCTTGTGATCATGTGAGCCAATTCTCCTTAATAAACTCCCTTTCATATACACATGTATCCTATTAGGTCTGTCCCTCTGGAGAACCCTGACTCATACAGCAACACACAGTGTTTTGCTTGATCACCAGGTTAATACCGTGGCCCTTTCTAGGAGCTGACATTCCCTATCCATACAGGAATGGTTGCTATGAGTAAGCCAGGCTTCTCTGGTCTCTATACTCGGGAGAAGTGAATGAGGGACTCCACACCATAATCCTGCCTTTCCTTCTTCAATGTAGGATTGTTATCAGATACCTCCTTTGCTGGATTTATAACAAAAGGCCATAAATAACCAGAGCTTCTCAAAATCATCTGAGACGAACACATTCCCATCGTGCATATTCGGCGCCATTGGGGGGAGTTCATGTTGTGGGGCGGGGTATGTGGCGTTCATTCCCTTAGTCCAGGCTAAGAGTTGGGCTCTGAGCCAGGACCAGGGAGGGGGTCCCAAGCCTGGGACTGCATGAAAAACCAGGAGCTGGGAGCCCAGTGATCCTAAACCCAAGACATAATACTTCCTCTTTCTCAGCTTTTAGGGCCAGGCAGCACGCGGTGAGGGCTCACTTTCCCATTAACATACTTATACTTCCTCTTGGCTGAGCTTCCCTCTGCAGTCCCTGATGAGCTAAGCACCCTCTCTGGGCAGAAGGAGAAGCTCTGCACAGTCTAGGACCCCTGTGGGGTGAAACATCTCTCCACTCAGGGAACACTGGGGGAGAATTTAAGGTTCAGGCTGTTAAGCCATGAGTCTTGAGCTGTTGTTATCGGAAATGCATTATGCCATCTAATTCTATTTCCATTCATCTCTGCTTGGGACCTAAGGGATATTTAGGAGGAAATGATTAATGAGTTCCTTGGGATGTTCCCATAGCAAACAGCAAACCCATCGTCGGGTGACTACGAATGATGCAAGTCACCCCAAAAACCGACCAGGGGCTTTATTTTTACACTGCACACTCGTTAGAAATCAGTAAATCAGAGACGACTGAGTTGGCAACTTTTCAAGTCTGGGGAAATGGTTTTTAAGAGCGAAACAGACTACAGATCACTTCCCTCCATCCTGCCAGAAACCTCGGGGAAGTTAAGTGGAGAACATCTGTCAAGACCCAGGGACAAAAACCCAAAATCATCCATCTGGCGGAAGTGACAAAAATCCCCCAAACAACTGGAATGTCTTTCCATATTTGTCTCGCTTTACCTACAACGCAACAGCTCTCTCTGGCATGCCAGCCAGCACGCACAGTTAATCATGACAGTCCACTGAAGGCGCATTACGCCCATCTTGGATCTTGTTTAACATCTATTTAAAGGATGTCCCATCCACAGGTGTGCCAGTTTATCTATGCAGATGACACATCTTGAGCAGTTCGGAGATGGCGGTGTCTGGGCCCGTCCCTCCTATTCCCACAGCTTTTCTTGGCGGCAGACTTGCTCTCAGGTGGAAGGAGAATGTCAGCGTTGCTTCCATTGTCCACTGAAATGAAAGTTCTGACTTAGAACTGAGTTGTCTTCTCACCCCACGTTATGCCACCCTCTGCCCCATGGAAGAGCTGGTGTCTTTTCTGAGTCACACACTTGGAAACACGAACCGAGGGTTTTAGGACAGTTCTCCATAAGCTGACACCATATGAACGCCCGGCCTATGGGGCGTGTGGGGTCCTGTCTGAATTCCCCACTGGGAGCAGGCCCTTCCTCTGCACCTCGGCACCCTAAAGCACATCACTCCCCGCTGTCCACACCCTGCCCACGCTTTCCTTCATCCTGGATGAAATATTTATTGAGCAACTGCTTTAAGAGAGGGGCTTTGACCTCCTGCAGAGCTGGGCTTAGCCTGAGAGACAAGACAAGCACTTGTGAAATATTTAATAATGATACAAAGGCCAGAACAGGCGATTCAGAAATAACAGTAGCTGTAGGGTTCTGAGGAGAGAAAGATCGATAAGCGCTGACATGACTAGAAGAGGCTTTATAGAAGACATCAGACTGGGGGATAAACTTTATGTAGACTCAAAGCAGGGGAGAGGCCCTGCTGGGAGAGGCACCCAGGATGAGCAAAGGTGAAAATGAACAGACAGGGTTTTGACCAGTTGGAGAAACATCAAGGTTATCTGGAGCCAGGGAGAAATAAGCTGGTGCATGATAAGAAGAGGAACGCAGGAGAAACAGGCTAATGCCCTGGCGGAGGCCCTGACTTCAGCGGGCCCAGCCTGCAGTGCTCTCCAGTGGAAACTTTCCAGAGACATCCTCCCCCAAAGCTGTCACTGGCTTATTTCCTCCTAAAACCTGGAAAAAGGATAGAGAAGCTAATTAGGACGAACTGAAGCACTTTATCTTACTGAAGGGAACAAGGTAAAGCACTCAGAACATTCTTTGGGCATATTCTGATCAAAACAATGTTATCCAGATGGTATAAATATGCTTCAAGGCATGCAGATGCAAGAAAGGTCAGAATTCTTTATTTTTCCTAAATCAAATTACATCTGGTGAAACAGAATAGGGAGTCCAGAAAAAGACCCACAGGTATACATTCACTTGATTTATGATGAAGGCGGCACTACAGAGTGGTGTGGAAAAGAAGGTGCCTCCAATAAATGGTGCTGAGTCAATTAAATAGTCATATTTTTTAAAATGAGTCTTAGTCCCTCACGACAAGCATATTAATTAATTCCAGGTGGTTTATATTCCTAGATCACATAGGAGAGCGTTGGTATGACCTTGGAATAGCCAAAGATTTCAAAAAGTGATCCAGAAGGACCTAAAAGGGCATTGACCATGAAAAATGTTTGATAAAGTGGAAGAGGTTATAATGAAGAACCTCTGTTCAATAAAAGACACCGGTAAGAAAGCAAATGGGAACCCAGGGAGAAATAGTCTTTTCAGTCCATACATCTATGTCCTAGGCAGTTCAGGCGGTTATAACACAATACCATAGACTGGGTCGTTAATAAACAACAGAAATGTATTTCTCACACTTCTTCTGGAGGCTGAGAAGTTTAAGATCAAGGCACTGGAAGATTCATGTCTGCTGAAGGCCTGCTTGCTGGTACAGATGACCTTCTTCTCATTGTGTCCTCACATGGCAAGAGCAGGCAGAACTCTCTGGGGCTAGAGTAAGGGTACTGATTCCATTTATGAAGGTACCACCCTCATGATCTAATTTCCTCCCAAAGTCCTCTCCTACTAATTCTGTCACATTAGGATATCACACACAGTTAGGATTTCAACATATGAAATTGGGGGAGGCACAAAACATTTGTCCATTGCAATCTGATAAAAAATTTGTATCCAGAATATGAAAAGAACTCCTTCAAGTCACTAAGAACATGGCAGGCAACCCGACAGAACAATAGGAAGAAGATGTGAACGGGCAACTCCTTAAGAAGACAACCAGATGGCCAATACACCAATGAAGAGTCATTTAAACTCATTCGTGATCAAAAAATGCAAATTACAACCAGAGTGCAATACTACTACACATCCATCGGAATGGCTTGTGGAAAAGACTGACAATATCATGTGTTGATGAGAATGCAGAGCAACTGGACTCTCGTACAGTGCCGGCAGGTGAGAAAATGTATACAAATACCTTTGGAAAGTATTTGGCAGGGTCTTGTAAAGCTGACCATGCAAAAGCTCCATGACCCAGCCACTCTACTCTGGGTATTTATTCAAGAGAAATGAAAATGTATGTTCATACAAAGATTTAAAATAAATGCAGCAGCTTTATTCATAGCCAAAATCTGGAAACAATAAAATGTCTATTACCAAGGGAAAAGGAAGCAAATCATAGTATATTTATACAACGGAATGATGTTCAGCAATAAACTAATGACATATAGGGAAAGAAATACACATATGATGATGTAAATTACACTGTAGTGGCAAAGAAAGTCCTGAAAAATAATTCACATGTTTACTGTTAAAAAGGAATGTTTAAATGAATCATGGTACATTCATTCCATGAAATACCACATAAGGGGTTAAAAAAAAAAAAAAAAAAAGAGGGAGAGAGATAAAACTAGATGTGCTGATAAGGGAAAAAATGCCAAGATAATTGAAAAGATATTTTCTAATTGAGTTAAAAATCTGTGTTATATATGTGAACACTTTCAGAAGGATACACAAAAAACAAGTAACTATGGCTAGCTCTGGGGTAGGGTGTGGAACTGGAACAGGGTGAGCTGCTGTCTGGTTTGTCTGGGACTGAGGGGCTTCCTGCAATGTGGGGCCTTCAGTTGTAAAGCCAGGGCAGTTCCCATCCACAGAACACCTTCAGGAGTGAAAGGTCCACTCACTTTTCATTCTCCATCATTTGTACTGCTTGGTTTTTTGTTTTGTTTTGTTTTGTTTTACCACGTGCGTATTATTTTCTTACTTTAAGAAATTTAAATAAAATGTAAACTACTCTAGAATTACTTGTTTTTTTTTTAGACACAGTCTCGCTCTGTTGCCCAGGCTGGAGTGCAGTGGCATGATCTCGGCTCACTGCAACCTCCGCCTCCTGGGTTCAAGCGATTCTTGTGCCTCAGCCTCCTGAGTAGCTGGGATTACAGGCGCCCGCCACCATGCCCAGCTAATTTTTGGGTTTTCAGTAGAGATGGTGTTTCATCATGTTGGCCAGGCTGGTCTCGATCTCCTGACCTCAGTTGATCCACCTGCCTCAGCCTCCCAAAGTGCTGGGATCAGAGGCATAAGACACCATGCCCGACCTAGAATTACTTGTTTTTAATAAGGACATGGTCACATTTCATACTTTGTATTCTAAGATGGGGTCGGCTGAATAAAGGCCCCCAAAAATAGCCAAGTCGCTATCCCTGGAACTGTGAATGTGACCTTCTAAGGTGAAAGTGACTGCAGAGACAGAGGCAGAGGATAAGGTGATGTACTTTGTGGATGGAGGAAGGAGCTACAAACCAAGGAACAAAGGCGGCCACGACAAGCTGGAAAAAGCAAAGAAACGAATCTTACCTGGAGCTTCCAGCAGGGCGTGTGGCCCCACCAAAGCCTTGATTTCAGCTCAGTGATTTCAGACTTCTGGCCTCCAGAGCTGTGAGAGAATACCTTTGTGTTATTTTAAGCCACCAGCTTTGTGGCAATCTGTTATGGCATTCTTAGGAAACTCACACACAAGAGAAGATTTTCAAACACTGGAAAGGAAACGTCCACGCTTCCTGCGCTGAATACGTTGGCAAAGCCTGGCCACATAGAGAATCCAGGCAGCAGCTTCGCGTAAACTAACTCACCCAGGTCAGGCTACAGCGAGATCATCCCGCCTGCGTGATCATGACGGGGATTTATTTGCCTGGTCCACGCTGACATTTACTGGACCCTGGATAGAAAGTTTCAGAATTCAAAGACTGAATTCTGTGGCTGAATACAATTTCTCTGCTCAAGAAATAATCCAGCAGGTTCATAAATCAATACATACACGCCAAGACTCCAGATCAAACTTTGGCCAGTATGTGTGATGGGGTAGATCATTAATAAACATGAGTCTTAATGAGGCTATTTTTAAGTGTCAACTACAATCACCTCTGTGTTCAAACTGAGATCTCCTTGGTTTATTATCATTTTTACTATACACGAATGGGAAATGAGTGGTAAAATTTTTTAATGTGTGAATTAAGGAGTTTCATATCCCCGAAATCACTCTTAATTTGATAGAATCAATCATTTTGAATATTTATAATTGTCCGATTGATGGTATTTACCTTAATTGATCTTTTGCCCTAACAAAAAATTATTCAGAGATGCAGTACCTACATACATTTATTCAAAAGATTTTTCTCAGGTGCAATGAGGGTAATACATAAACACTCCAGGATTTTCCAGCGTAATTTGTAAGGTCTTCCTTTCAAAGTATCGGGTTTTGACCTCGTTTTTAAAAAATTGAATCTGGAAAAGGACGCTTAAAAAGCCAGACTTTCTAGTGATGAATTTTTATTGTTTTCTTGGTGATTAATTTATGCATCATCTCTCCCTTTCCTGGGTATTTTAGCATTTGGCGATGTCTCCTTGTGGAATGAGAATGTGAATTTTTGGGGCATTCGCTTTCAAAAAGGCTCTGGCTTTTATAACAGGGAAGCCAAGAAGTATGTGTAAAATGGGATTAAAATGGGAGAAATTGGCGGAGAATTCACTACACCCATAATTCTCTTATGACATCTGCCACGAGGACGGGAAAGTGCATGTGTCGACGAAGTTTGTGCGAGAAATTCCATTTCAACGCAGCTTCCAAAACCGTCGGCACCTCGCACATCTAACGAAGCTCCTCTTCCTAAATCCTTTCATCTTCCTGGGTCTTTATTGTTCTTGCCAGCTCAAAAAAGCAAGCCTCACCCTAACTTTCTAAACAGGACCACATAAACTGCATTTTCAAATACCAATTTCTGACTGCAGACATGGAGGAATATAAAATCACGGAAAAAAGAAACAAACCAACGACAAAACTACATCCTGGCCCTGTGGCGACTGTGAAGATTGTTTGCTTATCATGTTCCAATGAACCCTTCTTGACTATATTTCTGATGAAATATAGAGGTTTATACAAAAAAGAAGAGAGGAGGAGGAGGAGGAGGAGTGGGTAGAAGAAGAAGGTAGAAGATGGCGAAGGAAGCTGTGTTTGGGATTAAAATAGTTGCTGCTGGCTGGGCGTGGTGGCTCACGCCTATAATCTCAGCACTTTGGGAGTCCAAGGCATGTGGATCACAAAGGTCAGGAGTTTGAGTCCAGCCTGACCAACACAGTGAAACTCCGTCTCTACTGAAAAAAAAAAAAAAAAAATTAGCTGGGCTTGGTGGTGGGCCCCTGTAATCCCAGCTACTTGGGAGGCTGAGGCAGGAGATTCTCTTGAACCTGGGAGACAGAGGTTGCAGTAAGCCAAGATCACGCCACTGCACTCCAGCCTGGGGAACAGAGTGTGACTCCATCTCTAACAAAAATAAATAAATAAATAAAAATTATTGCTGCTAATGTTGACTCCCACCTTCTGGTCCACTTTAGACACTGCCAAGGGGAATCCTCATGTATCTGAAGGGGTCCAACATCCTGATGCTCTTGTCCGTCAACCCCCACCCTCTGCACCCACCCACACGTGCGGTTTTCTCTCCACAACAGACTTAAATAAACCATTTAAATAGCTCTTCCAAGGCTGCATTTTTTTTAAAAATCTCATTTTTCCTTAAGCTTTCTCTTTCCTTTCCTGTTCCCAGCCCTTGCTTTGTTTATCCAAGTTTGTGTAGCAAGAATGATAATAATGCCTATCTTTGATTAACTCTTAGTATGTGCTAGTTTCCATGGATGGCATTATCATTTTATTTCCTATTACCCAGAACAGGAGGCATAATTATCGCCTTTTTGCACCTCAGCAAACCGAGATTCATAGGATTATAGTCGCCCAAAGTCAGATAGCTTGCCATTGAACTTGCTCTCTCCTGGAAATGTGAGGCTTTACCACTCTCGCCTCCCAGGAGATGAGAAGTGGCACAGATTGGCTTTTATGGAAGAAGAGTTTATAGGGTTGCAGTGCCAATTGATTTCTTTTAATTTTATAGATGTTTTATAAGTTCTCTTCTGAATTCACACTGAAACTCACACAAAGTATAAGGCTGTAGTCAAGTGCAAGGTAGAGAGGAAGGAAGGTGGGGAGGGAGGAAGGAAGGAAAGGAAGAGTTTAGGATAATGTTATTTTAAACCTAGGAGAAAATTCTACAAATAGCCTAAGTTTCTATCCACCTTTCCCGAAAATAGATCATTATTCTGATGATTATTTCTCCAAATCAACTGAATAAAAAGAGAATTGCCCTGTTGTAGGTTTTCCCATCGGCTTTACATCTCTGAAGCAAAAGTTGTCAAATTGTCAGCGGCTCTATTCTTCACGGCTTATTGAGCCTGGGGCAAAGAAACTCAGCTATGGAGAGCGTTAAATCAAGCCGGGGCTGGCCTCGGCCACCCACGTTCTGTAGTGGCCAGGATGTTACCCACGTTGTGGAAGACTCGGCAGAGAGACGAGGGACTGGGGCCGATTCTACCCCTGCTCTCTAAAGGTCAGTGCCAAAAAGATAAAGTAACTGTCTCGGATGAGAAGTTTCTGACTTACTGCTTTTGTTTTTTTCCTGTATTCACAGAATGGAAAAAGCTGCTTTGAAGCAATTGCTTTTAATTAGGTTTAAGGAGTTGAGTTTATGAAACAAATAGCTCTGCGATAGTAAGCAATGTGCTAAGAGATGAAGGCCCGGGAAAGCTCCATTGGGCCACATAAAAGCTTTGAATCCAAGGGAGTAAAGGTAGGGCATTTGTCATCCAGATTTAAGTAATCCACCTCCATTCGCCCCACCCACCTCCCCAGGTAGCAGGCGCACTCACCGCACAGAATGTTACAAAGGGCGCTGGGAACAGCGGAAGGAGGAGGATGAACTGACCCGAGGAAGTATTCCCAAGGCCTGTTGGAAAAGACTGTTGTAAATGGAAAACAATTACTGCTAATAGGGTAAAGCACTTGTAGTTTACAAAGTATTTTCGCCGGCCCTATCCATTCGTTTGATCTTATATTTACAATTTCCAAACACACAACTCCGGTGGTCCTTCTGGGAGTTCCTGTCCTGAAACGCATCCTCTGAGGCTGGGTTCTCCCAGGAGGCCCTGAGGAAGGACACAGGCCCCGGGGAATTTCCTGAGGATGTTCTCCCGCAGGGTCAGAAAGGGGTGGGCAGAGCCAAGTAGGGAGGAGGAGAAGCCGGCAACAGTGCAATTTCAGAGGCGGTCACGGACTCAGCTTCATCCCAAGGGGGCCCTAGAGTGTAGGTTGCACCTTGGATTCTGTCCCACCTCTTAGCAACGGGAAAAATTGGCTTTTGAACCACGGGTGACTCTTGTGGGAGGCGAGGGTAACCTAAACATCCAGGCCCTTCCATCTCCTGCAAGAAAGTTGAGGTTGGTTCACAGAGCTGGAAAAGAGCCCTGGAGAGGCACCAAGGCCCTCTGCTCCATGTGCCTCCCCCTGTCTGCACATGCTCCACGTACCTTGGCTGTCCTCCCTCACAGCACTCACCTGTGAACCTGAGGAACTCCTGCTCATCCTTCAAAACCCCGTCCAGGTGCTAGTGACACATTCTTTGATTGCCAGTAACCCAAGCACAAAACCTCTTCTTTGATGCTTTTCCTTTGCCTGGAATATCCTTCTAAGAGCTGCACTTGTCATTAAAATTTTAATGACTCGTTCCCCAAGAGCCACAGTGTTACTGGTGGAGGGCGTCCAGGTTCCCAAGAATTGGACAAAACACACAAACAAAGCAAGGAAAGAACGAAGCAAGAAACGCAGAGATGTGTTGACAGTGAAGTTCACTCCACAGTGTGGGAGCAGGCCTGAGTATAGGGGCTCAAGAGCCCAGTTACAGAATTTTCTGGGGTTTAAATACCCTCTAGAGGTTTCCATTGGTTACTTGGTGTACGCCCTATGTAAATGGAGAGGATGAAGTAAAGTTACAAAGTCATTTACTTGGTGTACGCCCTATGTAAATGGAGAGGATGAAGTAAAGTTACAAAGTCATTTACTTGGTGTACGCCCTATGTAAATGGAGAGGATGAAGTAAAGTTACAAAGTCATTTACTTGGTACACGCCTTATGTAAATGAAGAGGATATTTTCTGTGATAGCCGAAGTGGTTCCACTTGATTTAGTTCTGGGAAGTCCTTAGGTTCCCTGCCTCCAGGCCCGCTTCTCCTAGTAAGCTTGATCCCAGGGAACTGACATTATTCTATTGTCTTTATTGTAGTTGTATTATATAACTATTATATTATAGTTGTACATATTGGGGGAGCACATGTGATATATTGATACCTGTACACAGTGAGTAATGATCAAGTCAGGGTAATTGAGATATTCATCACCTCAAACATTGATCTTTTCTTTGTATTGGGGACATTACAATTCTCTTCTAGCTCTTTTGAAATACAATAAATTATTTCAACTACAATTTCTCTACTGTACTGTCAAATACTACAACTTACTCCTTTATCTAATTGTATTTTTGTACCCATTAACCAACCTCTCCCAGATATTCATGCTTCTCTCTAAGACTTTAATTTTCCCCAGGGAGGCAATGGGGAAGGTGAGCCCACTGGCTGTGATTTACTAATGTGGTGCTGAAAGACTCCCAGTGATAGCCAAGTTTGTTTGCCAAGTCGTTCTTCTGAAGGGGACCATGTGAACAAACCCCTAAGAAAAGTTGATTTCAAGTACTGGGCAGCACCCTTCAGAGCACAATACATGGTACTTCAAGAGTTTTTAAAAGAGAGTTCCTCAAAAACTCAAGCTGTTTTTATTTTCCTAGATACTTACGTAGTGATCATATCCTTTGTGAGGTTGCTATCGGGATGTTGGGATTTTCTAAGGAACGTAAAGTCCCCAAGATTAAAGCAATGTCATGGTTGAGAAGTTTATCTCACTTTCACCCCATATTTAGGTGTACGTTTCACTGGTGTTCCAAGTATAGAAACACATTTAGCAAATAATTTTGATCTTTGAAGAAGTTCTCTTTTCAACTTTATCAGGCAAGTTCACAGATGCATTTTACAAGGCAAATCGGGAGGAAAGGGAGATCAATTCTACTGCTGAGAAAGAATCTAGGTCAATTTTATAGATTCACACTCAAATGAAATCCACACGAGAACAAAATTCAAGACATTGGTTAAAAGAAAAATCATACCAAGTATCAAAATAAGTTAAATTGCTATCTATTTACAGTTCAATACATTGAAAACATCCTAGATCTTTACCAAAATTAATTTCTTTGGTGTCTTACAGAAGCATCTGTGGGCTTCCAATAAGTTCTACTTTTAAAAATCTTACACAACAGTGTTCCTACAAAAAGAAAGTAAACACTTGCAACGAAAATTTCCATTTTTGCTCATCAAGATTTCAATCGATTTTACTTGAACAAGCTGTTTCGTTCAATTCACACTGATTAACCTTAGCCCAGTCGCTGAAAACTTTGTGGTTCCGGGATACAGGTTTTAATTGTCTTCATAATGTACTTGGAAGGTCACTGGGGAAATTGAACACAAAAGGTTTCCTATATGATGTGCTGACCAAATAAAGAGCCTGAACAGCCTGTGCCTCAGCAGTCTCAATCTCAAATTGACCTCCTTTTTGTTTTTTCTTTTCTGTTACGGTGTGTTTCTCATCATTTTCTTTTTCTGTCAATATTTATGTAGATGTCAACTATATTCTTGCCTCTCTGTAAGTACTGCTTTTCTCTAGGGCTGTCCCATGAAAACAAAATTTCAGTCAAAATTGTTATTTTTTATCGTCCTTCTGTTTGCAGCAAGCAGGGGTCTTGGATGCAAAATTTATGGGAGAGCCAGAAACTCAGAAATCAAAATAAAGAATGTCTTAATGCAGTGTTTTTAAAAATAAAAATGAATGTTAAAAAAAGAACTCATGATTAATAAAATATCCAAATTGTGGCTGGGCATGGTGGCTCATGCCTGTAATCAGGCCTCCCACTTTGGGAGGCCGAGATGGGTGGATCACCTGAGGTCAGGAGTGGGAGACCAGCCTGAACAACATGGTGAAACCCCGTCTTTACTAAAAACACAAAAAATTAGCTGGGTGTGGTGTTGGGCGCCTGTAATCCCAGCTACTCAGGAGGCCAAGGCAGGAGAATCGCTTAAACCCGGGAGGTGGAGGTTGCAGTAAGCTGAGACGGTGCCATTGCACTCCAGCCAGGGTAATAAGAGTGAAACTCCATCTAAAAAAATAAATAAATCAATAAAATAAAAAATAAAACTCCAAATTGTAATTATTCAGCCCTAATAGGGGCTCTGTGGTGGTCATCAGTAGTCCTTAGTGCTCCTGGGAATGTGATAGAATTCCTGGCTCCCTCGTGGACATAAGTGGGGCCACGTGACTAGTACTGATCAACACATTGCAAACAGAAGTGATGAGTGTCACCTCTGGGCAGGAACATGTGGCTGCCAGTTCAAGACCCTCCTAAACTTTTCTCTTTTTCTCTCATTTACAGCAACTGGCAAACTTCCAGACCAGCAGCATTGTATTGGCCAGGAACCTGCACACCTAGGGTGAGCAGAAACTCCCTAGAAAGCCACTATGGGCAAGGAGCCTGAGTGAGGAATGAGCCTTTGCTATTTCAAGCCACCTAGTTTCTGGGGAGTATCTTTTACAGCAGCTGAGCCTCTCCTGACTGACTGATACACATTAAGCAAGGTTTGCACTGTGGAAATCCTCAGTTTCTCAAGTGAAAGAAAGCCGTCCCCAGCATCCAGTCTTACAGCTGGAACTTCTTGCCTAGAAAGAGCAAGCTGCTGCTTCTCTCCTTCCCTAATTTCCAGTAAATTTTATTCTTAAGACTGAGAGCTTTGTAGATGGACAATTAGAGACTTTAAAAACTTGTTTCAGTTGGGTGCAGTGGCTCAAGCCTGTAATCTTAGCACTTTGAGAGGCCAAGGCAGGTGGATCACTGGATCACAGGTCAGGAGTTCAAGACCAGCTTGGCCAACATGGCGAAATCCTGTCTCTACTGAAAATACAAAAATTAGGCCGGGTGCGGTGGCTCACGCCTGTAATCCCAGCACTTTGGGAGGCCGAGGCAGGCGGATCACGAGGTCAGGAGATCGAGACCATCCTGGCTAACACAGTGAAATCCCATCTCTACTAAAAATGCCCAAAAAAAAAAAAATTAGTTGGGCATGGTAGCAGGCACCTGTAATCCCAGCTACTTGGGAGGCTGAGGCAGGAGAAACACTTGAACCCGAGGGGCGGAGATTGCAATAAGCCGAGATCACGCCACTTCACTCTAACCTGGGCAAAAGAGTGAAACTCCGTCTCAAAAACAAAAACAAAAACAAAAAAACTTGTTTCACCTCTTACAAGCACTTAGGATGTGAGATAGCTCATGGCAAAAACTTTAGTTGCCAACCTATAAAATGAAGTTCGAAATGCCTCCCACACAGGGAAGTAATGGAATTAAATAACACAGAAAAACACCTGGAACACAGCCGATAATTAATGCATTTTAATCTAATTGCACTCAAATTGTGCCCGAGATGCTCATTACACAGCGGATCACATCATCCCCAATTTAGGAGGCCCAGGACCAGGAGACAGCACTTTAGCAGTGCCCTCTGGTGCTTATGCCGAGAACTACATTAGGAAGCCCCGGGTTCTTCCTTTCCCCCGTGGTCATTGCTACTAAGCCGACCCAGTGGGACCCAGTGCCCAGTGGCCTGGGTTATTGTTGCATGGATACATTTACTTTCTTTTTCTTTTTTTTTTTTTTTTCTTTTTGAGACGGAGTCTCGCTCTGTCTCCCAGGCTGGAGTACAGTGGCGCGATCTCGGCTCACTGCAAGCTCCGCCTCCCGGGTTCATACCATTCTCCAGTAGCTGGGACTACAGGCGCCTGCAACCTCGCTCGGCTAGTTTTTTTTTTTTTTTTTTTCAGTAGATACGGGGTTTCACCGTGTTAGCCAGGATGGTCTCGATCTCCTGACCTCGTGATCCGCCCGTCTCGGCCTCCCAAAGTGCTGGGATTACAGGCTTGAGCCACTGCGCCCGGCCAATACATTAACTTTCTTTGCTGAGATGGGCCTGGGAGAAGAATCACCAGCAATTCAGTTTGCAACGACCTAGAAAAGTGGAAGAAAAAAACAACGTGGCTTTGGAAAGAAAGAGTCATGACAAGCTAATATCCCTTACCAGATTTAATGCATTTAGAGTAAAGGTAGATGGAATGCTATGGTCCAAATGTTTGTGTCCCCCAAAATTAATATGCTGAAATCTTCACCCCCAAGGTAATGGTATTAAAAGGTGGGGACTTTGGGAGGTGATTGGGAGCCCTCATGAATGGGATTAATGCCCTTATAAAAAAGGATTGATAGAGATCCCTCAGTCCTTCCACCGTGTGGAACAGGTAGGACACAGAAAGAAGGTACCCTCTACAAACCAGGAAACAGGCCCTAGCCAGACATTGAACCTGCCAGTGCTTTGATCTTGGACTTTCTCAGCCTCTAAAACTGTAAGAAGTAAAGTTCTGTTGCTTAAAAGCAACCCCATCTATGATATTTTGTTATAGCATCCTGAACAGACTAAGACATATAATATACCTGAGACCAGCAAAACTGATGGGTTTAAAAAAAAAAAAAAGAAAAAAAAGTATGGCTGGTCTTAGTGGCTCAGGCCTGTAATCCAAACCCTTTGAGAGGCCAAGGTTCAGGGAATCACTTGAGGCCAGGAGTTCAAGACCAGCCTGGCCAACATGGTAAAACCCAGTCTCTACTAAGAATACAAAATTTGGCCAGGCGTGGTGATGCTCACCTGTAATCCCAGCTACTCGGGAGGCTGAGGCACGAGAATCACTTGAACCTGGGTGGCGGAGGTTGCAGTGAGCCGAGATCGTGCCACTGTACTCCGCCTGGGCAACAGAGCAAGACTCTGTCTCAAAAAAACAAAACAAAACAAAGCAAAAAACAAAAAACTAACAAACAACTGTTACTCTCATGAAGAATTCCATAAAACTAACAGATTAGTACCCAGTTATTTGGAGTATCGCACTAGCACCAAATTATCATTTTTTTCATATTGAATCAAAGAGAATAAATGTTCCAATGAATCTGAGCAACGAAGGGACAATCTAGGAGCTGCAGACGTTTCTTTGTAGATATCACTCAATTCTCATTCTAATGTGGGTAATCCAACTCCTGCCTTCATTCAAACAACCACACTTTGAATTTCTACATCTCCTTGGATTCGCCATAATAATCAGAAACCAAGAAGGTACTGGGGCAGCAAACTGGGACCAGAAGGTGGTGGGACAGGAATTAGCTAGAGATCAGACATGCAGGACCAGAGACAGCCACCTAAAAGAGAAAATGGGACTGAAGAATAGAAGAAAGCTTTAATTTCATGTCAACAGGTTGATGACATCACATTCTATTGGCCGTTTTAGTCAAAATTAACTGCAAAAAGGTCCTCTCCATGACCTTAGATGCCCTACTTATAGAGGCTGTCCTTTCGACTTAGGAGTGCAGAGTTTAGCGACATTTTGGAAATCTCCTTAGGTTTAAGCCTTACAGGAATTACATGCTCAAAGAGAAAAAGAGGCATAGTAGGAAGGTCAGGGGCCTCAGGTAGTCTGGACGTGTCCACAGGGAGCTAAGACAGTGGCCAAGGCTGGCTGCCAGAGTCAGGGACAGGAGCTGTCTCCCACCCACACCACCAAAAGTCATCTGAGGACCATGAACTTAAGCCATAAGAATTATGAGGTCAGCAATGTTTCTTTTATGGAACGGGGTGGATATCAGGAAGGTCTGGAAATGAAGCCAGAGATCACAAATTGGTAGAAGACAAAACTAAACTCTCTTCCAAATAGAAGAGCACCACAGTAAAATCTACCATCCCCACCTGTTTTTCAGGGGAAAAATGGTTTGGAGAAGCACTCAAGAGATGAGAAGTTTCCACTGAAGCCCCGTTCCAGAGCACCTGTAGCAGAGACTGCACTGCCATCCCCAGGACCATCTTCCAATTCTTCCCTACAGTGGAAATGGGCCAGAAAAATGACATTTCTCAGGCTCCCTTTCAGGTACCTCCAGCCACTGAGTTAGGTATTTATTCCTGGGGCTGCCATAGCAATGCAGTGACTTAAAACAACCGAATTGTATTGTCTCACAGTTCTGGAGCCTAGAAGTCCAAGATCAAGGTGATGGCAGGGCTGTGCTGCCTGTGAAACCCATAAGGAAATCCTTCCGTGACACTTGCTAGCCTTTCGTGGTTTGCAGACAGTTGCTAAGTCCCTTGGCTTGTAGCTGCATCATTCCAGTCTCAGCCTCCCTTGTCACATGGTGTTCTTCCTCTGTGTCTCTGTCCTCACATGCCATCTTCTTACAAGGACACCAGTCATATTGCACCAGGAGTCCACCTGACACCAGGATGACCTCATCTTAATTACATCTACAATGACCCTATTTCCAAATAAGGTCACATTCTGAGATACTGGGGGTTTAGGACTCAACATATCTTTTTTAGGTGGGGTGGGATAGACACAATTTAATCTATAACAAGATACAAGCAGAAGTTGTTGATGGAGCTTCCGGAAAAGTTCTTTAAATAGAACTGCCTCTGTTTATAGATGCGCCCTACTTCCCCCATGTACCCTCCTCCTTTCCGTGGCCCTGAAAATCAATACCACCTGGGATAGAAGTGTGACTACTGATCTTTAGCAACCATCTTGCTACCATGAGGCAAACTTGGGAAGAGAAAACATATGCTGAGGACACAAAAAGGGGGAGAGAAAGAGAGAGAAGGAGAAAGAGTCAGATCTCTGATGATTGTGGAGTTTCCAGACCACTACGAGCTTTCTTTTTAAATTCCATCTTGCTTCCATCATTATTATTCGGCCTTTCCATTATTCACAGCTGAGTTGAATCCTAACTGACTCATGCATGCTGAGGAAAACGTCTCCCTCCCCAAGTCAGCACCCACAGGAAGAGAAGATGGGAGCCGTGGATGTGAGCGATGGGCAGGATATCTGCCCGGCTCTCTACCTAGTGAATTGGTAAGCCGCCACCCCACAGCTGCAGGCAACCAGAGCACCAGAGCCTGGTGGCAGCCCCACAGTGGTGACAGCAAAATGAGAGGCACAGATGGTGTTCACCACAGACAGGCCCGGCGCTGAGCGCAGCAGGGGCCATACCCGTCACTGTTATTCCAGGTTCTCAGTCACAGCTAAATCTACACCACACTATCAGAAAGGACAGACAGCAGATCTTAATGACAATTCTTTTCCTCTCTGGGGCTCTAGTGCAGGGATCATCCGATGTTTCTGTAGAGGGCCAGGCAGCAAATATTTTAGGCTTCAAGGGCCTTACAGTCTCTGCTGCAACTGCTTAGCTCTGCGGTTCTCCCGCAAGGGCAGCCATAGGCAACGTGCAAATGAGTGGCCACAGCCGTTGCTGTGATTCAAATGTGTCTCCTCCAAAATTCAGGTGTTGCCAACGTGATGGAATTCAGAGGTGAGGCCTTTAAGAGATGATTAGGCTATGGGAGCTCCTCCTCCTTAGGTGGGATTAAGACCTTTAAAAAAGAAGCTTCCGGCAGCATTTGGCCAGCTTACAGTTCTGCAAGGAGAGCCGGGTGAGGATACAACCTTTGTTCCTCTTGCCCTTCCACCTTGCAACATGGGACACTCAACAAGAAGTCCATCACCAGACACCGGATGCAGGCACGTTCTTCTTGGACTTCCCAACCTCCAGAACGGTGAGAAATACATTTCTATTCTTTATAAATTACCTAGTCCGCATTATTTGGTTATTGCAGCACACATGAGTGGACTAAAATAGCTGCGTTCCAACACAACTTTACTCACAAAAACAGGCAGTGCTCTGGATTCGACCCGTGAGCCAAAATTCACTGACCTCGGCTCCAGGACTTTCCTGTAACTCATTTACACTGGTGTTGATTCAGGGTACTGAAGATAACACCGATCTGTTCTATGTTCTCTGACTAACCCGTAAGAAAAATCTTATTTGAGTTGGTGGCAGTAGAGCCGGCCCTGGGGCCATGGGTCAGAGCAAGCTTAAACACAAACTGCTTTCATCGTGGTGAGCTGCCCATACCCTTCCCCATTTTAAATCTTGCCCTGGGCATGCCATTATATATCAGATATAATTATTATAGTGAAAACGTTATCAGAAATCTGCTACATCTAGCTTTTGTGATTTTAGCCTTATTCAAGGCAATCCAAAGCAACCGTGAAAGTTTGAAACCTTGTGAAAATGTCAGCTCACAGCTCCACTAAAGGCATAGTCAACAGCACGGGCTGGCAGTTAGCCAACAGTGACCCATAGATCAAATCTGGCCTGTTTTTGTAAATAAAGTTTTATTGAAACCCAGCACATTCATTCATTCACACAGTTCCCATTCCTGCTCGTATACTACATCGGCAGAGAGGGATAGCTGCAGCAGAGACCATATGGCCAGCAAAACCCAAAATATTTATTCACTGGCCCTTTGCAGAAGCAGCCTGCTGAAGCCAGGCCTAGGCAATTGTCAGGCTGGGAGCCAGTCTTGCCAGCAGTGCCAGCCCTGCTGTCCATGCCCACTACCCTGGGATCCCTGTCTGCAGGCCCCTCACAGTCATTCATGTGGGAAACCACGGCCAGCCCCTCAAGTCTCTTCCTCAAAGAATCAACCTACCCGTGCATCCAACCCTCAGGGACAGCCCACCAGGTGTCCCCAGAGGACCCCACTAAATAAAAACTTTCCTTCTTGTGCTACTCGGCACTGTGTATGCATCTGGGCATTTTCTGGAATATTGTTTGCTCACTATAAGAGCAGCAATGCATGACTGGGGACCTACTGAGACGCACAAAGATGAAAAGTTCCTCTCGAGAGAGGCTACGGAGGAACTAGACTCCTGTGGCTTACAGTGTGGCAGGGGACGCGCGTGGCATGCTGACATGTGTTTTCCGTGCAGCTCAAGTGAGTCTCGGCACCTCCAGGGTTTAGTGAAATGGGCCATCTGGGGTCTCTGTGCATGAGAAATGGAAAAGCTCTAGAAAAAGCACTCCCACTCGTAGAAGAGAGGCCAGGGAGCGAAAGTAGGGTTTATGGGTTGAGATGAAAGGGAAGCATGATTTTGTGTGAAGATGGTCTCTGTGACTCAGTGTCCCTTAACACAGCCCCCTATGGACTCATACCTGAGTCCTGGCTGGAGGACTGCAGCAAAAGGCAGGTGAAATAGAAATGAGCTGTCTTATCAGAAACTCTGTACAACAATCAGAGCATAAGGCAGCAGCTCTGAAGGATTTCTGCTGAATGAGGATGCCATCAACAAGGAAAGCGGCATCCTGCTCAAAGAAGATATTTCCGTTGTATAAAACGAGGGATTCATGTCTAGAATAAATAAAGCATCTAAAATTAATAAATTATTTTTACAAAAAGTTAGTAGATGGTTTGCAAAAGAGGAAGTGCCAACACCCAACATGCAGAGAGGCTAAAAGCCACTAGCAATGAACAGAAAAAAATCAGAATGAAAAACCAACATCAGAAAGGCACACAGGGGAAGGCAGGCCCCTCCCTGCCACAGGAGAGGATGTGGGAGGACTGGACACTTGTGTGCTGTTGTCAGGCTGTGAGTGCGCCCTGGGAAGCAATCTGCAGGACCTCATGAAGCTGTTTGCACACGCCCATCACTCAGACCCACTCCCAGGGACCATCTGGAGATTCTGTCACGTGAGTCCAAGGGTCCATGCACAAGGATGCCCATTGAGGATGTAGAGGAAGAGGTCACCTAAGTGGTCGTCACTAGAGAAGCGGCTGCATAGGACGTGGTAGTACACTCTGGAATACATATGGGTGGGAAGAGGCAGTGGGCTGGATGAATGGATAGTGCCAGGGATAGAGCCTAGACAGGGGGTGCTTAAGGGAAGAGTGTGAGTGCCCAGGACACCATTCCAGTAGGCATCCACAGTCCATGGGGGGCTGTGTTAAGCACACATGAGCACAAGTGCACATACACAAGTCTACACATTCTACATAGAGCCCATCTTCATGCAAGCCCCCAGAGACACCGTCTGAGATGGGATTTGGGTGTGTGTGATGCGCTAAGGGGGGCTTCCAGGAGAAGGTAGGTAAGCAAAGGACCCAGAATAGGGCAAGGCTGCCGCTCAGCAAGAACAAAGGTTTGGAGAAAGTCTAGAAAGATCCCCTGGAGCTCTGACACATCCCAGCCTGGACTTCGCCTTGAGGCAAGGGGACTGGCCTTTTGTCGCCTCTATCAGACAAGCACTGGTTCCAGGATTCCCCCCACCCAGCGGTGTGCAAAGTCTCAGCCAGGCAGCTCCCTTCAGCAAGAGTGACCGTCACCATCCCCAGCCTCTGCAGCTGTGAGCTGTGAGCTGTGAGCTGTGAGCTGTGAGCTGTGAGCTGTCTGCTGCCAATGCTCAGGGCCGCAGAGCATCAAGTTCACCACCTGGCAAGGGGGTCCAGATGGGGCTCCATGTCCATCTCCCGCAGGTGCAAACACTTGTTGAATATGTTTGAGTAGGTACCTATGGAGGATGGGGACATGGAGAGGGGGCTGCAAGGAAGGACAAAACTACAGAAAAGGTAGTGGGAGCAGTATCTCAGACAGAGGGCTAATGGGGATGTGCCAGGGACAGGAATGCGAGTAAGTGGACCCTGAACCTAAGCCCCTCCTTTGTGACTTGTATGAAAGAGGAAGGCACACACGGGGACGGACCAGAGCTTCCAGCGTGTCCAGGAATCTGATAGAAAGGAGGATGAACCCCTGCCCCCTGCTGGCAGACAGCACAGCGCCAGGTGCGGGCAGCAAAGAGGCGGTGGCTCTGGCCCTGGTTTGTTTGTGAACAAAGAATCCAAAGAATTCAAATCCCCTCTCTGCAAAGTAGAGTAACTATAGCCACAAAACAACTGATCACAGAGGTGAATAGAACCACAAAGCAGGGAGAATTCTAAGCATTCCCTCTGCAGGGCAAAGGCAGAGAAAGACAAAACACTGGCAGAGGGGCTGCGCTGCAGGAGAGGAAGGCTGGAAACAGCAAACCCCAAATTTTAGGAAACCACAAATGAGGAGTCCAGGGCTGTCACACAAAAATAGATTGCTGCACAACAGAGGGAAGAATTCAAATAGAAACGACTCACATGTGTGTGTCAGGGTGGGGCTATCTCAGCTTTTGTGTGGGAAGCCACTGCAGCTGATGGTGGCTCTGCCTTGCCCAAGTAAAGGAGAAAGTACTCAACAAGCCTGGGGCCACACACGCATGTGCTCTGGTGCATGTGTGCAGGTGCACATATGTACGTGACTGCATACGCACACATACATGCAGTGACACAGGTGCAGGCACGCACATGTGAGAATTTTCTTCTCTTAGTCAAGCTTTGCCTCTTCTGCCTAATGGAATGGCTTTTGGGACCCCTTCATCTCAAAAAGATCTCCAGATAATTCCTTAGGCTTCTACCCACCACTATTCACTCCTAAGAGCTTATTCACTCCTAAGAGCTTAGACACAGGCCAGGGGACTGAGCGCAGGAATCCACCTTTGAAAACACTACATCAGATTCTTCATCTCCTACCAACCCCCAACCCAGCATACACACTCCTTACATTCTCCGCCCAGCCTCAAAAATCCCACATGCAAATGAATTGTCTGTGGACTCTCCGGCATGCCTGTCCTCTCAGCCATCGGGCCTGCCCCGACCCAACAAGATCCCATTAATCCACAGAGCTTAGGCCAGTGGTCTCAAAATGCAGCAGCAGTACCTGGGAGCTGTTAGAAATGCCAGTTCTCAGGACCAGACTCTCTGCAGTTAGGCCCAGGAAGCTGCATTTAAACAAGCTCTACATTTACACATTAAAGATTAAGACTCCCTGCCTCAGGCCGGGCGTGGTGGCTCACGCCTGTAATCCCAGCACTTTGGGAGGCCGAGATGGGCGGATCACAAGGTCAGGAGATCGAGACCATCCTGGCTAACACGGTGAAACCCCGTCTCCACTAAAAATACAAAAAACTAGCCGGGCGAGGTGGCAGGCGCCTGTAGTCCCAGCTACTTGGGAGGCTGAGGCAGGAGAATGGTGTGAACCCGGGAGGCGGAGCTTGCAGTGAGCTGAGATCTGGCCACTGCACTCCAGCCTGGGCGACAGAGCGAGACTCCGTCTCAAAAAAAAAAAAAAAAAAAGAATCCCTGCCTCAGGCTATGCCTTACCCAGCAAAGGAGAGGGCCGCTAAGTACACAGGCCCTGCCCTCAGGGAGTTCCAATCTGATGATGACAAGTCAGCTTCCCTAGAGGCCAAACCTGAGCCAGGACCTGGAGGCACCAAGAGGATGGAGCACTATACCGACTGGATGGGAGAGGGTAGCCAGGACCCTCAGCCTGACTCCACGGAGAGCTCAGGAACAAGGAACTGCACCCCATTTACACAAGGAGAGCAGCCTTTGTCCCATGCCAGCCAGTCATTGGCTGTGGGCTCTCCACCCCACCAGGGGTGCAGCGAAGCCTCCTGGGTGAGGCAGCTCCCATTCCACGGGGCACACTTCTTAAAGAGGACAGCAGTTGGCCGGGCGTGGTGGCTCACACCTGTAATCCCAGCATTTTGGGAGGCTGAGATGGACGGATCACGAGGTCAGGAGATGGAAACCACGGTGAAACCCTGTCTCTACTAAAAATACAAAAAAAAAAAAAAAATTAGCCAGGCGTAGTGGCGGGCGCCTGTAGTCTCAGCTACTCAGGAGGCTGAGGCAGGAGAATGGCGTGAACCCCGGAGGCAGAGCTTGCAGTGAGAAGAGATCGTGCCACTGCACTCCAGCCTGGGCGACAGAGCGAGCCTCCATCTCAAAAAAAAGAGGACAGCAGTCTGAGCTGTCAGCAGCCCAGACTCACAACAGCTGGGACCCCAGCCCACGAAAGGGGACCTAGGAGGAGTCCTCACTCTATTTAGCAGCCTCTGGATCCCTGCAATGTCTCAAGCCTTTAGGGTATCTGACCCTAGGACTGGGTGCAGAGAAATGGGTCAGGATTGAGTTTCCTGAGTGTTTCCTAGGGCTGCTGGAACGAAGTCGCACTAAAGAAACAAACATTTCTGTGTAAAACAAGAGAAACTTTTTCTCTGTTAGTTCTGGAGGTCAGAAGTCCAAAGTCAAAGTGTCAGCAGAGCCATCCTCCTCCAAAGGCTCCGGGGAAGGATCCTCCCTGCCTCTTCCAGGTCCTGGCAGCTCCCAGCAGTCCCTGGTGTCCCTTGGCCGGTGGATGCCTCACTGCCAGCTCTGCCTCCATCATTGCGTGTGGCTTTCTCCCTGTGTGTGTGGGTCTCTGTGTGTCCTCTCCTTTTTTTATAAGGACATCAGTCATTACATGCAGGCAACACCCTAATCCAGCAAGAGCTCATCTTGATCCTTGACTAATCACATTTGCAAAAACTGTTTCTAAACAAGGTCACATTCACTGCTACCAGGGGCTAGAATTTCAACATAGCTTTATGGCGGACAATTCAAACCCACAGTGCTGAGGATGACTTAGGAGTCCCACAGGGGTCACCACAGCCTAGGCCAACACTGCAGGGAACTCAGTGTTGGTTTATTGGCAAGAAGCTACTGAAATAAAACACTAAGGCCAACTTTTAGAGGCTAAAAGAATAAAGATCACCCGGGGCCAAAAGAAAAAGGACAGTCACTATGGAAGGGACAGTTCCTTCTACTAGCTGCACTTCTCAGTAGCATGGGTGGAGTTTGGCACCATAAAGGTGTCAAGCAACCTGCAAACCCAGCAGTAATGGCCATCCCACATGGGGAGCAAGACTGGAGGCGGTTCTGTGGTTGGAGGAGTAGCTGTGTCTCACTGAGCCATATCCTGTTGTGAAATAGTAGCGAGTGACTTTCCTTCTCTGGACCTCTTTTCCTTGTCTCTTTGCCCTGCAGCCCTTCCTCCAATAAAGCAAAACTGCAAGGCTGAGGCCTGTGGCAGCAGGGAAGAGCTGACCCAATGAGGTAGCAAGTACATGTATTTAAACTTGGGAACTTGGACTTTTGGAATGAATTTCTGGCAATTAAGAACATGGTCTTAATTGGTCTTGGAGGCATGGTCTGGGAGACCATGACTTTCATTTGTAAAATCCAGAAAGGTGAGAGGAAAAAGATCTTTTGTGGCATTTCAAGAAACATCAAGAGTCAGCCAGGAGGGTCCCAGAGCAAAGAGCTCAACAAACCACGGCACATGGTGAGGACAAGAGCCCTTCTGGGTGGGAGCTGCAGACCTCACAGGAGGGAAGCAAGCGAGGTGAGAGAGAGGCCTGCACCCTCCCTTGAGATCACACCCAGCAGGTCTGAGGGCTCAAAGGTCCAAGAGCAGAGTCGACTTGCCTGAATATCCAGGAGGAAGCTGCCTCCCAAGTATCCTGATCTATATATGGTGGTGTATTATATTAGGTAGGCCCTCCAGAGAAACAGATGGGGGATAAACACACACACAGATGATTGACAGATAGATAGATAGATAGATAATATGGTATTGACTCATTCAGTTGTGGAGACTGAGAAGTCCCATTAACCTATACACTATAGAGACCCAGGAGGCAATGGTATAGGTTAAGGCCTGAGAAGCACAGAGCTGATGCTGTGATTTCCAATTCAAGTCTGAAGGCTGAGAACCACGAGTGCTGAGGATGGATCAAGCAGTCAGGAGGAGACACAGAGAAAGAACCCTCCCTTCCTCTACTTTTTTATTCTACTCAGGCCTGCAACAGATGCGGTGGCCTGCACCCACATTGGAGAGGGCCATCTGCTTGACTCGGTCCACCAATTCAAATGCTGATCTCTTCCGGAAACACCCTCACAGACTGTGGAGAAACAATGTTTGGTGAGATATCTGGACGTCCCTTGGCCCAATCAAGTTGTCACATAAAATTAACCATCACAGTTGGTTCCTCTAATGCAGAAATGGGAGCAGAGCTGATTTAGGCAAACAGGATGCCGAGAGGACCCATCCTCCCACCACCCTCACTCCTGCAGGATGTGGAAACCCAGAAGTCCCCAAATGTTGGATTCGAATGCCAAAGGGAGCTGAGAATTGAGGGCTGGTGTGCCTGGTGGGGAGGTGACCATGCTGTGAGGCCAGGGACCATGTGAGAAGCCCAAGCTAGGATCTAGATGAAGCCATGGCTGAATGTGCAGAAGCTGAGTGGGGACAGAGCCAACAGGGACGAGTGCCCGGCTCTCTGGGACCAATTACAGCCTGTTGCCCACTGGCCACAGGTCAACTCCCAGACCAGACATTTGCCTCCTTGCCATGTTTGCTAGAACACAGATCACCCTAGGGAAAAAGAAAGGCATAGAGGAACTTGGAATCCTGAACTAATTGAAAGATACAGAGCTTTAAAAACCAGGACTGACAGAATTGCCTGAAATTGGCAAGATTAACTTCCCCACCATTAGCAGAAATGAGGGTTTGTGAGCTAAATTAAGCTCAATTACAAAACGATAAAGAAAGTTACATTTCTGCACACCGGAGTTTTATGGTTGTGAAATTTGTACCTACCATACAAGAACTGTAATTGCAATTCAAGGCAATGTGTGATATATGCCATATCAGTTGTAGAAGCCAAGTGTTTTATGATTTCAAAAAAAGGAGAAAGCGTGCCTACTGGAGTTTTAGAACCTGTCTCTGTTTATAGTTCAGCCTCTCCATCTTATAGATTACCTGACACCTTTCCTCAAACACAATTTCCCATAACTGTATTAGTTATGATTCTTTCTGCTGCAAGTAACAAAACTCTAACTCAAATCAGATTAAGAAAAGAAAAAAGAATTTATTAACTCACAAAAGTAAAGAATCCAAAGGGAGCCCCAGTTTCAGGTACAGCTTGATCCAGGGCTCAAATGACTTCACTGGGTTGGAGCTCCTGTCTTAAATTTCTCAACTATGCTTTCCTGGTGTTCAGTTCATGCACAGGACTCATGTGTTGACAAACTATCTGCCATAATTCCAGCCCCATGATCCTTTCACATTCATGCCAACAGGAAAGGAGAATGCATTTCACTGATAATTCCAACAAAAGCGTGAGAACTGAATCTCCTTAGCTGTCATGGGCAGGATTCTTATCATCTGACCATCAGGAAGTCAGTCACTCTGGCAGATGTATGGAACGTGCTGGTTGGCTTAAACATGGAGTCAGTTTTCCCCAAAATGCATCCCTGGAGAATTGTGGAGCAATGGTTCCCCATGGGGCAAGGAGAAGATGTTGGTGGGAAAAACAACAAATGTCCAGCATTCTCTCTCACATTCTGGCACACAGTTTGGTTACTTTTCCTTCCAAGACGGACAGACTATTCTTAGGCCCAGGATATGCTCCATTTGTTTTCCCATCACAGAGCTATGTAAAGACTCTGATGGGCTCCTAGGATTAATGTCACTGCCTGTGAGTAATAGGAACCAATGCGAGTTACCTTTAGAGGAACAAAAGAAAAAAAGAAGGAAAGAAAAGACGACATACTATCAAGCCACAGAGGAGTCTCACAGATCCTAAGAACAGTTTTGCATCAAGCCTCAGGAAGAGATGGAAACATGCCCTGTAAAACCACAGGGACCTGGGAAATGCCCTTTCTATTTTCTGTCTCTTGTTCCTTCTGCATGGCATCGGGGCTCAGAAAACAATACCCCAACATGAAGGCCTCAGAAGCAAAGAGTTTCTCTGACCTCCTCCTACCATCCTGTCTCTCAGACTCAATTTCCCCTGAGGCTAGCCACAGAAACTAGAATCCCTCTTCCCCAAGGCAAATCATAGAAACCACAGCCTCCTTTCCTGAAAGCTATCCATAAAACCTAAAATTATTACACTAGCTTTCCCTTTGCCGTTTCGAATAAAAACTGGCCATAAAGAAATTGTGCGACTTACCTTGTCTGACTGTAGATCATAAGATGCCTATTCCAGAGAAGGTCCTGCCCCATCCTCAGAAGGAAGGAACAGTGCTCTGAGAAGCCAAGAAGAATCCACACAGACAGGCTTTGTTGGGTTTTCCCACTCAGTCTATCAGGATTAGGTCATACCCTTTTTCTCCAGTCATATTTCTACATGGCTGTCCATACTTTGTTGAACCTAAACATAAAGACAATTTCTCCTAAAGGGGGTCTCATTCTGAAGGCTCCCATGTATACACATTAAGTCAATATAGATACCTTTTCTCCTATTAATCTGTCTTTTGTGAATTAATTTTTCAGTGAACCTTCAAGGGGCCAAGGGAGACCTACCCCTTGGACGCTATAACGTCTATGCCAGTCTTTTCTCTCATTGTAGTCAGAGCTCCCTCTGCTTCTCTGTCTCCATGGTGGAACGCAGCTGCCCCATGGCTCCAGACATTGAGGTAGTGAACATTTGGTAGCTTGAGATTGTCCTTTTGTTTTCTCTATTTTTCTAAATCCTTGACTTTTACCTCTGGCTCTGGGTGAGCCACAGTCAGAGCATCCCATTTTCCCACCTATGGGGAGTGGTTCGGCTATAGGCATGTGATTCAATCAGAGTCAGTGAGATGCAAAGAGACTCTTGCTAGGACTTTGGGTAATGAAGGATGCGCTCTTCCCCCTGGACTGGAACTTGGGAGTTGTAAACTGGAGCTCCTATAGCCCTCTTGACACCACAATCTGAGATTGCACCAACCCAGAAGGAACAGGAATCAGGATATGGAAAAAGAATCTTAGTCCTGTTGTAATTTTTAGATCTTTGGATCAATCTAAACCTCTGCTGAGTTTTACCTTTAGACTTTTCAGTCATGGAGTCAATAAATCCTCTTCTGTTTAAGATACTTAAACTAGATGTCAGTCACTTGCGCCTGAAATAATTCTGATATACCATATTGATATGTTGCCATTTAAGTAACACATAGTATTTCTTGGTGAAAATCCAAGTTCCCAGGAAAAAGAATCTACCGGGCCCAGCATGGGTCACGTGTCAATACTCAGTCCAACCAACTGTGGCCAAGGAGGTTTGTGTGAGCAGGAGGAAGGGGCATCACTCAGAGCCAGGAGACATATTGCCATATGCAATTTATCCCAGTGTGTTTGATGCTTAGGTGCCTTTCCTGATCCTGGAATGAAAGCAATAATTCCACCTACTTGGTTTATATTCTTAGTGTGTTGATGCATCTCACTACATCTAAGACTAAGAATGTAATATATTGGGCTGTACAGGACATTTCTCTTTGAGGGTACCTCCACTAGCAGAGAATATGGTTGTCATTTTTCTAAGAGTTGCCATGCTTCACTCTGAGTCATCAGCATATTCTCCACCAGTGTCCCTGGCTGCAGTGGTTTTCTCTTTACTGAGGAAGCTTCACAATTAGCACATGATGGGGACAATGTGCAACTAAATACTGGTGGGGGAATGAGGTACATCAGCCTTAACACTGTTAGAGGAACTGGAGACCATCTTCCTCAAGTCTACCCCTCCCAATATATGTCTAGTGTGCAGAGTATACCTTTCAGTAGCCAACTTCCAAACATAGCCAGCAATGAGCAAATGCTTAAATCCTTCAGAAGTCTTTATAGGTTAATTGGATTTATTTCTTATCTTAATGTTTGTGTCCCCCTTAAGTTCATATAATGAAACCTTAAACCCTATTGTGATGATATTTGGAGGAGGAACTTCGGGTGGTAATTAGGTTTAGATGAGGTCACGAGGTAAGCCCATGATGGGCTTAGTATCCTAGTAATAAGAAGAGACCAGAACGCTGTCTCCATCACGCGAGGACACAGTAAGAAGGAGGCTCTCTGAAAGCCAGGAAGAGGGCTCTCAACAGACACTGACCATGCTGGCACCCTGGTGTTAGACTTCTGGCTTCCAAAAGGTAAGAAGCAAACATCTGTTGATTAAGTCACCAGTTTATAGTATTTTGTAATAGCAGCCTGAGCAGACTAAGACATCTTGATCTAAAAAGTTGGATGAAGAGTCATCCAGGAAATGAGGGAGAAGGAAGCCTTTATCCTCATGTGGATATTTGAGTCCAATGTGGATATAAATCTATTCTTATACACGCAGGAAAGTTTTTCTCAGACACAGCTTGCATTCAAGGGTTATTTACATCATCAAAATGCTTTCAGACTTGCAAATTAGTGAGGATTGCGGCAGTACTCATGTAAACAGGGAACAGGTGCAGGATGCTGTGAGCAATAGCCAGAAGCAAGTGGCTTTGCAATATTGAATGACGAATAAGAGGGGGATAAAATGAAACAGAAGAAAGCCATTTATTGAATACTATGTGTAACCAATTACTATGTGTATCAATCAGGGTTCAATCAAAGAAGCAGAACCCCGGAGCTATATAGGCATACATACATGTATATAATATGTATATGAGGGTATCTATGTTACATATTATATATAATATCTTGTGATCATATATATTTTAAATTATATATTGCAATATAGTTTATAATTGAATATTATATATAATATAAATAGGGTTTTTAAAATTTTTCATTTTCATGAGTACCGTAGCAGGTGTATATAGTTATGGGGTACACGAGATATTTTGATACAGGCATACAATGCATAATGATCACATTAGCATAAGTAGAGTATCCATCACTTCAAGTATTTATCCTTTCTTTGTGTTATAAAAATCCAATTATACTCTTCTAGTTATTTTTAAATGTACAATAAATTATTGTTGACTGTAGTCACCCTGTTGTGTTATCAAATACTAATTCTATCTAACTATATCTCTGTACACACCAATCATCCCCCCTTTCATGCTCCACTTCTGGTAGCCATTGTTCTACTCTCGAACTCAATGAGTCAACTGCTTTAATTTTTAGCTCCCACAAAGAAGTGAAAACATGCAAAGTTCTGTGCCTGACATATTTCACAACATAACGACCCCCAGTTCCATCCATGTTGTTGCAAATAACAGGATCTCATTCTTTTTTATGACTGAGTAGTACTCCCATTGTGTATATGTACCACATTCTTTTAATACATTCGTCTGTTGATGGACACTTAGATTGCTTCCAAATCTTGGCTATTTTGAGAAGTGCTGCTGAACACATGAGTGCGGAAATCTCTTTAATATACTGATTTTCTTACTTTTGGGTATATACCCAGCAGTGCGATTGCTGAATCATATAGTAGCTCCATTTTTAGTTTTTTCAGGAACCTTCAAACTGTTCTCCATAGTTGTAGTACCCACAAAAGTAACTAATTGGTAGTTAAGTAGTATTAATAGTAATTAACATTCCCACCAACACTGCACAAGGGTTTACTTATCTCCACATTCTTGCCAGTATTTGTTATTGCCTATCTTTTGGATAAAAAGCCATTTTAACTGAGGTGAGATGATATCTCATTGTAGTTTGATTTGCATTTCTTGATGATCAGTGATGTTGGGCACCTTCTCATACATATCTGTTTGCCATTCATATGTCTTTTGAGAAATGCCTATTTAGATCCTTTGATTATTTTTAAATTAGATTATTAGCTTTTTTCCTGTAGCATTATTTGAACTTCTTATGTATTCCAGTTATTAATCCCTTGTCAGGTGGAGAGTTTGCAAACATTTTCCCCCATTCTGTGGGTTGTCACTTCACTTTGGTGTTTGCTGTGCAGAAGCTTTTTAACTAGATATGATCCTCATCTGTCCATTTCTTCTTTGATTGCTTGGGCTTGTGGGGTATTACTCAAGACATTTTTGCCTGGTTCAATGTCCTGGAGAGTTTTCTTTCAATGTTTTATGGTTTGAGGTCTTAGATTTGAGTCTTTAATCCATTTTTATTTGATTTTTGTATATGGTGAGAGACAGAGGTCTAGTTTCATTCTTCTGCATATGGATATACAGTTTTCCTAGCACTATTTATTGAAGAGGTTGTCTTTTCCCCAATGTATGTTCTTGGCACCTTTGTCAAAAATGAGTTCATTGTAGATGTATGCATTTATTTCTGGGTGCTCTATTCTGTTTCATAGCTATATATGTCTGTTTTTATGCTAGTACCATGCTGTTTTGGTTACTATAGATTTGTAGTATAATTTGGAGTCAGGTAATGTGATTCCTCCAGTTTTGTTCCTTTTTTTTTTCAGGATAGTTTTGGTTATTCTGGGTCCTTTGTGTTCAATATAAACTTTAGGAATTTTAGAATTGTTTTTTTCTATTTCTGCGAAGAATGTCTGGGGTACTTAAAAAGGGATTACATTGAATCTGTAGGTTGCTTTAGGCAGTATGGACATTTTAGCAATATTGATTCTTCCAATTCATGAACATAGAATATCTTTCTTTTTTGTGTGTCCTCTTCAATTTCTTTCATCAACATTTATGCTTTTGATTGTAGAGATCTTTCACTTCTTTTGTTAAGGTAATTTTCAAGTGTTTTATTTTATTTGTAGCTATTGTAAATGGTATAAATGACGGTACTTTCTTGACTTCTTTCTCAGATTGTTTGCTCTTGGCATATAAAAATGCTACTGATTTTTGTATGGTGATTTTCTACCCTGCAAGTTTACCAAATTTGTTTTATCAGTTCTAACAGTTTGTAGTGGAATCTTTAAGTTTTTCCAAATGTAATATTATATCATCTGCAAAAACAAGGATAATTTCACTCCTTCCTTTCCAATTTAGATGCCCTTTATTTCTTTCTCTTATCTAATTGCTCTAGTTTGGATTTCCAGTACTATGTCAAATAACAGTGGTGAAAGTGGGCATCCTTGTCATGCTTCAGATCTTAGGGAAAAGGCTTTCAGTTCTTCCCCATTTAATATGATACTCGCTGTGGGTCTGTCATATGTGGTCATATATGGCCTTTACTTTGTTGAGATGTGTTCCCTCACAGAGTTTTTATTGCAAAGAGATGTTGAATTTTATGAAATGCTTTTTCAGCATCAATTGAAATAATTATATGGTTTTTTGTCCTTCATTCTGTTGATATGATGTATCACATTGATTTGCATATATTGAACCATCCTTGCTTCATTGGAATAAATCCCACTTGGTCATGATGAATTATCTTTTAAATGTGTTGTTGAACTCAGTTTGCTAGTATTTTGTTGAGGATTTTTGCATCAATGTTCATTGGGGATATTGGTCTGTAGTTTTCTTTTTTTGGTGTGTCTTTTTCTGGTTTTGGTATGAGGGTAATACTGGCCTCATAGAATGCGTTTTAATGTGTTCCCTCTGTTTTGTGAAATAGTTTGAGTAGGATTCATATTAGTTCTTTTTTAAATGCTGATAAAATTCAGCAGTGAAGCCATCACATCCCAGGCTTTTCTTGGATGGCAGAATTTATATTACAGTTTAAATCTTGTTATTTGTTATTGGTCTGTTCGGGTTTTGGATTTTTTTCATAGTTTAATCTTGGGAGGTTTTATGTGTGTAGGAATTTATCTACTTCTTGTAGGCTTTCCAATTTATTGGCATATTGTTGCTCATAGTAGCTTCTAATAATCCTGGAATTTCTGCAGTATCATTTGAAGTGTCTCCCTATTCTTCTCTGATTTTATTTATTGGGTCTGCTCTCCATTTTTCTTAGTCGGCTAAAGTTTTGTCTATTTTGTTTATGTCTTCAAAACCAGCTTTTTATTTCATTGATCTTTTGTATTTTCATTTCACTTATTTCTGCTTTAATCTTTATTATTTCTTCTACTAACTTTGGGTTTGGTTTGCTCTTGCTATTCTAGTTCTTAAAGATGCATTATTAGGTGGATTACTTAAAGTATTTCTATTTTTTGATGTAGGTGCTTATACTTATAAACTTTCCTCTTAGTACTGCTTTTGCTTTATCCCATAGGTTTTGGTACATTGTGTTCCCATTAACATTTGTTTCAAGAAAATTTTTTCAATTTCATTCTAGTTTCTTCATTGACATACTGGTCATTCAGCAGTACACTGTTTAATTTCCATGTGTTTGTATAGTTTCCAAAATTTCTTTTGTTAATAATTTCTAGTTTTATTCCACTGTGGTCTGAGAAGATGTTTGGTATAACTTCGATTTTTAAGACATGTTTTGTGGCTGATATGGTTTGGCTCTGTGTCCCCACCAAAATCTCATCTTGTAGCTCCCATAATTCTCATGTATTGTGGTAGGGACCCAGGGAGAGATGATCGAATTATGGAGGTGGATCTTTCCAGTTCTGTTCTCATGATAGTGAATGGGTCTCATGAGATCTGATGTTTTTAAAGCCAGGAATTTCTGTGTACATGCTCTCTGTTTGCCTGCTGCCATCCACGTAAGATGTGACTTGCTCCTGCTTGCCTACTGCCATGATTGTGAGTCCTGCCCAGCCATGTGAAATTGTAAATCCAATAAACCTCTTTCTTTTGTAAATTGCCCAGTATCAGCTATGTCTTTATAAGCAGTGTGAAAATGGGCTAATACACTAAATTGGTACCAGTAGAGTAGGGCATTGCTGAAAAGACAACTGAAAATGTGGGAGCAACTTTGGAACTGGGTAACAGGCAGAGGTTGGAACAGTTTGGAGGTCTCAGAAGAAGGGAGGAAAACATGGGAGAGTTTGGAACTTCCTAGAGACTTGTTGAACAACTCTGACCAAAAACCTGATAGCAATATGAACAATAAGGTCCAGGATGAGGTGGTCTCAGATGGAGATGAGGAATTTGTTGGGAACTGGAGCAAAGGCGATTCCTGTTATGTTTTAGCAAAGATACTGGCAGCATTTTGCCCCTGCCCTAGAGATTTGTGGAACTTTGAACTTGAGAGAGATGATTGAGGGTATCTGGCAGAAGAAATTTCTAAGCAGCAAAGCATTCAAGAGGTGACTTGGGTGCTGTTAATCGCATTCAGTTTTATAAGGGAAGCAGAACATAAAAGTTCAGAAGATTTGCAGCCTGACAACGTGATAGGTAGAAAATAAAAACCCATTTTCTGAGGAGAAATTCAAGCAGGCTGTAGAAATTTGTCTAAGTAACAGGAGCTATGTGTTAATCCCCAAGACAAAGGGGAAAATGTCTCCAGGACATATCAGAGGTCTTCACATCAGCCCCTCCCATCACAGGCTCAGAGGCTTAGAAGAAAATGGTTTTGTGGGCTGGGCCCAGGGTCCCTGAGCTCTGTGCAGCCTAGGGACTTGGTGCCGTGTGTCCTAGTCACTCTAGCCATGGCTGAAAGGGGGCAATGTAGAACTTGGGCCATGGCTTCAGAGAGTGCAAGCCCCAAGCCTTAGCAGCTTCCATGTGGTGTTGAGCCTGCAACTGCCCAGAAGCCAAGAACTGAGGTTTGGGAACGTCTGCCTAGATTTCAGAAGATGTACGGAAATGCCTGGATGCCCAGGCAGAAGTTTGCTGCAGGGGTGAGGCCCTCATGGATAACCTCTGCTAGGGCAATGTGGAAGGGAAATGTGTAGTCAGAGCCGCCACACAGAGTCCCTACAAGGGTACCGCCTAGTGGAGCTGTGAGAAGAGGACCACCATCCTCCAGATCCCAGAATGGTAGATCCACTAACAGCTTACACCGTTTGCCTAGAAAAGCCACAGACACTCTATGCCAGCCCATGAAAGCAGCTGGGAGGGAGATGTATCCTGCAGAGCCACAGGGGTGGAGCTGCCCAAGACCATGGGAAGCCACCTCTTGCATCAGTGTGAACTGGATATGAGACATGGAATCAAAGGAGATCATTTTGAAGCTTTAAGATTTGACTGCCTAGCTGGATTTTGGACTTGAATAGGGCCTGTAGCCCCTTTGTTTTGGCCAATTTCTCTCATTTGGAATGGCAGTATTTACCCAATGCCTGTACCCACATTGTATCTAGGAAGTAACTAATTTGCTTTTGATCTTACAGGCTCATATGCAGAAAGAACATGCCTTGTCTTGATGAGACTGAACTGTGGACTTTGGAGTTAATGCTGAAATGAGTTGAGACTTTGAGGGACTGTTGAAAAGGCATGATTCATTTTGAAATGTAAAGATATGAGATTTTGGAGGGACCGAGGGTGGAATGGTATGGTTTGGCTCTGTGTCTCCACCCAAATCTCATCTTGTAGCTCCCATAATTCCCACATGTTGTGGGAAGGACCCAATGGGAGATTATTGAATTACGGAGGTGGGTCTTTCCAGTGCTGTTCTCATGATAGTGAATAGGTCTCATGAGATCTGATGGTTTTAAAAACAGGAGTTTTTCTGCACAAGCTCTCTCTTTGCCTGCTGCCATCCATGTAAGATGTGACTTGCTCCTCCTTGCCTTCTACCATGATTGAGAGGCCTCCCCAGCCATGTGGAATTGTAAGTCCAATAAACCTCTTTCTTTGGTAAATTGCCTAGTCTCAGGTATGTCTTTATCAGCAGTGTGAAAATGGACTAATACAGTGGCCTAACCTTGTTAATGATCCAAGTGGTGAGGAGAAGAATGTGTATACTGCAACCATTGGATGAAATGTTCTGTAAATACCTATTAGGTTCATTTGGTCTATAGTGCAGATTAAGTCTAATGATTCTTTGTTGATTTTCTGTCTGGAGGATCTATCCAATGCTGAAAGTAGGGTGTTGAAGTCTCTAGCTATTATTTTATTGGGGTTTATCTCCTTAGTTCTAATAATATTTGCTTTTTATATCTGAGTGCTTCAGTGCTGAGTACATATATATATATAGTTGTTACCTCCACTAGCTGAATTGACTCCTTTATTACTATATAATGACCTTTGTTGTCTTTTTTTCCCTTGAAATCGATTTCATCTGTTATCAATATAGCTACTCCTCTTTTACTTTTTTTTTTTGTTTCCATTAGCATGGGATATCTTTTTTATCCCTTTATTTTCAGTCTATGTGTGTCTTTATAGGTAGAGTGTGTTTCTTGTAGCAACAGATCATTGGGTCTTTTTTTTTAATCCATTCAACTACCTTGTATTTTGGTTGGAGAGTTTCATCCATTCACATGTGATTATTGATAAGTAAGGACTTACTCCTGCCAATTTGTTATTTGTTTTCTGGTTGTTTTGTGGTCTTCTCTTCCTTCTATCCTTCCTTCCTGTCTTCCTTTTAGTGAAGGTGATTTTCCCTGGTGGTATGTTTTTATTGCTTGGTAATTCCTTGCTTTTATTTTTAGTATATCTGTTGTATATTTTTTTATTTGAAGTTACCCTAATGCTTACAAATAATATCTTATAACTCATTATTTTAAACTGAGGACAACTTAGCACTGACCTCATAAGCAAACTAATAAAAATTCTGCACTTTAACTTTGTCCCCCCACTTTTTAACAATTTGTTGTTTCTATTTATATTTTATTGTACTATGTCTTGAAAAGTTGTGGTAGTTATTTTTTTTTTATCAGTTCATCTTTGAGTCTTTCTACTCAGGATATGAGTGGTTTACACACCCCAATTACAATGTTAGAATATTCTGTGTTTTTCTACGTACTTACTATTACCAGTGAGTTTTGCACCTTCAGATGATTTCATGTTGCTCATTACTGTTCTTTTCTTTATAATTGAAGAACTCTCCATAGCATTCTTTTGTAGGACAGGTCTGGTGTTGATGAAATACCTCAGCTTTTGTTTGTCTGGAAAAGTCTTTATTTCTCCTTCACGTTTGAGGGATTTTTTTTTTTTTTTTTTTTTTTTTTTTGCCAGATTTGCTATTCTGAGGTTAAAGGATTTTTCCTTCAGCACTTTGAATGTGTCATGTCACTCTCCCCTGGACTGTCAGGTTTCCACTGAAAAGTCTGCTACCAGACATATTAGAGCTCAATTATATGTTATTTATTTCTTTTCTCTTGATGCTTTTAGGATCCTTTCTTTATCCCTGACCTCTGGGAGTTTGATTATTAAGTGTCTTCAGTGAGTCTTCTTTGGGCAAAACCTGCTTAGTGTTCTATAACCATCTGGTACTTGAATATTGATATCTTTCTCTAAGTTTGGGGAGTTCTCTGTTATTATTCCTTTGAATAAAGTTTCTACCTCTATCTCTCTCTGTACCTCCTCTTTAAGGCCAATAACTCTTAGATTTGCCGCTTTGAGCCTATTTTGTAAATCTTGTTGGCATGCTTTATTTTTTAAATTCTCTTTTCTTTTGTCTTCTCTGACTGTATTTTCAAGTAGTCTGCCTTCAAGTTTACTCAGTTTTTCTTCTACTTGATCAATTCCACTTGTAAAAGACTGTGATGCAGTCTTCAGTGTTGCAATTGCATTTCTCAACTCCAGAATTTCTGCTTGATTCTTTTTAAATTATTTCCATCTCTTTGTTAAATTTAATGTAATAGAATTCTGAATTCCTTCCCTGTGCTGTCTTGAATTTCTTTGCATTTCCTCAAAATAGCTATTTTAAATTCTCTGTTTGAAAGGTCAGATATCTGTCTCTCTGGGATTGGTTCCTGGTAACTATTTAGTTCATTTGGTGTGGTCATGTTTTCCTGGATAGTCTTGATGCTTGTGGGTGTTCACTGGTGTCTGGACATTGAAGAGTTAAGTATTTATTGTCGCCTTCGCAGTCTGGGTGTATTTGTACCTGTCCTTCTTGGGAATGCATTCCAGATATTTGAAGTGACTTGGGTGTTTAAGTCTATTTTTTGGTCATCGCAGCCCTATTTGCATTAGGAGGCATCCCACACCCAGTAATGCTGTGGCTCTTGCAGACTCATAGAGGTGCTGTCTTGGTGACTTGGATAAGATCTGGAAGAATTCTCTGGATTACCAGGCAGAGACTCTTGTTCTTTCCCCTTCTTTTCTCCCAAACAAACAGAGTCTCTCTTTCTGTGCTGAACTGCCCGGAGCTGGGGGAGGGATGACACAAGCACCCCCATGGTCACCACCACTGGGACTGCACTGGTTCAGATCTGAAGCCAGCATGGTACTGTGTCTCACCCAAGGCCTGTGGTGTCCACTGCCTGGCTACCTCCTATGTTCACTCAAGGCCCTGCGGCTCTACAATCAACAGGTGGCAAAGTCAGCTAGGCTCGTGTCCTTCTCTTCAGGGCAACTAGTTCCCCCCAGCCCTGGGTAGATCCAGAGATGCCATCCAGGAGCCAGTGTCTTGAGTCAGAATCTTTAGAAGTCTACCTGGCATTCTATTGTACTGCAGCTGAGCTGGCACTCAAACCACGAGATGCAGTGCTTCTTCCCTCCACTTTCCAAAGGCAGAGGCACCTCACCCTGTAGCCACCAGCACCACAGGCCACAGGGAGCATTGCCAGACTATCACTGATGTTCCCATAAGGCCCAAGGGCTCTTAAATCAACTTGTTGTGAATGCTGCCTGGCTTGGGACTCACCCTTCAGGGCAGTGGCCTCCCCACTGACCCCAGGCAGGTCCAGAAATGTTATCCAAAAGTTAAGTCCTGGAATCAGGCACCCCAAGAATCCACTTGGTGATCTACACCACTGTAGCCGAGCTAGTACCTAAGGTGCAAGACAGAGCCCCCTGTATTTTTCCCTCTGCTTTTCTCAGTCAAGCAGGAGTTTCACCCCATAGCCACCAAAACTGGGAATATGCTGAGTCTCAGCTGAAGCCAGCAAGTCTCAGCAACTCACCCAGGATCCTCAACATAGTATCTGAATATTGCCACTGGTTATTCAGGGTGCAAGGGCTCTTCAGTTAGCAGGTGATAAATCCTGCCAAGACTGGATCCTACCCTTCAAGACAGTGGATTCTCTTCTGGTCCAGAGTGTGTCTGGAAATGTCATCCAGGAGCCAGATACTGGAATAGGGACCTCAGGACTCTACCCTACTGTGCCTGGTACCCTATCCTACTGTGGCTGAACTGGTATCCAAGTTTCAAGATAAAATCCTCTTTACTCTCCTCTTTTCTCTGGTCAAGTGGAGGGAAGGAGTCTCTCCTGGAGTTTTGAGCTGTGATGGCTGGAATTGGATTAAAGGTGATGTAAGCACTCCACTCGGTATCTCACTGGGTCACGTGTCCCCAAGTCCCCTGGCTTTGAGCCCAGCACAGCAGCAGGACTTGCCCAGCAATTGCAGTCCTTGTGGCCTACACTATATTTCAAGTTTATTTACGACCTGAGAGCGCTTTAGCCCACGGTGATGAGTCTTCCCTGAATTCAGATTGGGCGATTACCCTCTGGTTTGAGCTGGTCTAAATGTTTCTTTAGTGAGCACCAGTTGAGTTCTGCCAGATGTTGCTTTCTGCTCTGACAGGGAAGCACTGAGTGTTCCAATGCAAAATCTCATGATCACTACACTCTTCTTCCCCTAAGTGCACAGATTCTCCATGCCACAAGGTCACTGCTAGAGGATGGGGAAGGAGTGGCATCAGCAATTCAGGACTGCCTTTCCTATCCTCTTCAGTGCCTTTTTCAGTAATATAAATTAAAACAAGGTACTGTGATCAATCACCTGATTTTTGGTTCTTATAAAGGTGCTTTTCCGTGTGGATAGTTGTCCAGTTTGGTGTTCCTACAGGGAGGACAATCGGTGAGCTTCTATTTGGCCATGTTCCTCTGCCTCTCTCTCCTATAAACAGGGATTTGACCTTACATAATTGCAGGAGCTGGTTAAGTGGCATCTGCAAAGCTGTTGTCCTGGAGTCTGATAACAATGCTTGAAGTCTACAAGGCAGGCAAGCGGGAAGAGAAGATGGTTATAAACTAGAAGAGGGGCATGGGCAAGGGGGTACCCAGAGGACAAACTGGATCTCATAACATATCAGTTTTTATTGCTTCTAAGCTTTATGATGTAAGAGTCCTGAAGAAGTTTGGGCCTTTGTCAGGGAGCTAAGCACACACTAGTGCAGGAGAGCTACAGGCTGCAGGTCAGGTTGCTGCCTAATGCCAGCCAGCCAGTGGACCAGCAACCATGCGTATGAGCCAAAAAAAGAAAGCTGCCACTTCACTTCCACCTTCCAAATCTCCCATAAGACTCTCTCCTGAGGCCTGCCCTGACCAAAACATAAGGGAATTCTGAGAAACGTAGTTCAGTCTAGTCAACACGACACATTACAAATGAATGATCTCAGGATGGCTGCATAATAAATTACCCTAGCAGTGATGTAAAGCTGTCTGTTATGCTCAAACATTCAGGGGTTTAGAAGTTGAAATAACGCAACATGACCATGACTCATCTCTGCTCCACGATATCTAGGACCTTGAACGCTGGAGGCAGAAGTGATCTGAAGGCTTGTTCACTCACTTGTCTGGTAGGTGATGCTAGTGGAGTCTGGGAGCCCAGCTCCTCTTCATGTGGACTTCTCCTTGTTTGTCCTTCCTCCCAGTGCTGCAAGTGGTTCCAAGGGTGAACATCTGAGAGAGGGCCAGGTCCATATAAAGGGAGGTTTATATGACTTAGCTTTGGTCACATACTATCACTTCCACCATTTTCTCATGATTGGAGCAGTCACAAGTCTCACATTCATGGAAAAGAAACACAGACATGACTTCTCTGTGGGAAGATAGACAATTGCATTGAAATAAGAGCATATGAGGTGAAATATGGACATACTATTCATGTAGCCATCACTGGAAAACTCACCTGCCACAATGACAATAGTGAGTAGTGCTTGACATCATCGCATATTACAGGGAAAATCATCACAGTGTCATTTTGTTTAATTTGGAAATTAATTTTATTCTGACAATGTAGGATAAAAATTTCAACCAACTCTTAATGTACTGTGCTGCAGACACTGGAACAATTCAAGGCTTCCAGAGGATATAAAGAGGCAAAAAATGAGTAAAGATTACACATCACAGATGCATTAAAACACTTTTCCTTGTAAGTGCCTAACTCAAACTGGCTTAAAGCACAAAAGATATTGGTTCATATAAGTGGAAAGTCCAAGGAATGTTTCTGATTTCAGGAAGGGTTCGATTCACGGATTAAGAATTCTGACTGACCCTATTCCTCCTGACCCATCTTGGGTCCATCATTTTCAGTGAGGATCTCATCCTAAAACAGAAGTCTTCAATGACCTTTGGACTTTTAATTAGTGATAAAAATAACATTTTTCCTGATCATGCCAGCAAAATGCCTGGGAAACACTCTGATTGGTCTACCTTGGGTCGTATTCCCATTGCTGAACCAATTACAGTGACCAGAGAAATGGATACGTTTTATTGGCTCTCCCTGGAACCAGCTAGAATACATAGTTTTAACCATACCACATGGGCAGAGTAGGGATAGACAGTGGCTCAGGAATGTTTCCCAGATAAGGGGATGTGGAGCAGACTAAAACATTCAGCTTCCCCACCCCAAGGGGAAAAATATCATCATTACTAATATTTCAATGGTCAATCAATAGCTAATTAGTTGTGTATGTGGATATCCACATGATTCACTTTAAAATAATTTTACTTTGTAGGACTATAAGAAAAAGAGCATCTTAAGTAAATATAAAGAACACTACCTAATTCCCCAGAGGAAATTACATACTAACATTAGTTGCAACCCAGCCACTGAGAAACTATTACACCTCACATCCGCATACATGAGCTCAAGTAGTTGACCTAGGTGTTCATTTGCTAGCGCTGCCATAAAAAAGCATCGCAACTGTGAGGCTTAAACTGTGGAAATTGGCTCACAGTTCTGGAAGCTAGAAGTCCAAGATCAAAGCGTTGGCAGGGTTGGTCCCTTCCGAGGCTGTGAGGAAGAATCTGTTCTAGGCCTCTCCCTTAGTGTTGGGTGGTTCGCTGGAACTCTTTGTGTTCCCTGGCCTGGAGAAACGCTATCCTGATCTCTGCATCTAAATTTCCCCTTTTTTATAAAGAGACCAGTCATACTGGATTAAGGCCCTCCCCAATGACTTATTTTAACTTGATGTGAAAAGACACTATCTCCAATTAAGGTCACATTCTGAAGTCCTGGGGGTTGGGACTTTAACATACCCTTGGCAGGGACACAATTCAACCCATAAAAGCTTGATTTCATTTTAGAAAGGTGTCATATCAGATATTTTATGTGCACTTAACACACAGTTGGTATTCCCTAAAATTCACAAGTTTCAGAAGCTTCTTAGCAAAGACCATATGTCTTTCTGGAACACTTCGTGCTACCATGAAAAGTACAGGCTCTTCTCAAAAGCAAAAACTAGTATTTCCTCCCAGGTTAGCACGCTATGATCACTGAATATTTCTTGGTTACTTGGATATTCACTTACAAGATATGATATAACATTTACCTCTTTCTACTAGTACTAGGAATGACCAAGCATAGTTCCAAACCTGGAAAGGAAGAAGCAAATAGCAAATATTGTCTCTGCCAGAGACAAGCTAATATCAATCATTATTGTCAAAGTAATCACAAATGTCATTCACAGAAAAAAAATTTTCAGGCAAATTAATCCAGTATAATTGAATACTTGGAAGATAATATACTGTGTTAGAGAACTATATCCAATATGAAAAGTCTTGAGATACTAGTTGGCTTGCAGGAAATAAATATGAAGCAAAGTTTACACATTATTTCTTCAATTTTTTTTTTTTTTTTTTTTTTTGAGACAGAGTTTTGCTCTTGTTGCCCAGGCTGGAGTACAATGGTGTGCTCTCAGCTCACTGCAGCCTTCGCCTCCCAGGTTCAAGCGATTCTCCTGCCTCAGCCTCCCGAGTAGCTGGGACTACAGGCATGCATCACCATGCCCGGCTAATTTTGTATTTTTAGTAGAGATGGGGTTTCTCCATGTTGGTCAGGCTAGTCTCGAACTCCCGACCTTAGGTGATCTGCCTGCTTCAGCCTCCCAAAGTGCTGAGATTACAGGCATGAGCTACTGTACCTGGCCTATTTCTTCAATATTTTTAAAGTTATATTTTTTCTAGGGTCAGCAAAAACAGTGATTTCTTTCATCAGTGGAAAGAGCCATAATCAGTCACCAGCTCACGAATGTAATTGAATCCCCAGCTGGTGCACACTCTTGGAAATGGAGGTTGAAGTCCTATCTGTTAACTGTTAAATTTTGCACCCATGTATGGTTTCTTGTTCATTAAACTGTTAAATCCGTGGTTAGAGGTTGTATCTATGAATTATTGATTATCCCTAAATTTAAGTGGATTTTTTGGGGGAAAAATCTAGAGTTCCAATCTATAGGGGCTGAAATTATTAATCTACAGCATTCATTGTTGATTTTCCCAATCATACCATGGGCATGTCCATATTTACCATATTAAGAAGGTGAAATCAAATTTTCAAAGTATTAAGATAGTATCTCTTCCTTATCAAAGTAGCAAGTGCTTTTCCAAGCAAATAGAAAGATTGACTGTACCATGTACAGGTAACCAAAGAATGTGGAATGCTAGATTGTTAGAAATCCAAAGTTTCATTGTTTTGTTCTATTGCCTTTTTATTGATCAAATAAGGATGAAGAGACAAAGACAATCCACATTCAATTTTTTTTTTTTTTTTGAGACGGAGTCTCGCTCTGTCACCCAGGCTGGAGTGCAGTGGCCGGATCTCAGCTCACTGCAAGCTCCGCCTCCCGGGTTCACACCATTCTCCTGCCTCAGCCTCCCGAGTAGCTGGGACTACAGGCGCCCGCCACCTCGCCCGGCTAAGTTTTTGTATTTTTAGTAGAAACAGGGTTTCACCGTGTTAGCCAGGATGGTCTCGATCTCCTGACCTCGTGATCCGCCCGCCTCGGCCTCCCAAAGTGCTGGGATTACAGGCGTGAGCCACCGCGCCCGGCCCACATTCAATTTTATTGTTAACCTTCCTAGGTATGATAACAGTATCATGGCTACGTAAGAGATTGCTCTTATTCTAAGGAGATGCATGCTATACTTTAGGGATGAATGCAAAGATACCAGCAATTCATTTTAGAATGATTCCACAAGAAAACATTTATAACATATATGTATATGTATAAATTGCACACGTATAATACTAAAAATTGTTGAGCTTAGGATTTAGCTATTTATCTTACTATTATCCCATATTTCTGTATATTTGAACAAAGTTATAATTAAGAAAAATTCGGGAGGAAAAGGGATGGGAAAGATGTGGAAGGTTTTCTCCTGCTAGTAAATTATTCTGTTCCTATCGCATCCAAGGTTCACCTCATCACTCTCCCATCTACCGCCCCAAAAAACATAGTAAGTCTCAGTATCCTTTAAAATATTGCTAGGGAGCAAAAATAGTCCCTTTGCCATCTACAAATTTTGTCCACTTATTTTCAGAGTTAAATGAGCTATTTTGAGTAAGGCATCTAGGATGGAGTGTGACAAAATGCAAGTCCTCAATACAAGCTGGCTGATGTGACTATTATTATCTAAAACACAATGCAGATCAGGTGTCATGGCTCACACCTGTAATCCAAGTTCTTTGCGAGGCCAAGGTGGGAGAATCACTTGAAGCCAGGAGTTCCAGACCAGCCTGGGTGACTAAGTGAGACCCTGACTCTATAAAATATATATATTTTTAATTAGCTGGGCATGGTGCTGCGTGCCTGTCGTCCTAGCTACTCAGGAGGCTAAGGCAGGAGGATCACTTGAGCCCAGGAGTTCTGATTGCACTGTTGCACTGCAGCCTGGATGACAGAACAAGACTCTGTCTCTAAAATAACAAACAAACAAAAATACAATGCAGACTGCCTATGCTGGCAGCTAAGGGCCACTAGGAAATCACAGGCTTCATTAGGGAGAAAAGATCTTTTCTAGCTCTGGTGGATAGAGGAGGTGAGACAGAGCAGGCAGGACTGGAGCTTCCATTGGCAAGAAGGCTAGAATTCAGTGACGTGGAAAGGAGGGTTCAGCTATTTTACCCCTTTGAGGAGAAGAACAGGTAAAGCCACAGAAAAGTGTGTCCTTGAGACATATCAGGGCACAGGGAGGGAACAGCTGGTATTCTGAATCCAGAAGATTCCTCTTCCCATCAAGCATTTGGTGGAAAGAGGAAGCTGGTATCAGAAAGACCAGAGAGCTGAAAAGATCGAACACAGAATATCTGAAGAGGTGAAACAGGTCTCTTCCTCTATAATCTCTTTATTCCCATGCTCCACCACACATTTGCACACATGTGCATATCCTTGCATGAATGCACACACACAAACTTTCTTCATCAGTAATTCAGGAAAGAAAGGAAACCTTCCTTTAAGATGTGAAGTTTTAATTGGACCAAACCTGATCCCAACCTAAAATGACATGACCTGAAATCACTATGGTAAACACTTGTCATGGTGAAATTAAGCAAGTAGTTTTTCTGACATGTGAAGCCAGAAAAACCACTCATTCCAAATATTTGTTGACGTGCTATTAATAATGTCTGCCTTTACGTATGAAAATTCAAATTTTCTTTGCAAAACTTTAAGGAGTTAAAAGTTGCTGTCTGAGCCATATCACATTGGTCAGCTAAGTTGCTACTAACCAAAAGAGGACTACAACTAAAAGCAGTTAAAAACATGGCATACTACACTACAGAAAGAGATTCTCCACACGCTATCTCCTTTGATCTTCTGAAACGCTCAGGAGGCAGTTGGGTGTGAGCTCAGTTCGCCTTATGCTCTTCTGTGGGGAATTTGAAAGGTAAAGTTCGAAAGGGCATCTGTGGGGCCTGACTCTAAACTTCCAGTCTAAGCATCTGCAGCATGGTTCTATTCCCGCCGGAGATGGATTACGTCTGTGAGCTTTGTTGGCTAAATAACCTCACTGGAAACGTTTAACATTTCTGAACCTCAATTTCTTCATCCCTATTTTCTGCCTAGATTATTTTGTGGCTCAAAGAAGGTATATGAAAGCATTTTATGAATTTTAATACACTTTATAAATGTTATTGGTTGCTACAGACAGAATATTTGTGTCCACCTACCCCCACCCACTAAATTTCTATGTTGAAACCAGAAAATCTCCAATGGGATAGTATTTGGAGGTGGGCCCTTTGGGAGACAGTTAGGGTTAGATTAAGTCATGAAGGCGAGATGAAATAACCTTATAAAAAGACACAGGATCTCTCTCTCTCTCTCTCTCTCTCTCTCTCGATCTTTCTCTCTCTCTCTCTCTCTCTCTCTCTCTCTCTCTCCACCCACACCAAAGAAGGCCAGAGGAGGACATAACCAGGAAGAAGACTCTCACCAGAACCTAACCATGCTGGCACCCTGATCTTAGATTTCCAGCCTCCAGAACTATGAGAAAGAAATGTTTGTTATTTAAGTCATCCAGTCTACGGTATTCTGTGATAGCCTGAACTGACTGAGGGACATCAGTGTTGTTCTCAATAATCAGTTCTCTGAAGAAGTTAACAGAGAAAAACTTAATAAAGTGCCATTAAGAGTTTCACTTTTCTCACGCTTGTAATCCCAGCACTTTGGGAGGCCGAGGAGAGTGGATCACGAGGTCAGAAGATCGAGACCATCCTGGCTAACACGATGAAACCCTGTCTCTACTAAAAATACAAAAAAATTAGCTGGGCATGGTGGCGGGCACCTGTAGTCCCAGTTACTCAAGAGGCTGAGGCAGGAGAATGGCGTGAACCCGGGAGGCGGAGCTTGCAGTGAGCCGAGATCGTGCCACTGCACTCCAGCCTGGGCGACAGAGCAAGACTCCGTCTCAAAAAAAAAAAAAAAAAGTTTCACTTTTAATTGATTACTTAAGTTCACCATTTGCTGGGTGCTAACTGTGGACCAGGGGCTGTGCACAGCTTTTTGCACATGTAATTTCAGTATAACCTTCAGGATGATTCTCTGAGATATGTGTTATTTTTATTCCCATTTTACAGGTAAAGAAGTATATAACTACCCTTCCCAGGACCACACATCTAGGATGTGACAACCCAGGTTTCATACTTAAGTGTGTGGACTCCACAGCTGGCCTTCTCCCCACTGCTGTGCCACCTTTAAGATTTGCATTCCTTGATTGTACACAAGAGTTTATCAGAATATGATTCATTTTACTAAATATATATCTCACAGAGCCACCTCTCCAACAGTGTCAGCTACATGGGCAACCAATGCTCATGTCCACTGCTGTGAGGGGAAGGCCACTGGCTCGTCGAAAGGACCCTGCTGTTTCCCACACACAGCTCATTCTGACCCAAACACACAGGCTAACCCAAACCCCACCCCCACGGCACCAGTACTCATGCTCAGGTTCTCCATCTAAAGCTCACCTCCCCTGGAAGCATCTTCCCTGAGGCCCTTTCTCCTCTATCTCCCCACCTCCCAGAGCTACGATGATGCTCTTCTCCTGGGCTCCCAGGGCACCCGACTCTTCCAATTCATTGTGTAGCAGAGGGAAAAAACTTTATTTTTAGGAGGTGGTGAGAGAATTCTTTTGAAAAGAGAGGCTGGTTTAGTTAAAACAGAATTCTACTAACCCACAGGGCTAGATAATAAACAAAGGGGGAGGGGATGCTTAGTGAGAAAAGGGTTTGGAATGACATATTTATAAATCCATGTTTATAAGTCTGCAGAAGCATTGGGTGGAGGGAGGAGAGAGGACATGCATGACCTGATCACACATACTTTCCCTGACCAGAGTCTTTTACAGCCAGCGCCATGCTTCCATGTACAAACTGCTCCATGAACGTTTAAATATGATGAAGATTATTTTACTGCTGTGTTCTTCCTGATTAATTGGCGGGAAAGTTCTACATTCAGATCAGTGTTCTGTGCAAGCTAGATTAATACCAGGGCCACACCTAAATCCAGATGATTTGAAATGAACAGAATATAGCATAACTTGTAAAAGAAATTGTCCGTTTATTTGGCCAGGCACGGTGGCTCACACCTGTAATCCCAGTACTTTGGGAGGCCGAGGCAGGCGGATCACCTGAGGTCAGGAGTTCAAGAGCAGCCTGGCCAGCATGGCAAAACCCCATCTCTACTAAAAATGCAAAAACTAGCCAGGCGTGGTGGTGCATGCCTGTAATCCCAGCTACTTGGGAGGCTGAAGCAGGAGAATCACTTGAACCCAGGAAATGGAGGTTGTCGTAAGCTGAGATAGCGCCACTGTACTCCAGCCTGGGTGACAGAGCAAGACTGTGTCAAATAAAATAAATTGTCCATTTTTAAGTATGGCAAATTCAGGTTGACTAACAAGTTTATTATAAAGGATGCTTCCTCGGATACCTAGTTTTCATATTTAAATAAGATCCATTTGTAATTATCTTGTGAGCTATATATGTAAATGTAGTTTCTAAAGCATATTACATATTCTATGTAATATATTATGTATTATATATTTTATATATAATATATATTACTTATATATTATATGTTATATGTATTTATATATATATATATTTTTTGAGACGACGTCTCGCTCTGTCACCCAGGCTGGAGTGCAGTAGCACAATCTGGGCTCACTGCAACCTCCACCTCCCAGGTTCAAGTGATTCTCCTGCCTCAGCCTCCTGAGTAGCTAGGATTACAGGTGTGCACCACCACACCCGGTTAATTTTTGTATTTTTAGTAGAGACAGATTTCACCATATTGACCAGGTTGGTCTCCAACTCCTGACCTCAAGTGATCCGCCTGCCTCTGCCTACTAAAGTGCTGGGATTATAGGCATGAGCTACCTTGCCCAGTCTATGTGCTTTTTATTAAAATATTAATTGATGTTATTTTTAAAGAAAATGTTTGCTAAATAGGAGACATCAGTTGAGCTTCAGTCTGAATTGTTGCAAATTTTAAACAAATGAGGCATGTTTGTTACTAGCAATCTTAACTTTCCAGAAAATGTGATTTAGGTTATTAACATTAACATAAAATGTATCAAGGAAAAATTATGCTCTTTATATATTTTTGTTTCTGCCAGTGGAAGAATGTCAGGATACAAAAATTGCGTCATTCTTACCACAAAAAACTACATATTTAAGTTCATCAAAAAACCTGTACTAGAATGTTCAGATCAGGACTACGAATAATAGCCAAATATAAGACACCACCCAAATACCCATCAACTATAAAATGGATAAATATGGTTATTCTAGAATATATGTCTAGTCTCCTGTATATTATAATATTTTATATGTAATAATATTTTAATAAACTCATAGAGTCCACACAATGGAATATTATGCAGCATTTAGAACAAACAAACATCATACAACTACATTCTACGACACGGACAAGTCTCTCAAACATATTGTTGAACAAAAAAAGCCAGACAGGAAAGATTTCATTTATATAAACTATGTAAATAGGCCAAATTAATATAGGCCATTAGAAATTAGACCATTACCTTTAGAGCAGGTGCTAACAGAGGGATACAGGGGTGTTTCTGGAGGGCTAGTAACTTTTTTCTTGCTCTGGGCCCTGAATATATGGGTATGTTCCATTGCTGCAAATTTATTTATTGCATAGAGTTTTTCTGTATGCATGGTATACTTCAATAGAAAGTTTTTCTTTTTTTAACTAGAGTAACAAAATAATACCGGGGTGGGAGGAGGGTAGAGAACGTGCCACAAAAGAAGGTATTTGTAGTCCACCGTGATTGAAGTTGGATACAAATTCTGTCTGATAAATAACACATTCAAAACAAAAGACTATAAACAAGTGCTAGGGCAGCTGCAGGACCAAACACACTTGACAGCAGTGAAGATGATAAAGGGTGGCACTCATCTGGCTTTGCCAGCCATTATGGAGATCAAATGCACAGACACAGCTGGAGGAACTGAGTGTCTATGGCAGTAGAAGTCACTCGTATACACTGCTGGTGGGAATGTAAATTAGTAGAGCCTCTGTGGAAAACAGTGTGGAGGTTTCTCAAAGAACTAAAAGTTGGACTACCATTCGACCCAGCAATCTCACTACCGGGTATCTACCCAAAAGAAAAGAAATCATTGTATTAAAAAAGATACCTGCACTCGTGTGTTTATTGCAATGCTAGTCACAAGAGCAAAGACATGCAATCAACCTAAGGTCCATCAGCAGATGAATGATTAAAGAAAAGGTGGTAAATACACACTATGGAGTGAAAAGCCATAAAAAAGAATGAAATCAAGTCTTCTGCAGCAACATGGTTGGAACTGGAGGTCATTATTTGCGGCCAAGCACAGAAAGACAAATATCACATGTTCTCACTCCTAAGTGGGTGCTAAAAAATGTGTTCACGTGGACATACAGAGTGGAATCATGGAAACTTGGAAGGGTGAGAAGGTGAGAGGGGAGAGGATGATAAATTAGTGAATAAGGGTACGATGTATGTTATTCAGGTAATTGGTACCCTAAAAGCCCTGGCTTCACTACTACACAATCTATGCATGCAGCAAAATTGCACATGTGTCCCATAAATTTGTACAAATAATTTTTTAAAAATTACTCCACATACAGCAACACACTGCAAAGGTCCAGGGAGGAATCCTTCATTTGCAAATTGTATGACTCGGGTAAATAATAATTTCTCAATTCCCTCACCTATCCAATGAGGCTGAGAGCATCTACCATGCAGGCTTGTTTTAAGGATCAAAGGAGAGAAAGTATGAGAATGTGTTTGTCCACTGCAAGGTCCTACACAAATGGAAGTTATCAACTTTGTGTGGTTTTATTTAGCACCTTGTATAAACTAGATGCTAAAATCATGTCATTCCTGGCCATGGCGATTTTACAGTCTGGATATAGGGGTGTGTTTTTATACTTCAAGTCAAAATTATTCCAGAGCAACCTAGTGTCAGAAGTTGGAATGCTATTTCATTATTCATTGACTAAACTTTTATTTAAAACACAAGATCCAAGAATTCAAAACAATACCACTTTAATTCAGAATTATCCTTCATAATCTGTCAAAGAAATAAGAGCATCTCATTATCTAGTGTTATATCACAAAATTTTATCACTCTGTGTTCAACTAATGCTCACACTTTTCATTTTTATGAGGCCTTCTTTCCAATGCATGTGGCACCTGACTCTAATTTAGTCTAATTTTGGATCCACAAATATAAACTTCACGTAGCATTTCACTTATCTCTGAAATAAAGTTATTGTTCTAATTCTAAATTCCTTCTTCGAACACATTATTGTTTGTTGAATTATTGATCTTACTTGGAAAATTAGAATATTAGCTTTCAAGTCCTTTACATTAAAATGCCATTTGTTAATTTGCATTAAATGGCTGGCATTATGAGCCCACTGAGACTTAACTTTGCTTCTAGCTGTTACTAATTATTAACATTTTTTATCTTTGGCCTTCAAGTATTTGTTTTGATACCCTACTTTCCTATCTGTTCCAAGTTGTAAGTCATCAGGGAGGAAGCAATTAAGCTACCCGATTGCCCTAATGGCATTCACCCAGGGAGATCATTTATATTATGAACTAAAGTTTGTGTTTTAACAACTGGTAAAGATCAATCCATTTCAATACTGAGAATTAAAATACAGAGACTCCCTGGGTTTAATTATCCTGCGTATGACTGTCCAGAGACTTCCGCTCGCCTTTGGATTTCTGGCAACGGGGAGAACTGAGCTGATGGGGACATCCATGTCTTCCTAAAACACAGATAAATTCTGGATAAATATTACAAAATGTTTAAAAGTACACAGTTAAGTTCAAAAGTAAGGGAAATTTTCAGGTACGGCCGGAAACTAAGAGGGAGCTTGCAGGGAGATGACGCCCTGGAGATACAGATGTTAGACCAAAGCACCAACAGCTCAGGGCCGGGGTTTTATTGGCCATGTTGGGAGAGGTGATGAGGTCTTAGACCCGTGGGAGCTAGAGAGAGCTGCCAGCCTCACATAAAGTCAGCACCTTTGAAGATCTTCTGCCTCCATTCAAAAGTTATTCTGTTTTCAGAAATGAGGTTGTATTGTTATCTAGGGCTGTGTAAAAATTATTCCAAAACTTTACAGTTTTAAACCACAAACATTTATTAGTTTAATAAATAAACTAATTTATTAGTTTCTGTAGGTGAAGCATCTTCGTGTGGCTTAGCTGGGTCCTCAGACTCAGAGTCTCTCACAAGGCTGCACTCAGGTGTCCTATGGGGGTGCATCTACTTCCAAGCCCACTCGTGGGGCTGTTGGCCGGATTCAGTTCCTCACAAGCTGTTGGCCTGAGGGCCTCAATTCATTTCTAGGTATTGGCCAGAAGCTTCCCTCGGCTTCTCACCACTAGGCCTCTCCATAAGGCATCTTGCAACATGGCAGGTGGTTTCCCATCAGAGCAAGCAAGAGCCAAGAGAGGGCAAGTTGGAAGCCAGAGCCCTTCTGTAACCTAATCTCAGAAGTAGCATCCCATCAGTTGTGCCATATTTTATTTTTTGTTAGGTCTAGCCACACTCAAGGGGTGGGAATTATACAAGAGCGTAAATACCCAGAGACAGAGATGATTTGGGGCCATTTTAGAAGCTGCCTACCACAGAGTTATTGGTCTGGACCTATGTGTTCTTGCCCAGGCGTGTAGTCATGAGAACCTTGGAGGAGGGTCCCCACAGAACTAAGACCCAGACCTCTAAGGAGGGAGTGCTGCACAGCTGGTACTGCTGTCTCTGGAGATGGGGTGAAATGAGGCTGGCACTGATGGTGTAAAGACGCCAAGAACTGGGACCATTGCCATTGTTGGACCGGTGGACCATCATCAGGGTGATACTTCAGGAATAGCAAACGAACAGGAAGTGGTAAGTCCTTTATCGCTCCTGTCTTCCTCCTTCATGTGGAACCCCCTATTGGCAAAAGCTAAAACACAGCCACACGGCAAAGGGGAAATGTGTTCTGTAGAATCGCAGCCCTGGCATTATAAGACAGAGTGTGGAAGGAGGGGTTAAATTTGAGGGCCTGTAGCTTAATAATCAGCACAAAAAGTAATGAGAAATATCTTCCTAACCACCCAAGAAAGTGTAAAGGAGGCTTATCTCTGCCTGTGGATGTGGGTGAAAAATAATTTTAAAGTCTCAAGTTTGAGAAATCAAAACAGTAATTTTGTACACAGTATAGGTGTGCAGTCTAATGTACACTATTCAAATAGTGCAGGAATCTCAAAAAATAACAACAGCAACAACAATCTCAGAGAAGTGAAACTCTGTGGTTACCAGCAAAGACAGATGCCAAAACACTCTGTAAGGAGTAATGCTGAGCACCTTTTCATATCCTTGTTTGCCATTTGCATGCCTTCTTTTGAGAAATATCTATTCAAATCTTTTGCACATTTTTGAATTGTTAGAATTTTTCTATAGAGTTATTTGAGCTCCTTATATAGTCTTGTTATTAATCCCTTGTCAGATAGGTAGTTTTAAAATATTTTCTTCCACTCTGTGTCTCTTCACTTTGTTGATTGTTTCCTTTGCTGTGCAGAAGCTTTTTAACTTGATGTAATCTCATTTGTCCATATTTACTTTGGTTGCCTGTGCTTTCTGGGGTATTATTCAAGAAATTTTTGCCCCGACCAATTCCTAGAGTTTTTCCAGTATTTTCTTTTAGTAATTTCATAGTTTGAGGTCCTCAATTTAAGTCTTTAATCCATTTTGATTTGATTTTTGTATATGGCAAGAGATATGGGTCTAGTTTCATTTTTCTTCATGTGGATATCCAGTTTGCTTAGCACCATTTATCAGACTGTCTTTTTCCTAATATACGTTCTTGGCACCTTTGTTGAAAATGAGTTCACTGTAGGTGTGGGGATTTGTTTCTGGGTTTTCTATTTTGTTCCATTGGTCTATGTGTCTGTTTTTACGCCAGTACCATGCTGTTTTGATTACTATAGCTAGTAGTATAATTTTAAGTCAGGTAATGTGATTCTTCCAGTTTTGTTCTTTTTTCTCAGGATAGCTTTGGTTATTCTGGGTCTTTTGTGGTTCTGTATAAATTTTGGGATTGTTTTTCCTATTTCTGTGAAGAATTTATTTGGTATTTTAATAGGAATTTCATTGACTCTGTAGATTGTTTTAGGCAATATAGACATTTCAACAATATTGATTCTTCCATGAATATGGAATATCTTTCCATTTTTGGTGTCCTCTTCAATTTCTTTCCTTAGTGTTCTATAGTTTTATCTACTCTTTTTTTAAAATATAAAAACACATTCTTCAAATGTCTGTTAATTTGGGGTGCATATTTCAAAGTGAGATTTAAAAAGCTAATTAGAGACTCTGTGTGTCTAAAGAAAGTAAAACAATTCTGAGGAAACAAGCGATGCACAGAAGCAGAAGAAACAGAAAAAGAAGCAAAAAACAACTATAATCTTCAGAGTTATGAGAAAGGACAGCACATGCATGAAACAAAAACAGGAGATAATTTAAAAAGAAACACTGTGAGAACAAAAATAATCTCCTAGAAAATAAGAATATGACAATAGAAAGACAAACTGAAAAAGTTCAAAAGATAACAGAGGGAAGAGGAGTGCTGTCAAAAAAAGTGTAAAAAAGAGCTAAGGTTTCTATAGTAAGAAATCTGGGAGAGGGCAAGATGGCCAAGTAGATGGAGCTAGGCAGAACAGCCATGACAAGGGACCAAGACAATTGGCACACTCCTAACAGATCTTCAGAGAGAAGGCACTGAGAGTGGATGGAGGGAAGACCACAGAAGCTGGGCTGAAGAGAGAGGAAGCTGAGAACTCTGCATGGGGCTACCATGCCCTGGGACTCTTTCTTGGCCCCCAGTGACTCCAGGGAAACAAGTGAGCTGAACTGGCTAGGAGCAACCCTCTCTTTCCAGGGGCCTATAGAACCCCAGCAGGAGGAAACCCCTCGACCACCATGGACACTGGAGTTGGCAGCGAGAGCTGCTTAGAGAAGTGGTAGGAACAGCAAGCCAGATGACGTGGGGCCCAGAGGGTTTGGTGTGGGAGCAGCTGGTGCAGAGCATAGCCAGGGATGACCATCCCCCTAGGCTCAACTTGCTCCCATAGGAGGCTTTAGCCCTAGGATAACTGTCAGACCTGAACTCTGCCTGGCGGTCTTTTCCATCAGATGGGCCTGGTCCAACCTGAGCACCCCTGGGTCTGCTGGCCTCTCTCAGGACCCCAGACTCATTGTGCCTGCTTGCAGGGCAACCTAGGGTGCCCTGGTGGCCACATCATAGCTCCTGCACTGGTGGGCCATGCCTGACCAATGGAGAGCTCCAGCGTGGCGGACCCCATGGCCACACACCAGCCCACTCCCTCCCTCCCCACGCTGCAGCTTCCTCCCAGGCCCATACTAACCTCCCATATCACTTTGCTGGTGCATGCGTGGGCAGGTGAGTTTTACCTTCCTTGCCCCTCCAGCATACATGGGTACATGCACCCTGCTCTGCCATTGCTGCAGCAGGAGTGCAGCCTGCTCCCACTCCCAATGCCGGATGCCCATTGCAGTCGGAGCCTTGGCAGGCAGTGTTCTGCCCCTGCCAGTGTTCTTCCCTTGCACCAATACTGCTGCAGAAGTAAAACTAGGCACAGAGAATAGCAGACCCTCCCCTACCCTGAGCCACCACCCCTGCCTCTGGCTCACAGAGAGCACACACAGACCTGCTCCTTTCACCCCTCTGTCACCACCACCACCAGCCTGAATACATACACAGTCACTAGCAGGGGCCTCTCTGCCTTGCTCAGCCATGATGCCTCCACCACTGTGGTAAATGCCCACACAGAGGCAGGTACCCAGGCACCCAATAGCACCCTGCCACAACTGACAAGAGTACACCTCTCTGCAATCCTGTTGCTGCTGCTGCTGCTGCTGCTACTGGCGTATGAGAACACAAATGGATCCTATTCCCACAACACTATGAAATGCTTTGGCAGACACCACTCATGAGAGTGTAGTGACCAGTGATCAGACAGCACTTCCTTCCCACCCCACCCCCGCCCCACCCCAGTGCAGTGAATTTCAAACTTCGAGAAGCCGGAGAACAAAATCAGGCCTGATACACATTCCTCAGACTTAGATCACACAGTCCAGGAGTTGGGAGCTGAGCACTGGATCCTAAAAGTTTTCCAGATATGAAGCCAGTCAGCTGAATCTACCTTATACCATAATCAAACCCTCAAGGTCATCAAATAGGATAAAAGAAAAGAAAAGCCATCCAAAGGTTAGCAACTTTAAAGATTGAAGAAACATCAGCCCACAGAGATGAAAAAGAACCAATGCAAGAACTCTGAAACCTTAAAAAAAAAAGAATGCCTTCTTTCTTCCAAGCAATTGCACCACCTCTCCAGCAAGGGTTTTGAACTGGGCTGAGATAGCTTAAATAACAGAAATAGAATTCTGAATATGGATAGGAAAAAAATTATTAACATACAGAAGTACACTGAAACCCATCACAATAAAACAATATAGGAGCTAACTGACAAAACAGCCAGTATGGAAAGGAATGGAACCAATCTGATAGAGCTGGAAAAAAAAAAAAAAAATACAACAATTGCATAATGCAATCACAAGTGTTTGTAGCAGAATAGACCAAGCAGAGGAAAGATTCTTGGAGATTGAAGACTGGCTTTCTGAAAAATAAACAATAGGACAAGAATAGAGAAAAAAGAATGAAAAGGAACAAACAAAACATCTGAGAAATATAGGATTATGTAAAGAGACCAAATCTATGACTCATTGGTTTCCCTGAAAGGGATGGGGAGAGTGTAAGCAACTTGGAAAACATATTTTAGGATATCATCCATGAGAACTTCCCCAATTTAGCCAGAGAGGCCAACATTCAAATTTATGAGACGTAGAGAACCCCAGTAAGATATTTCAGATCATCCCCAAGACACATAATCATCAGATTCTCCATGTCAAAATGAAAGGAAACGTGTTAAAGGCAGCTAGAGAGAAAGGTCAGGTCACCTACAAGGGGAAGCTCATCAGCCTAACAACAGACATCTCAGCAGAAACCCTACAAGCCAGAAGAAATTGGAGGCCAATATTCAACATTCTTAAAGAAAAGAATTTCCAACTCAGAATTTCATATCTGACCAAATTAAGTTTCATAAGCAAAGAAAAAATAAAATATTTTTCAGACAAGCAAATGCTGAAGGAATTCATTACCATCAGATCTGTCTTACAAGAGCTCCACTAACTATGGAAAGGAAAGACTACTACCAACTACTACTAAAACACACTGAAGTACACAGACCAGTGACTATAAAGCAACCACACAAATAAAATCTGCATAATAACCAGTTAACATCATGACGACAGGATCAAATCCACACATATCAATACTAACCTTGAATGCAAACAGGTTAAATGCCCCCAATTAAAAGGCACAGAATGACAAGCTGAATAAAGAACCAATACCCATTGGTATGCTATCTGCAAGAGACCCATGTCACATGCAATGACACACACAGGCTCAAATTAAAGAGATGGAGAAGTTATCTACCAAGTAGATGTAAAACAGAAAAATGCAGTGGCTACAATCCTAATTTTTGACAAAACAGAATTTAAACCAACAAAGATCAAAAAAGACAAAGAAGGGCATTACATAATGGTAAAGGATTCAATTAAACAAGAAGACCTAACTATCTTAAATATATAAGCACCTAACACAGGAACACCCAAAGCAAGGTCTTAGAGACGTTCAGAGAGACTTAGACTCCCACACAATAATAGTGAGAGGCTTCAACACCCCACTGACAGTATTAGACAGATCATTGAGACAGAAAATTAACCAAGATATTCAGGACCTGAACTCAGGACTGGATCAAATGCACCTGATAGACACCTACAGAACTCTTCACCCAAAAACAGCAGAATATACATTCTTCTCATTGCCACATGGCACATACTCTAAAATCAACCACATAATTGAACACAAAACACTCCTTGGCAAATGCAAAAGAACTGAAATAATAACAACCACTCTCTCAGACCATAACTCAATCAAATTAGAAATCAAGACTAAGAAATTCACTCAAACCGTACAATTACATGGAAACTGAACAACCAGCTCCTAAATGACTTTTGGGTAAATAATGAAATTAAGGCAGAAATCAGGAAGTTATTTGAAACTAATGAGAACAAAGATATAACATACCAGAATCTCTGGGACACAGCTAAGGCAGGATTGTGAGGGAAATTTATAGCACTAAATTTCCATATCAGAAAGTTGGAAAGATCTCAATTTAACAGCCTAACATCACAACTAAAAAAACTAGAGAACCAAGAGCAAACAAACCCCGAAGCTAGCAGAAGATAAGAAATAACCAAAATCAGAGCTGAAGAAGGAGACTGAGATGTGGAAAAACCACTCAAAAGATCAACAAATCCAGGAGTTGCTTTTTTTGAAAAAAATTAATAAAAATAGACTGCTAGCTAGACTAGTAAGAAATGAGAAAGAATCCAAATGAACACAATTAGAAATGACAAAGGGGATACCACCAATGATCCCACAGAAATACAATCATCAGAGAATATTATGAACACCTCTATGAACACAAACTAGAAAATCTAGAAGAAATGGATCAATTCCTGGAAACATACACCCTCCCAAGACTGAGTCAGGAAGAAAGTGAACCCCTGAAGAGACCAATAACAAACTCTGAAATTGAATCAGTAATAAACAGCCTACCAACCAAAAAAAAAGCCCAGAACTGGACGGATTCACACCTTAATTGTACCAGATATACAAAGAAGAGCTGGTACCATACCTGTTGAAACTATTCCAAAAAATTGAGGAGGAAGGATTCCTCCCTAATTCATTCTATGAGTTCAGCATCATCCTAATACTAAAACCTGGCAAAGACACAACACAAAAAAGAAAACTTCAGGCCAGTATCTTTGATTGAACATTGACGCAGAAATCCTCAACAAAATACTGGCAAACAGAATCCAGTAGCATACCAAAAAGCTTACTCACCATGATCAAGTAGGCTTTTCACTGGGATGCAAGGTTGGCTCAACATGTGCAAATCAATAAATGTCATCACATAAACAGAACTAAAGACAAAAGCCACATGATTATCTCACTAGATGCAGAAAAGGCTTTCAATAAAACTCAACACCCCTTCATGTTAAAAAAAACTAGGTATTGAATGAACTAGGAATTGAATGAACATACCTCAAAATGAACATACCATCTTAATAAACTAGGTATTGAATGAACATACCTCAAAATAATAAGAGCCATTTATGACAAACGCATGGCCAACATCATACTGAATGGGCAAAAGCTAGAAGCATTCCCCTTGAAAACCGGCACAAGACAAGGATGCCCTCTCTCACCACTCCTATTCAACATAGTATTGGAAGTCATGGCCAGAGCAATCAGGTAAGAGAAAGAAATAAAGTGCATTCAAATAAAAAGAGGGAAATTCAGACTATTCCTGTCTGCAGACAACCTGATCCTATTTTTAGAAAATCCTATCACCTCAGCTCACAAGCTCCCTAAGCTGATAAATAACTTCAGCAAAGTCTCAGGATACAAAATCAATGTACAAAGACCACTAACATTTTTATACAACAACAACAACAGTCAAGCCAACAGCTAAATCAGGAATGCAGTCCCATTCACAATTGCCGTAAAAAGAATAAAATACCTAGGAATACAGCTAACCAATGAGGTGAAAGATCTTAACAAGGAGAACTACAAAACACTGCTCAAAGAAATCAGAGATGACACAAACAAATGGAAAAATATTCTGTGTTCATGGATAGGAAAATTCAAAATCATTAAAATGGTTGTACTGCCTAAAGTGATTTATAGATTCAGTGCTATTACTATTAAACTACCAATGACATTCTTCACAGAACTAGAAAAATCTATTTTAAAATTCATATAGAATTAAAAAAAAAAAAGAGCCTGAATAGGCAAAGCAATCTTAAGCAAAAAGAACAAAGCTGAAGGCATTATGCTACCTGACTTCAAACTACACTACAGGGCTACAGTAACCAAAACAGCATGGTACTGATACAAAAAACAGACAGCTAGACCAATGGAACAGAATAGAGAGCCCATAAATAAGACTGGACACCTACAACCATCTGATCTTCAACAAAATTCACAAAAACAGACAATGGAAAAAGGACTTTCTATTCAATAAAAGCTGCTGGGATTACTGACCAGCCATATGCAGAAGATTGAAACTGGACTCCTTCCTTACACCATACACAAAAGTTAATTCAACATGGATTAAAGACCTAAATGTAAAACCCAAAACTGTAAATATCCTGGAAGACAACCTAGGTAGTACCATTCAGGACATAGGAATGGGCAAAGATTTTATTGTGAAGATGCCAAAAGCAATTGCAACAAGCAAAAATTGACAAATGGAATCTAATTAAAGAGCTTCTGCACAGCAAAAGAAACTATCAATAGAGTGAATAGACAACCTACAAAATGGGAGAAAATTTTTGCAAACTATGCATCTGACAAAGATCTAATATCTAGCATCTGTAAGGAACTTAAACAAATTTACAAGGAAAAAAAACAACCCTATTAAAATGTGGGCAAAGGATATGAACAGATACTTTTCAAAAAAAGTGAAAGCATATGATAAAAAGCTCAGCATCACTGATAGAGAAACACAAATCAAAACCATAATGAGATACCGTCTCACACCAGTCAGAATGGATATTGTTAAAAAATTAAAAAACAATAGGTGCTGGTGAGTTTTCAGAGAAAAAGGAATGCTTATAGACCATTGATGACAGTGTAAATTAGTTCAACCATTGTGGAAAAGAGTGTGGTGATTCCTCAAAGACCTAAAAACAAATACCATTCAACCCAGCAATCCCATTACTGCATATATACCGAAAGGCATACATATCAAGCATAAAGACACATGCATGCATGTTCATTGCAGCACTATTCACAATAGCAGAGACATGAAATCAACCCAAATGCCCATCAACAGTAGACTAGATAAAATGTGTACATATACACCATGGAGTACTATGCAGTCATAAACAAGAATAAGATCATGTCCTTGGCAGAAACATAGATGGAGCTGGAAGCCATTATTCTCAGCAAACTCACACAGGAACAGAAAACCAAATACTTCATGTTCTCACTTATAAGTGAGAGCTAAATGATGAGAACACATGGACACATAGAGGGGAACAACAGACACTGGGGCCTGTTGGAGGGTGGAGGTTGGGAATAGGGAGAGGATAAGGAAAAATAACTAATAGGTACTATGCTCAATCCCTGGGTGATGAAATAATCTGTCCAACAAACCCCCATGACACAAATTTACCTATTAACAAACCTGCATATGTACCCCTGCACTTAAAAGTTAAAAAAAGAAATAAATAGCTGATATCCAAACCTGAAAAACCTACAATAGCATCAGCATATTGTAGTAAATATAGAGGTAAATATCAGAAGAAAAAATATGTTAAAAATGATTGTGCTTAGGAGTTGGAATTAGGCGTAAGTCAAGAACTACTCTTGTAAGTTTTATAGAGATATTTGGCTTTTAAACATTACATATGTATTACGTCAATAAAAATAAAACTACATATATGTATGTGTGTGTGAATGTGTGTGTATATATATATCTCATGAAAAGACATGTAAAATAAAACAGGAAGGTCCAACATGTCCAAAAAAATAGTTTCAAAAGGAGAAAGAGAGAAAATGGAAGAGGGACAATATTTTAGAAGACTGGTTACGCATTTTGCGGCTTTGAAGAAATACATGCTGTCTAGATTAAAGAAGCTCTCCAAGTCTGAAGCCAGATAAAGTTAAATATACATATTATAGTACATCATTTTCCCTGCATTTTGCACTTTATTTAATTGTGAATTCGTCTTCAATGGGACTTCTATCTTTTTTGGGTTATGGAAATGTCCTACAGAGTGGTTTAGCATTGGCTTCTGCTGAGCATCCCAACAGATTCGCTGACCTGGGACATATTTTAAGCTCATCTCTTGGCTTAGAATTCCTAAACCACATGGACAGTCTATATTCAGACTCTGTGCCACTTTTGGAGAAAGATTTGCTCTCTTCCAGGAAATCTTTATTTTTCTTCTTTCTCACTCAGAATCCTGGGCAGTGTTTCAAGTATAAAGGCGTGAGCAACTACAAAAAATAATGAAATCTGTGGAAAGGTCAAGTCAGAGGAGTCTTAAGAAAGAACCATTGGTTTGCAAGGTTTAGATTATTGCTGAACTTGTGAGGAAAAATCCTGGACATACAGAAAGTTTAATATATTACAAAATACATAACATGACATGATATAACAGAAGGTTTGAAAATGGAGGGGTAGAGAAGACACACCAGGCTAAAAATAAGAAAAAGGAAGTTGGAGTGGTAGTGTAAATATCAAAAAAGTAGCAATGAGGTAGAGAGTTCTATCGTGAAGACATTGAGCCCCAGGAAGTGGAAATATTCCCAGTTTTTAACCTGGTAAGTGTTTGCTGTGGCCTAGAGACACATGGCCGCCAAGCCATCTAACTGCCAAGCTCCTCTGTCTCCTCTGTCGTAGCCAGGTCTCTCTACTGCCTTCTCTTGATCTGCAATGCTTCAGTCTGTTTTCGTGCACAACACTCCCCTGAAACTCCACACCAATGGCCTCGATATTGTTGAATAAAACAGCCATTCTTCCTTCCTCCTCTTATCTGCCCTCTCAGTGAAGGCTGGCCATTCACCTTCCTGTCTCCTCTGTGGGCCACCTCTGTCTTTCCACTTCCACCCTGCCTCTCCACAATCTACTTACTGGGATCCTTGTCCTCCATTGGCCTCTTGAACATGAGTGTTTCTCAGAGCTCCACCCCTGAGCCATCTGCACTCTGTGGATGAATCCCACACAAATCCATGGCTTCGACTATCACTTAATGCTGATGCCTTCAACTAATCACTTAATGCTGATGCCTCCCAAATAAACATGTCTGTCTAGGGCTCTCCAACAAATTTCTCCTCACCAAGAACTGACCATATCAATCTCCCACCCCAACCACCTTCCCACACCTTCCTATGCAGCATCCACTCTGCCCCTAAACTCCTCTTTTCTGTTCTCTATCACATGAAAGGGTGCTACCATCCTCCCAGGGATGTCAGAGGGATGGCCTAGATACTCTAGACTACTCCTCTTCATCCACCCACCACAGCCAAGCAGTTATTAGATTTTGAAATCTACCTAGTTATATGTTCTATAAGTAACATTATATATTTATAAATAATTTAAAAATGGAAATTCAATAGGATGAGAATTATTAATTAAATTTTTAAAAACAAAAGAAGGAAGGGAAATTTTCATCAATAAATCTTAAAACATTTTAAAACTGTAATAATTACAATGCATGGTATTGGTGCAAGAATTAAACAGATTACTGGAAAAAGAGAAGCGGATCTGAAACAGATTCTGAAATATATAAAAAGCTATTGAGGCCGAGCGAGGTGGCACATGCCTATAATCCCAGCACTTTGGGAGGCCAAGAAGGGTGGATCATGAGGTCAAGAGATCGAGACCATCCTGGCTAACATGGTAAAACCCCATCTCTACTAAAAATACAAAAATTAGCTGGGCGTCAAGGTAAAAAAACAATCATACCATACCCCAAAATAATTTCTGATGTTTTCAAGAATTAAATGCAGAAAGGGACATGAAAAAATTAAATAAAATAAATATGAGAAAAATTAACCTGTGTGTGGAGAATGTCTTTTTGATCAACATAAAGCAACTGAAGAACTTTCAACAATATGATCAACAGAGCTGACATCATAAAAATGTAAACTGCACATGTCAAAAACTCAGTGATGTAATTCCCTAATAAACAATAAACTTGTCTTTAGAAAGTAACAACCATGGGCTAAAATGTATCTGCACAGTATGTTTAAAAGACCTTACTATAGACAGTCTTGTCCTGGTGGAGGTGTGTAATTGAGCAGCTTATCTGTCCTACTCCCATCTTTTACTCAGTCTGTCCTCCCATTTGGCTCTAACTCCCCAGATTCCCACACAAGTACTCTTCAGCCTTAATGAACTACCTAGTCAAGGGCTCTCCCCTTAAAAACAGGTTAGGTTCCAAAGGTGCGTATTCCTATATCCATGTGTCTGAAGTCACTGAGCAAATGACTGTTAGCACCACCTGTCAATGGCTAGCACAGCAGAGGCATTTCCTTCTGGGAGTAACTTTGTCTACATCTATGAAAGTTCAAGGGCTGAAAGCTCATACTTCAAGCACCTTCTGAGGCTCCCTGAAGGTTCCAGCGCTTTCTGTCCCTCAGAAATTCACAGGGGCTGTGCTCCTGCCCAAGCTACTGTTTCCTGTTCACCCAGTTAATTCTTATTTCCCTGATCTGAGCAAGAAGCCACCCTTTCTACAAGCTTCCTTATTCCTCCATTCAGTCACTTACTCATGTGCTAATTATTGAGGCCCTGGGCTAGATGCTGGGGACAGGGAAAGAAAAAAGACAAACCCAAAGGGCTTACAAAACAATTGGGCTGCCATTTCTCAGGGTGGTGGAAGCCAGAATTTAGGGGTCTGTCTGCCCTACAACACTGTGAAGGGCAGGGTAGAGGCATTATTTGATTTTACTGACATACATCTCGTTACCTGAGTCTGAAAATTCATTTCTGCAGGTTTTAATAACATCAGTAAGTAACACTGATTTAGCACCAGCTGTGTGCAAATCCTCGCATCTTATGTGCAGCATCTTATTTAACCCTCCTGACAATCCTGTGCAATTGGTGCTATGGTGCTGCCCATTTTATAGAGGAGAAACTGAGATACAGAGAGATGGATTAGCCTACGCAGAAAGCCAGCAACCAGCAGATTCAGGGTTTGAACCCAAGTCTTGTCAACTCCAAAGTTCAACAACTCCCCTTGGGCAGGGTTTCTCAACTTGGGCACTACTGGCCTTCTGGCTGGATAATTTGAGGATTTCCTGTGCTGATGAGGATGTTTATTGGCATCATTGTCCTCTACCTACTAGACGCCAGTAGCACCTTGCCCAGCTGTAACAACTAAAAACTGTCTCCAGACATCTCAAAAGCCCACTGGCGTTTTGTTAGCTCACTAGCACTTCCATTTAGCCTGGAGATAGGAAGACGCTGTTCTGGGTGTCTTCCTCTCCCCAGACTAAAGGCAGCAGACCTCTCCCTCAATCAGCAGAACAGAGGTCAGGAAATGGGCTCCGGATTCATGGTCTGTGTCGGACTTGCAGTCACTCTACACCTTCAGAATCTCGGCTTTAAAATGAAAGAGGATCAGCTAGAATCTGAGGATTCAGTCAGTTCAGAAATCCCATGATTCTCATATAACATAGAAGTATTTTTGAGTGTGGAGATCCACGTTCCAAAATTACCATGTTTCCCAGGCACAAGGTGCAGCTGCCTATTCCATCCACTATGCCCCTTGGTTTGACTGACTCATTAAAATGACCTGAAAATGGGATAAATGGTTAGTAAAGACAAAAAGCAGCTTGTTCATCTTCTCATTTGTAGTCAAGTAAACTGGTAATCGACTCCATAACATTCTAACATTTTACAGCATTTTGCAGCACTCAGAAGGACACAGAGAAATTAACAGTATTATGACACTTGATTGTACTCCAAGAGGGAGAGAAGTACTAGAAAATTCTGAAACAGAAAACCATTCCCCTTTGCTTGAAATGATAGTTTTTTTTTCTTTAACATCATTAGTTCTTACAAAAATTAACTTGTTTTCCCAAATAAAACCTTTGTTAAATTTAAGTTTTTTCAACAGACCTTTGAGGCTCTCAATGAATGAAAATGTAGGGCACAGTTATGCCGAATCTAACACTTTCACAGCTCTTTTTCCATTTTTCCTTCAACTTTTAAGCGCAGGGGTACATGTTCAGGATGTGTGGGTTTGTTACATAGGTATACGTGTGCCGTGGTGGTTTGTTGCACCTATCAACCCATAACCTAGGTATTAAGCCCAGCATCCCTTGGCTATTCCTCCTGATGATCTCCTTCCCACTACCCCCACCTCTGATAGGCCCCAGTGTGTGTTGTTCCCCCCATGTGCCCATGTGTTCTCTTCATTCAGTTCCCACTTATAAGTGAGAACATGCAGTGTTTGGTTTTCTGTTCCTGTGTTAGTTTGCTGAGGATAAAGGCTTCCAGCTCCATCCATGTGCTGGCAAAGGACATTTTCTCTTACTTTTCTTGGCTTTTTATGGCTGCATAATATTACACGGTGTATATGTACTAGTCTATCATTGGTGGCCATTTGAGTTGATTCCATGTCTTTGGTATTGTGAATAGTGCTGCAATAAATATACACATGCAGGTATCTTTATAATAGAATGATTTATATTCATTTGGGTATATGACTGTCATGGGATTGCTGGGTCAAATGGTATTTCTGCCTTTAGATCTTTGAGAAATCACCACACTGTCTTCCACAATGGTTGAACTAATTTACACCTCCACCAACAGTGTAAAAGTGTTCCTTTTTCCCAGCAACCTCGCCAGCATGTGTTGTTTCTGGACTTTGTAATAATTGCCATTCTGACTGGCATGAGATGGTATCTCATTGTGATTTCTATTTGCATTTCTCCAATGATCACTGATGTTGAGCTTTTTTTTGTTCATTGGCCACATGAATGTCTTCTTTCAAGAAGTGTTTGTTCATGTCCTTTGCCCAGTTTGTAATAGGGTTGTTTGTTTTTTTCTTGTAAATTTGTTTAAGTTCCTTGCAGACTCTGGATATTATACCTTTGTCAGATGGATAGATTGAAAAAAAAAAAAAAACACATTTCTGCCATTCTGTAGGTTGTCTGTTCACTCTGATGATAGTTTTTTGCTTTGTTTTTGTTTTTGGGTTTTTTTTGCTATGCAGAAACTCTTTAGTTTAATTAGATCTCATTTGAAATGAAAAAAACGCCAAAAGCAATTGCAACAAAAGCAAAATTTAGTCATGAAATCTTTGCCTGGGCCTATGTCCTGAATGGCATATAGCCTAGGTTGTCTTCCAGAGTTTTTATAGTTTTGGATTTTACATTTAAGTCTCTAATCCATCTTAAGTTAATTTTTGTATATGTGAGGAAGGTGTCCAGTTTTAATTTTCTGCATATGTCTAACCAGTTCTCCCAGCACCATTTGTTAAATAGGGAATCCTTTCCCCATACCTTCTTTTTGTCAGATTTGTCAAAGATCAGATGGTTGTAGGTGTATGGTCTTAATTCTGAGTTCTCTATTCTGTTCCATTGGTCTCTGTGTCTGTTTTTGTACAAGTACCATGCTATTTTGGTTACTGTAGCCTTGCAGTATAGTGTAAAGTTGGGTAGTATAATGCCTCCAGCTTTGTTCTTTTTGCTTAGGATTGTCTTGTCTATAGGAGTTTTTTGTGGTTGTTGTTCCATATGAATTTTAAAATAGTTTCTTCTAATTCCATGAAGAGTGTCAATGGTAATTTAATAAGAATAGCATTGAATCTATAAATTACTTTTAGCAGTATGGACATTTTCACGATATTTATTCTTCCCATCCATGTGCATGAAATATTTTTCCATTTGTTTGTGTCGTCTCTGATTTCCTTGAGCAGTGGTTTATATTTCTCCTTGAAGAGGTTCTTTACTTGCCTTGTTAGCTGTATTCCTAGGTATTTTATTCTTTTTGTAGTGACTGTGAATGGGAGTTTATTCATGATTTGGCTCCCTGCTTGCCTGTTGTTGGTATATAGGAATGCTAGCAATTTTTGAGCATTGATTTTGTATCCTGAGAGTTTGCTTATCAGCTTAAGAAGCTTTTGGGCTGAGACAATGGGATTTTCTAAAAACAAGATTATGTCATCTGCAAACAAAGACAATTTGACTTCCTGTCTCCCTATTTGAATATGCTTTATTTCTTTCCATTGCCTAATTGCCCTGGCCATGACTTCCAGTACTATGTTGAATAGGAGTAGTGAGAGAGGGCATCCTTGTCTTACGCCAGTTTTCAAGGGGAAAGCTTCCAGCTTTTTTCCATTCAGTATGATATTGGCTGTGGGCTTGTCCTATATGGCCCTTATTATTTTGAGGTATGTTCCTTCAATACCTAATTTATTGAGAGTTTTTAACATGAAAGGATGTTGAATTTTATCAAAGGCCTTTTCTGCTTCTATTGAGATAATCACGTGGTTTTTGTCTTTAGTTCTGTTCATGTGATGAATCACATTTATTGATTTGCATATGTTGAGGTAACCTTGCATCCCAGGGATGAAGCCAACTTGATTGTGATAGATAAGCTTTTTGATGTGCTGCTGGATTTGGTTTGCCAGTATTTTATTGAAGATTTTGGCATCAATGTTTATCAGGGATGTTGGCCTGAAGTTTTCTTTCTTCGTTGCATCTCTGCTGGGTTTTGGTATCAGGATGATGCTGGCCTCATAAAATGAGTTAGGAACGAGTCCCTCCTTTTCCAGTTTTTGGAATAGTTTCAGTAGAAATGGTACCAGTTCTTCTTTTTTTCCTCTGGTATAATTCAGCTGTGAATCTGTCTGGTCCTGGGCTTTTTTTTTTTTTTTTTTTTTTTTCTTTTTTTGGTTGGTAGGCTATTTATTACTACCTCAATTTCAGAACTTGTTATTGGTCTATTCAGGGATTCATTTTCTTCCTGGTTCAATGTTGGGAGGGTGTAAGTATTCAGGAATTTATCAGTTTCTTCTTAATTTTCTAGTTTATGTGCAGAGAGGTATTTATAGTATTCTCTGATGGTTGTATGTCTGTGGTGACAATAGTGATATCTCGTTTATCATTTCTGACTGTGTCTGTTTGATTTTTCTCTTTTTCTTATTTATTAGTCTAGCGAGTGGTCGTTTTTTTTTCTTCAAAAAAAGCAGCTTCGGGATTCATTGATTTTTGAAGGGGTTTTCATGTCTATCTCCTTCAGTTCTGCTCTGATCTCGGTTATTTCTTGTCTTCTGCTATCTTTGAGGTTTGTTTGCTCTTGGTCCTCTAGTTCTTTTAGTTGTGTTGTTAGGTTAATTTAAGATCTTCCTAGCTTTTTGATGTGGGCATTTAGTGCTATAAATTTACCTCTTAACACTAATTTAGCTGCATCCCAGATATTACAGTACATTTTCTCTGTTTGCATTAGTTTCAAAGAACTTCTTGATTTCTACCTTAATTTCATTATTTACCCAAGAGTCATTCAGGAGCAAGTTGTTCAATTTCCATGTAGTTTTGTGGTTTTGAGTGAATTTCTTAGTCTTGAGTTCTAATTTGATTGCACTGTGGTCTGTGAAACTGTTTGTTATAATTTCAGTTCTTTTGCATTTGCTGAGGAGTGTTTTACTTCTAATTATGTGACCAGTTTTACAGTAAGTGCCACATGATGATGAGAAGAATGTATATTCTGTTGTTTTGGGGTAGGGAGTTCTGTAGATATCTATCAGGTCTGCTTGATCCAGAGCTGAGTTCAGGTCCTGAATATCTTTGTTAATTTTCTGTCTCAATAATCTGTCTAACATTGTCAGTGGGGTGTTAAAGTCTCTCACGATTATTGGGTGTGAGTCTAAGTCTCTTTGTAGGTCTCTAAGATCTTGCTTTATGAATCTGGGTGCTCCTGTATTAGGTGCTTATATATTTAGGATAGTTAATTCTTCTTGTTGCATTCAACCTTTTGCCATTGTGTAATGTCCTTCTTTGTGTTTTTTTAATCTTTGTTGGTTTAAAGTCTGTTTTTTTCAGAAACTAGCATTGTAATCTCTGCTTTTTTCTGTTTTTCATTTGCTTGGTAAGTTTTCCTTTATCTCTTTATTTTGAACCTATGTGTGTCTTTGCACGTGAGATGGGTCTCCTGAAGACAGCATACCTATGGGTCTTAACTCTTTATGCAGCTTGCCATACTGTGTCTTTTAATTGGGGCATTTAGCCAATTTACATTTAAGGTTAGTAGTGTTATGTGTGAATTTGATCCTGTCATCATGATGCTAGTTGGTTGTTTTGCAGACGTGTTTATGTGGTTGCTTCATAGTGTCCCTTGTCTGTGTACTTCAGTGTGTTTTTGTAGTGCCTAGTAACAGTCTTTTCTTTCCATATTTAGTGCTTCCTTCAGGAGCTCTTGCAAGGCAGGCCTGGTGGTGATGAACTCTCTCAACATTTGCTTGTCTGAAAAGAATCTTATTTCTCCTTCATTTATGAAGTTTAGTTTGACCAGATATGAAATTCAGCCCCCAGTCTTCTCTGGTTTGTAGGGTTTCCACTGAGAGGTCCACTCTTAGTCTGATGGGTTTCCCTTTGTAAGTGACCTGGTCTTTCTCTCTTTTTCTTTCATTTCAACCTTGGAGAATCTGATGATTATGTGTCTTGGGGTTCATCTTCTTGTGGATTATCTTATAGGGGTTGTCTGCATTTCCTGAATTTGAGTGTTGGCCTGTCTTGCTAGGTTGGAGAATTTCTCCTGGATGATATCCTGAAGTATGTTTTCTAATTTGGCCCATTCTCCCCATCTCTCTAAACTGGCTATTCTGATTAGCAGCTCCTGTCATGATTCTTAACTTCTTTGCATTAGGTTACAACACGATCCTTTAGCTCAGTGAAGTTCACTATTACCCGCCTTCTGATGCCTCATCCTGTCAATTCAGCCATCTCAGCCTCACACCAATTCTGTGCCCTTGCTGGAGAGGTGTTGTAGTCATCTGGAGAAGAACCATTCTGGCTTTTTGAGTTTTCAACATTTTTGTGTTGATTCTTTCTTGTCTTTGTGGGCTTATCTACCTTAGATTTTTGAGGTTGCCGACCTTTGAATGGGGTTTTTGTGGGGTCTTTTTTGATGTTGTTGTTGTTTTCTGTTTATTTGTTTGTTTCTCTTTTAATAGTCAAGCCACTCTTCTGTAGGGCTGCTGTGGTTTGCTGGGGGATTGTTTCAAACCCTAGTTGCCTCAGTTTACCCTTACCTGGAGGTATCACCAGTGAAGACTGTGAAACAGTAAAGATAGCAGCCTGCTCCTTTCTCCTGGAGCTCCATCCCAGGGAGGGACTGACCTGTTGCGGGCTTAGACACTTCTGTAGGAGGTGTCTGGAGACTCCTATTTGGAGGTCTCACTCAGCCAGTAGGGACGGGACTAGGAAACTGCTTAAAGAAGCAGCCTGCCTGATTATTGGTAGAGTAGGTGTGCTGCGTTGTGGAGAACCCTTTCTAATATAGATTGCCTGGACTCTCAACAGCCAGCAGGCTGGAAAGGTTGAGTCAATTGAACTGCATGGACCTCAACCACCCCTCCTCCCAGGACCTCCATCCCAAGGAGATACCAAAATTCTGTCCATATAACCCTGACTGGACTTGCTGAAATTCCCACAGGGAGGCCCCACCCAGTGAGGAGGGATGGATTGGGGTCCCACTTAAAGAAGCAGTCTGGCCACAATCTGGCACAGTAGCTGTGCTGCATTGTGGGGGATTTCTCATCATCAGGACCACCTGGACTCCCCAGACCCAGCAGGCTAGAATAGCTGAGTTGACCTAACCACAAAAATGGTGGCCACCCCTTCCCCCTGGAACTGATTCATCTCAAGGAGTCTCCAGTCTGCTGCACTGGTGGGCTGGAATTTCAAGCCAGTGGATCCTAACTTGTGGGGTGCCATAGAAGTAGGGCCTGCAGAACAAGGCTGCTTGGCTCCCTGGATTCAGCCCTCTTCTTAGGAGAATGTACAGGTGGAACTCTGGCCATGCCAGGATCCCTGGGGCCGGAGTCTATAACACTCTTGGGTCTCTGTTTGAGCCCAAGTGACTGATCTGCTAAGACTCCACACAGCTCTGTGTATCAGACCTAAGGCCCTGGTGGTGAGGGCTCACAAGGGGATCTTCTAACCTGTGGGATTGCAAAGATCTATTGGTTTCTGCATGGTTTCTGAGTTTGAAAACATAGAACCTAAGAGAAAAAAAGAAGGATGGGGAAGACAAGGTGTAACACAATGGTTCAGACAAAGTCAGAATTTTTTTTAAAAATCCAATCCAATGAGAACAGATAGCCCCAAATTAATCAAATTTAGACAGATATTAAAGCATTGAGAACTTTAAAGTTATCAAATTTAGACAGTTATTAGAGCATCAAATACAGTCCCATGAAGCCCCAGCTGAGTGGTAGATGCAGGCTCCTGGAGAGGATTTATAGAAAGAGGTAGTTGGGGAGTGGCTGATGGGTTTGCTCTGCAATTCTTTCTTAGGTTTCCCAATTCATTACCCTCCCCACTCTGATCCCCATTTAGGAACTCTCTGTGAAGAGCTTGGGCAGGAAAGATAACCCATGGTTTTCATTTCACCTTTGGGGACATTGGAAATATGTTGCAATGAAAAAAAAAAAACAAAAACAGGACAGCTAATCAGGGGACCTGGTCCTAGACCCACCTCTGCAATTGACCAGCTCGATGATCCTTAGCAAGGTACTAACCTCACTGTCCTAATGTTCTATAAAAGGTACTAACCTGAGACAGGGGCACACTGTCCCCACTTGTGAAATGATGGGATTGAACTAACTGACCTTTAAGGTCAGTTTTTGCCCTGACCTTCAATAAATCAAACCTGATAAAAAGAAAATAGTTAAGTCCCTAGGTTTAACCAAGATCTCTAGAATCTAGCTTTTCTTTTCTCCTTTTTTTGTCTAGACAGTTTATTTTTATAAAACAGGATAGAATCTGATTCCATAATGTGTACTTTGGTGGAAAGCTTTTTATGCCAACCTGCTGTCTCCCATTATATTTATAGAGCAAGCCTTGAAGTCTACATTTATCCTGATGAATGGAGTTTCTGCCAAAGCTAAGAGTAGCGACTTGATGTACAACAGCAGAGGCACAAGAACTACCTTTTAGCTCTTGCAAAGACTTGCCCTGTGGGTAACCTGACTGGGATCATTTCAGAAAGTCTGTGGGGCTAGGTCAAAAGAGGAAATGTGGAGGGAAGGATTGCCACCTCTCTAATTCCCTGCCATTTCTCTTGTCTATTAACCCCATTCCTTCTGAAAGGGAGGCCTGGGAGGATAGGAAGTGTGGGAAGAGTTCTGAGAACCAGCATGTGAGAGGAATCTTCTTGCCATTGGAGCCTGAACCTGCAAAGTATATCATCCTTGATGTCCACACATCTAAGGGACTCTGCCTTTCTAAAATGCAGGAGCTAGGCTAGTGTAGAATGCATTATTGCAAGCAAAAATAAATTTTTGCAATGTAATTTTGATGTACAATATCTAAGGATTATTTTGGCTTCACAATAGCTAGGAATAAGGGTGAGCTCATTTTTTGGATTCCCACTTTGCTGGTGCCCTGGTTTCTTCTGTGGACAGTTTGCCTACTCTTTTGTGTGATTTAATTCTAGTATCTCACTCACACGCACTTCTACATCTGCAAACACACTTGGGGGATTTAACGCCTTGCCGCAGGAGTTTCCTTCTCTTGAAAGTCTGCTTCTCAGGCTCCATGAGATTTTCCAGGTTCTTCCCTGGACTGCCAAGTCCTACCTCTCACACACCCAAGTCCCCAGAACCCTGTCCATACGTCTTTCCTGTTAATCCTCTTACCTAAAGACTGAAAACCATCTAAGTTAGGTTCTCTGCCACCAGCACAGTGACTGTGGGCTTTGACCAGTAAGTAAATGAAAAGGAAATAACAAAACTCAAGGGAGTGAGAGAAGGGAAATTGCAAACATTTGGAATGCAGAGTGTTTATCTTCTCTGATTCTTCTAAGACCATTGTACTTATCCTCATTTTATTTTATGTCTTTCATTTTTCTTCAGCAAATGATGACTGAAAGTTAATGGAAGAAATCTTATAATCCCAACACTTTGGGAGGCTGAGGTGGTGGGTGGATCACCTGAGGTCAGGAGTTCAAGACAAGCCTGATCAACATGGTGAAACCTCATCTCTACTTAAAAATACAAAAATCAGCCGGGTGTGGTCATATGCCCCTGTAATCCCAGCTACTCAGGAGGCTGAGACAGGAGAATCGCCTGAACCTGGGAGGTTGCAATGAGCCAAGGTCACGCCACTGAACTCCAGCCTGGGTGACACAATGAGATTCCATAAAAAAAAAAAAAAGAAAGAAAGAGAAAGGAAGGAAGGAAGGGGGGAGGAAGGAAGGAAGGAAGGAAGGAGAAATCTATAAATCAAAAACACACAAATAAGTGTCAAGAGCATGCAACTGAGACTGCATCTCTAGAATCTGATGATTCCTTTGAAAACTGTTCCTAGCAGATGCTTTTTAGATGCAGTGGCTCAGCCAGACCGTGGCACTTAAAGCACCTCTCTTTGTGCATGAAATGTCCATCCACATGGGTCAGCAAGGTATCTCTGAAGAAGAGAGGCACAGGTCCACAGACCAGATCAACGTAAATTAATCTGCAGGAAAACCGCAAAGTCAGAAGAAAAAGAAAGAAGCTGGAATTTCAGGAAGAGGTTTCTTCACTAAGGAGGTAAGTCACTGAGTCTAGAAGTCCGTTATTCTGTATCATTTTGAGACCTGCAACGGTGAATATGTCTAAGGACTCTGGAGGTTGTAATTAGCATAAGTGTTTACATAAATAGCAAACAGGACTTCCTCTTGCTGGAAATAGAATATTCTGTGTATCCACTCTTATGTCAGGAGTAAGAGGAAAAAAAGAGAAAAGAGAGGTAGAAAAAGTAAATATCCAAGAAACACAGCCACATGCTGTGATGCTTGAAAATAAAGCAAAAATATTGACTCCATATTAATCAACTGGAGGGATAGCCACGTATGTGTGTGTATGTTATGGTTGCTGCACTTTGAAAAGCAGGAGTGGAGGGGAAGTGTCACTTTAGATAACTGCAATTTAAGCAAAACAACAGCTTAATAAAGTGTCAGCAGCTCCCTCACAGTTTAAAATCAGATGGGCTTTGCTACCCAGGAAAAAGGAGAATTGTTAGACCCGCTGTGATTTGGAGAGACTGTCCTCACCCTTTACTGAATCATTAAAACTCTGAAAAGCATAAATAATTATAAAGTTCATAAACTTCAGTGCTGTATGTCTCATTTGGTCAGCAGTACAAAACTATCATCAGTTTTACATTATAATACATGTTTTTATATATGGGCAAACTTTGAACAAGGTTTTAGCCGGACTTTTGCAATCTTTTCACAATAGAGTATCCCTGAGGCTAACAAGGTGGCTCACTTTTCAAGGTCACACTGTGAATCATATATACGTGTTTTAACCCCTCTCCTTTAAATAGAGATATCTCAAGTATTTTTATCTTAATGTTGTGTACTTCTTTCCGTTAACATGCGATTGTTACTGCATCCTAACATTTTATTTCAAAAGTAAGCTCTTATCAGACGATTGCAGAAATAAGATAATAAAACAACATTGTGTCCATCGTGGCTAATTAACAAAGTTGCAGATCCTAACACACCAAAGCTCTGTTTCAAATTGAAAGAGCAAATTCATCTCCCTTATCTTCACTTTTTACTCTGGAAGGTACTGCCAGCAAAGCCCAATTCTTTATATGCCCACACCCTTTATGTCAGAGGAGGAGTAGGTCAGTAAAAATTAATTAAAAGAGTTACTTAAGCAGAAAAGAGAACGTTATCAGTCAATTTCCCACTTCTTGGAGAAAGCCTCATCTCAGGCCATGGTGTCTCCTGAACAACCGGCTCTATTTTGTGATTTAACAGTAGGGTATTTCTTAGCTTATTCCATCTGCATCCATTTTCACAATGACTGAACAAATGCAATTAGCTTGCAGTGAGCCAAGTAATGGTTTTCTTAAAGGATTAGGAGCACTTTCTTAGACTCTAATGTGTACAGATGTCTGCGGCAGCTTCTTCCCACCAGGCTGTCATAAGCAGCGGGCACATGTCTTTTCCAGAGTACCAAAGCAAAAGTCTTGCCACAAGAACACAGTACCCTGGGCTTGAAGAACCAGTTGAGAATATAGATGGGGAGAAGCTGGTTTCCCTGCTATTTTCAGCTTGGAAACTCTATCTGGAACAAAGAAACTAACACCCATGACGTACCTACTGAATGGTGAGCATTGCACCGGTGTGTTTGCGTACATTATGCCAACATTCTAGGACTGCACTTCCCCCAGAACACAGACCTCACCTGTCTTGCTCACCACTGTATCCCAATGCACATGAGAGGCACACAAAAGGTGTTTTGGTTTTGTGGTTTTTTTTGTTTTGTTTTGTTTTTTTTTTTTTTTTTTTGAGGGCTAACTGAACACCCCTAGGAGTCATCTCCATCCTAGGTAGACTTCAGATACCTTCTCACTGTCAGCTGATCCTAAAACTCAGCTGACTTCTCAGGAATCATCATACCTAGAATGCTCTGAAGGCCCAAAAGTAATATCTCTAAGACTTTCAGATTTAAGGGAAGTGGAAAACGTTTTAATGGGTATATTTAATTCACTGACCAAAGCAGAGACCACAAGTTGATACCACATAAATGGATTCAAAAGTATTCAAATGAGACTATTAACCTAACCTAGACAAACAGTCTTCCATTCTAACTAATTAAATTAGCTAGCACCATTCTCTAAAGTTATTAATAATTCAGTATTATTCACCTATATTTTATCAATATTTGCCTTCAGTGACAAATATTTGAGAATCTACCACGTGTGTGTTAGGCAATATACTAGAGATGGTGGAGATTCCAAGCTGAAACAGGCATCATCACAATTAACCAATCAACAAGCAGTAAGATTCCTACTTTCCAGTCCACTGATAACTATATTTCATCAGATCTAAGACACGTCCCGTCAATTGTAAGACACTTTCTGATTTCAGATATGGTAGAATGTGAATTATGCTACAGACATCCCTCTGAGATATTGCAGGTTCAATTCCAGACCACTACAATAAAGTGAATATTGTAATAAACCAGGTTACACAAAAGATTTCACTTCCCAGTGAATATAAAAGTTATAATTACACTGTAGTCTATTAAGTATACAATAGCATTATGTCTTTAAAAAAATGAACACACCTTTTTTTTTTTTTTTTTTTTTTTTTTTTTTTTTTTTTTGAGACGGAGTCTCACTCTGTCACCCAGGATGGAGTGCAGTGGCCAGATCTCCGCTCACTGCAACCTCTGCCTCCCGGTTTCATGCCATTCTCCTTCCTCAGCCTCCCAAGTAGCTGGGACTACAGGCGCCCGCCACCACGCCTGGCTAATTTTTTGTATTTTTAGTAGAGACGGGATTTCAGCGTGTTAGCCAGGGTGGTCTCGATCTCCTGACCTCGCAATCCACTCACCTCGGCCTCCCAAAGTGCTAGGATAACAGGCATGAGCCCAGCCGCACATACCTTAATTTAAAATACTTTATTGCTAAAAATGCTAACGATTATTTGAGCCTCCAGCAAGTCAAAATCATTTTGCTGGTGGAGGGCTTTGCCCTCCATGTTGATGGCTGCTGACTGATCAGGATGGTGGTTTCTGAAGGTTCAGGTGGTTGTGGCAATTTCTGAAAATAAGACAACAATGAAGTTTTCTGCAATGATTGATTCTTCCTTTCATGGAAGACTTCTCTGTAGCATGCAATTTACCCACAGTAGAACTTTCAAAATTGGAGTCAATTGTCTCAAGCTCCTGCTTTATCAACTAAGTTTGTTTAATATTCTAAATACTCTGTTGTCATTTCAACAGAACTGAAGGCATCTTCACCAGGAGGAGATTTCATCTCAAGAGAACACTTTATTTGCAAATCCATACGAAGCAACTCCACATCCATTCAAGTTTTATCAGGAGATTGTAGCAATTCAATCCCATCTTCAGGCTCCACTTCTAATTCTAACTCTCTTGCTGTTTCCACCACATCTGCAGTTTCTTCCTCCACTGCAGTCTTGAACCCCGCCAAGTCATCCGTGAGGGTTGGAATCAACTTCTTCCAAACTCCTACTAACGTTGATATTTGGACCACCTCCCATAAATCACAAATGATCTTAATGGCATCTAGAAGGTGAATCCTTTCCAGAAGGCTTTTCAATTTACTTTGCCCAGATCCATCAGTAGAATCACTATCCATAGCACTTATAATTTTATGAAATGTATTTCTTAAATAATAATACTTAAAAGGCAAAGTTACTCCTTGATCCATGGGCTGCAGAATGAATATTATCTTCACGGGCATGAAAACAACATTAATCTTCTTCTATATCCCCATCAGAGCTCTTGGGTGACCAGGTGCATTGTAAATCTGCAGTAATATTTTGAAAGAAATCTTTGTTTCTGAGAAGTAGGTCTCAACAGTGGGTATAGATCTCAACAGTAAATCATGCTATAAACAGATGAGTTGTCATCCAGGCTTTCTTGTTCCCTTTATGAAGCACAGGCAGAATAGGTTTAGCACAATTCTTAAGGGCTCTACAATGTTCCAAATGGTAAGTAAACATTGGCTTCAACCTAAAGTCACCAGCTGCATTAGCCCCTAACAAAAAAGTCAGCCTGTCCTTTGAAGGTTTGAAACCAGGCACTGACTTCTCTAGTTGTGAAAATCCAAGATGGCATCTTCCTCCAATAGAAGGCTATTTCATCTACATTGAAAATCTGTTGTTTAGTGTAACCACCTTCACCAATTGTCTTAGCTAGATCTAGATAACTTGCTGCAGCTTTTCCATCAGCTCTTCCTGCTTCACCTTGCACATTTATGTTCTGGGGATGGTTTCTTTCCTTAAACCTCATAAGCCAATCTCTGCCACCTTTCAACTTTTGTTCTGCAACTTCCTCAACTGTCTCAGCCTTCATAGAACTGAAGAGAATAATGGCCTTGCTCTGGATTAGATTCTGGCTTAAGGGAACATGGTGGCTGCTTGGATCTTCTACCCAGACCACTCAAACTTTCTCCATCTTAGCAATAAGCTGTTTCATTTTCTTGTCATTCATGTGCTCACTGCAGTAGCACTTTCAATTTCCTCCAAGAACTCTTCCTTTGCATTCACTATTTGGCTATTTGGTGCAAGAGGCCCAGTTTTTGGCCTGAGTTTCTGACATGCCTTCCTCACTAAGCATAATCATTTCTGGCTTTTGATTGAAAGTGACAGATGTGCAACTCTCCCTTTCATCTGAACACTTATAGGCCACTGTAGAGTTATTAACTGACCTAATTTCAATATTTTTGTGTCTTAGGGAATAGGGAGACTCAAAGAAAGGGAGAGAGATAGGGGAACAGCCAGTGAGTGGAGCAGTCAGAACACACAAGAGGTTTTTTTTTTTTTTTTTTTTTTTGAGTTATTGATTAAGTTCACTGTCATATGGGTATGGTTTATGGTAACCCAACACAATTGCAATAGTAACATCAAAATCAATGATGACAGATCACCATAACAGGTATAATGATAATGAAAAAGCTTGAAATACTGGAAGAATTACCAAAATGTGATACAGAGACACATGTTGTTGGAAAAAAATGTTACCAAGAGAGTTGCTTCATGCCTGGTTACCACCAACATTCCATTTGTAAAAAACATGCTATCTACAAAGCACAGTGAGGTGTAGGAGAATAAGTATGCCTGTATTGTTAACACTCCCTGCATTTAGTTCTGCTCTGCTCTTACTTCTATCATCACTACACTGCTGCTAAGTCACACGTAGGAAAGAAAGAAGAAATCTGAAAGTACCTGATGGTTTAGGATAGAAGTGGGACAGTTTCCATCAGAAGAAATGTGGTAGTCTAGACTACCCATTAAACTCTCCATCCCAAGCCTCAGTATCCTTCTCCTACCACAATACACTGTATCACCTTCATTTGAATACATGCTTCACACACATGCACAATTTAATTTAAATGGGAATTGACAGTAAAAATACTTTTTTAATGACAAATAAAGTGAAATGATATGAGAATTGACAGCGAAATGTTTATGCTTATATGTGATTTGGCAGACACATAAGTAAATTCAGTTGCTACACATGAAAAAGAATGATGCTTTCTTCATAATCGGTGCAAAACTCCTTGGTTGGCAGGCTATGTTCTGCATGCCTCAAGCGTATTTTATTCTAGGTAGAAATCCTCAGTTTTATTTCAAAACTGTTATTACTATTGTTTATGATTTTGTAGCTCAGAGGAACTTGACCAAACAACTTATTTTTTTTTAAAAAATGGAATTAAGGCTGGGCACAATGGCTCATGCCTATAATCCCAGCACTTTGGGAGGCCAAGGCGGGCAGATCATGTGAGGTAGGGAGTTCAAGACCAGCCTGACCAACATGGAGAAACCCCATCTCTACTAAAAATACAAAAATAACCAGGCGTGGTGCCACATGCCTGTAATCCCAGGTACTCGGGAGGCTGAGGCAGGAGAATCGCTTGAACCCAGGAAGCAGAGGTTGCAGTGAGCCGAGATCATGCCATTGCACTCCAGCCTGGGCAACAAGAGTGAAACTCTGTCACAACAACAACAACAACAAAACGAAATTAAAAGTAATCTTTCTTTAAATCATTTCTATCATTTTTGGTACTTTGGGGATAAAAAAAAAGTTCACCATTGCTAAGTAGATTTTTCCGTACAAATAAATGAAGAATTTGTAATAACTTCTAATACTGAACCTTGAAGAATTTTTAAGGTATAGAAACTTGATCAGTAAAAAAACAAACAAAAAAAAAAGTTGTAGTTCTCTGAAAGTTGTCTTTTTTTGTAAAGTTATCACAAAAAGATACTCAAATAGGAATAGATACTCAAATAGGCATTACAGGTTTATATATATGCCTATTCCTGTGATACTCAAATAGTATCTATTTGATAGGAAGGTATTCAAATAGGAAAGATACTTGAATAGCATATATATAAACCCCAGAGCCATCAGCCTCCCAAGAGAGGCAGGGTGGATTCTGGGTTTCATAGCACCTGGCATGTAATAAACTCTTAATAAACGTATTGAATAAACAAATGAATAAGTGACTTGCACAGTCATGTAAGGAGAAGCTGTGGATAACAGTCATAAGCAAAGGATAACAAGTCCAGGATATAGAATGTTGAGGGTAGCTATACAAAACCACAGCTTAGTCCTAATTATACTCCAGTGTTCCCACCAAAGGAAAATAAACAAATGCATATGAAGACAAAAAAAAAAGAGGCTTGAAAGGATGTATTAGCTGAGAACAAAGTGGCTAAGATGAAAGTCGTTGTGTATTTCTGGGAAGGGTCATGAGCGGGTTTATTCTAATCTGGAGAGCCAGACAGAGTTTGTATGTTCACACAGAAAAGGAAGGCAAATCCAAGCAGAATATGGATGTGCTTTCTCATGTGGGAATTTTCAGAGCTGCAAAGGCCAGGTATGATTCTGTTGGCCTCCCGCTGGGGATTCTGCAAGACCCAAACAAAGCTCATGTAGGGTACAGGGACTTAGAGGACTTCATGGTGTACTCCTTGAAGAGTGTGCAGTCCACAGGCAGATGGTGCCAGAGGCAGATCTGAAGCCCATGTGTCCTGAATCCTTATCCAGGGCTGTTGTCCTAAAATGTGTTGCTTGCCTGAGTCTTCTGCAGGAAAACCAGGGGCATGACTGTACAACTCAAGTCCTGAAAATAATTGAAATACTGGCTGAAGGCAAACAGAACAGTCTTTGGATCAAGATTTGTCATTTAGCCCTGTCACAGTTCCTCATCGAAATGAGAGGAGCAGATTCGGATACTGAATATTCTTGCCCACTGCAGCAGAAGCTGCCCCCAGTGAGAGACGGGAGGGAGGAGGGGGCAGCCTAGGAATCCTTGCTTTGGCTAATGCAATGCCACAGCGGCTCAGCGGCTGCAGAACTGCTGAGCTGGTTTTTACTTTGCCTCAGGTGTCACTGACAACATTGTCGGTTAGGCAGAGATTGCTGAATCTTTATTCCTGGCAATGAGGCGAGAAATAGAAAGTGCACAGCTGGATTTTCTGATCACAGGTTGGGTTTGCGAGGCTTAGGGTTGGGGAGGGAGGGAGTCATCTTTTAATGTGCTAACTGAATAGTCAAGCTGGAAGTCAAAATCTATAAAACTCGAAGAGGGAATCCCATATTTTGTCTGCTGCCAGCTCTCAGATAGGGCTGTTCTTTAAAAGAAAAGGATATGAACAGACATTTCTCAAAAGAAGACATTCATACAGCCAACAGACACATGAAAAAATGCTCATCATCACTGGCCATCAGAGAAATGCAAATCAAAACCACAATGAGATACCATCTCACACCAGTTAGAATGGCGATCATTAAAAAGTCAGGAAACAACAGGTGCTGGAGAGGATGTGGAGAAATAGGAACACTTTTACACTGTTGGTGGGATTGTAAACTAGTTCAACCATTATGGAAAACAGTATGGCGATTCCTCAAGGATCTAGAACTAGATGTACCATATGACCCAGCCATCCCATTACTGGGTATATACCCAAAGGATTATAAATTATGCTGCTATAAAGACACATGCACACGTATGTTTATTGCAGCACTATTCACAACAGCAAAGACTTGGAATCAACCCAAATGTCCATCAGTAACAGATTGGATTAAGAAAATGTGGCACATATACACCATGGAATACTATGCAGCCATCAAAAAGGATGAGTTTGTGTCCTTTGTAGGGACATGGATGCAGCTGGAAACCATCATTCTTAGCAAACTATCACAAGAACAGAAAACCAAACACCACATGTTCTCACTCATAGGTGGGAACTGAACAATGAGATCACTTGGACTCAGGAAGGGGAACATCACACACAGGGGCCTATCATGGGGAGGGGGGAGGGGGGAGGGATTGCATTGGGAGTTATACCTGATGTAAATGACGAGTTGATGGGTGCAGCACACCAACATGGCACAAGTATACATATGTAACAAACCTGCACGTTATACACATGTACCCTACAACTTAAAGTATAATAATAATAAATTTTAAAAAAAAAGAAATAGCAATTTTCTTTTAGGGAATTCTATGAAATAAACAAGAACTCCCTCAAAAGTGAAAATCATCGGACTTAAATAATTTAAATACAAATCCTGTCTTCTCTTTATAGCTAGTCTATACATTTCTTGGGAGAAGGGATCTTGTCCACCTTTTTATTCTTTGTAGCACGATTTATGATGCCATGCACACAGCAGGAAATGAATGCATAGTTTTGGAAAGAATGAAGAAATACAGACCTAACACCACTCAACTCTCCATCAAGCAGAAATGTACAGGCCCAAAAAGGAGGCATAAAATCAATATATAAATTTATAAATGAATAAAAAGTTTGCAGCCAATATATTAGAAAGGAAATGCCCCTACTAGATAGTGCAAGGACTTTAGAGTAAGAGGACCTGGGTTCAAATCCTGACTCTACTACCTCTCTCTGTGATCATCAGGAAATTATTTCAATTCTTAAGCCTGAATTATTAACTTTTCAGGGTTATCATGATCCTCTGAAAGCAGGGGTCAGATCATGTCACTCCTCTGCTCCAACACCTCCCTTCAATGGCTTCCCAGTTCATGTAAAGTAAAAAGCAATGTCCTTGCAAGAACTTAGAAGGTTCCACAGGAGCTGTCCACTCCCCACCCTCCTTACCCCTCTGACTTCATCTGTTGTGTCTCTCCCTCCTGAGGACTGTGTCAGCCACATTGGGGCACAAGCCAGCACATTTTGTTCACCTCGACTTTACCCTTCTTCCTTTCTCCTGGTCAGTACCCTACTTCTGCTGGGTCACCCATCTACCAATAGACTTGGGTTGGGTGTGGCTTTCTGGTAGACCACCAGAGGTTGAGAAGGTACAATCTGGCAATGTGAGGAAGTTAATTCCACATAAGGTGGCCTTTCACCAATGCAAAAGAGAATATGGGAGGGAGCCAGGCTGATAAACCCCTGCCTTTTGTGAATATACCAAGATGCAGTTCCTCCTTGCCATCCTTCCCTAGGACTCTGACAAGCCAAAGAAGATGCAACCTGCTGTGCCTATTGGCAGCTCATGATGCTGCAGCCAACTCAATATACATCACATTGCTTTACATCTCTCTCTCTCTCTCTTTTTTTTTTTTTTTTTTTTTTACATGGAATCTTGCTCCGTCACCCAGGCTGGAGTGCAGTGGTGCGATCTCAGCTCACTGCAACCTCCACCTCCTGGGTTCAAGCAATTCTGCCTCAGTCTCCCAGCCTCAGATCTCTTATCTCTCTCCTCTTCTTTCTATATTCTCCAAGTCCAGCCTTGCACCTCCCAAATCCTTGCTTCAACCTCTTCCTCCTAGAAGAGTAGAGCTAGCATTGATCGTATCTTATTGATTTGTAATATTTCATTATTTTATGTCTTCTTCCTAGAATGTAAGTTCAATGGGGGCAGAGATTTCATCTATTTTATTCACAGCAGAATGAATAGTACCTGGAACTTAATCAATATTTATAGAATGAATAGATGAGTTTTTAGTACGATATCCAGCACTGTACCTGGCACTTAGGAATTGCCCACTAAATGGAGATTTTAACTGTTATTCTTATTATCTACAATCTTTAGGATAAGCTGTACTATGTACTATGTATTTTACACAAAAATAAGTTTTTCTAGGAACAATATTAAAGACATGTATAGTGTAATATTTTATAATAACATTTCAAGACATTTTCTGGATTTGACTTTTTTTTTTTTTTTTTTTTGCTTAATACTAATTATACTCCAATGTCCTTACCAATGGGAAATAAACAAATACATATGACCAAAAAAATAGAGGAATAAAAGGAATAGAGGATGTAGGCAAAACAGCAAAGAGGAGCAAAAAGAAGAAGCTAAGAAGGTAGAAAGATGTAGGATCTGTGAGGGAAGAACATTTCTGGATGCTGCAGCAATATATAAAACAAAGGAGTAAAGGACATAGAGAAGGAAGGGCTGTCAGAGAAAGAGGAGAGAGACAAAGACAATTAATAATTAATTACATATTTTTGCAATGTTGTCTCCAACCTTATAGCTTTGAGACTGTAATTAGAGTACTTAAAAAGCTATCTTTCCTTTCCTTGCATATATTTTTTTCCTAGCATGTTGCCAACAAGTTGTGGCAACTGCCTTGACTTCATTCCCATGGGTCATAAGAGACCTACTTTCTCAGAGATTCATATTTCAAACATTCCCTTGGAGTTTCTAACAAAAAAAAACTTTTCTCTTTATGATTATATATCTGGAAAATTCAAAAGAATCAAAGGAAAAGATACTATAATACTGAGAGAATTTAGTAAGGGAGCAATTTTTAGAATTAACAGAAAAATAAATGCTCATCATATACTGTAAACAAAAACCAGTAAGAAGATAGAAGACCACATCTGTGGTAGCAAAAATGAGAAGGAAATACTTAGGTATGAATCTTACAAAGAAGTACCCAAAACCTACATGAAGAAAACCAAAAAACACTCATGAGAGTGGCAGAAAAGTAGACTTAACAAATGGAAAGACACTCCATGTCCTTGGATAGGAAGACTTAGCATAAAAAAAAAATCAGCATTCACTAAGCTAATAAATAAATGTAATAGTAATACAAAGTTGAAATATTCCCAGATTTTTACCTGAGCCAGACAGGCTAATTATATAGAATTTATTTGGATTAACATACAAGTATAGCAGCTTAAGAAAGGAGAGGAATGGCAGGGAGAGTGGTGGAAAGACCTCTTAGATGTTAAAACATCCTACAAAGCTGCCATCATTTCAAAAGCTTTATATTAGTGCTTAAATAGGTACACATGATTCAGAATATAAAATCTAGAAACAGACTTACGTGATTGTTAAAATGTAGTATACAATAAAGTCAACATCTTAAGTCAGCAGGGAAAAGATGGACTCTTTCACAGGTGATGTTAGGATAACTGGATAGCCATATGGAAGAAAATAAAATGGAATCTTTACTCGTGCTGTATGATAGGATAAATTTCAAATGGTATGTATTTAAATGTAAAAACAAAACCAAACCATAAGGCACTAGAAGGAAATGTGGCTGAATTCCTCTTTATCCTGTGAATGAGGAAAACTTTCCTAATTATGACTTGAAATCTGAAGCATTAAGTATAACACTTGATTAATTTGATCACCAAAAAACCTTTTGTATGAAAAAGAAACAGCATAAGTGAAGTAGAAAAGGAAAATAATAAACAAAGAAAAAATACATGTATCAAAAGTCAATAAACAACATAAAAGAGATTCTAAAAAGACAAAAAAAAGGTTCACAACTTGACCAACAGTAGTCTAGAAATATGAGCAGATAGTTTATTATAAGAATTAATGTCACTGATTTTAGACAAATGAAATGGTGCTCAACCTCACTTATAATAAAGGAAATTAATATTATACTAAGATGCCACTGGATTTAAACACATCAAATATGATTGAATTTATATGTTCACAATGATACATACTGGCAAAAAAATCTTCACTGATCAACTTTGGAGGTTGCTTGAGAACCAATTCATTATTGTGAAAATCGTAAGTAAAAAGAATCAAGCACTTGTCATGCTTTTCCTAAACGGACTGTCCCTCAGTGTAGTCAAAGAGGTGGTAAGGGGAGCTTTCTTTTTATAGAGCTGTTCCAGCTAATAAATAAAGAATGATAAAATTTAAATACCTATCACCATTTTGCAGCCCCTAACGGAATTCATGCCTTAGAAAAACCCAAATTACACAATGTATGCTGCTTTAGCTTGGCTATCCCACTTCTATGCTCTTATCCAATGATACACTGCTAAAAATCTGGAAATATATAGGTGATTCATTGCAGCACTATTTGTGAGACTGCATAAAACTTGGAACAATCCAAATGTCTGTCAATCAGGTACAAGGTGAATTAACTGGGGTGCATATACAAAGTATTAGGGTAGTATGCAGCTGTTAAAGACTAAGAAAGATTTCCATTATGAAGTGATCTCCAAGATTTATGATCAAATGAGAAAAGCAAGATGGAGAATAGTAAATACAGTAGTCTAAGACAGAAGAGGGATTGAACATTTATATAGAATTTGCTTAAAATTTAAAAGAAGATAATTTTTTTTAGTGGTTGCCTTATCGAAAGAAAAGGGAATAAAATAGAAGGGACAGGAATAGAAGCCGGACTTCTTTGAATAAATCTTATCTTGTAGTTTTAACTTTAGAACATAATTAGAAAACAAAATTAATTTCTAAAAAATCAATCTCTCAAAATCAAAGTGAACTAAATGAACTTAAGTGGCATCCAGTTGATAACAAAACCACAAAGAGGAACTATTCCAAATGCCGTTAAAACACATTTCCAACTGTACATCTCCAGCGACAAATCTGTAAGGCAAAAATAACTTTGAACACATTTTAAACTGTTTTCAGTAAACATATTGCTCCCACAAGTTTTGATATTGCGACATGAAACTTATGTCTGTGTGTCTTATGGGATAATGCGAATGAGTCATTACTTTGGTGTCACCGAGAACCTAAAATTTTAGCATAGAAAAAAATACAATTGTAAGACTGATGAAGCTAAGTAAAAACTCTGTGGTCCTAACTTTGAACTGTAAGCTTCAGGACATACACCAGATAAAGTTTATCTTAAACAGCAAATAAACAAACAACCAACCAAAAAAATGTTTTGTCTCTCTCTGTTGGAAGTCCTAGAATCAATGACCAGCCCAGTAGCAATAGACATCTCTAACATCTAGGTTTTGTCTTGACATTGCATTTCCCATTAAAACAAATATGTGCTCCTTGGAGAATGAGCTCTTCCAGGCCTGGGGTAGACATGTATAAGAAGAGTCTGGAACTTCGTGTTATGCCGGAAAGGAAGGAAGCCGTTAAAGACTGCTAGGGAGCTATCAAAAAGACGCAGGAGCCAAGAGGAAACAACTAAATGTCCATCAACCAATGGATGGATAAATAAAAAGTGGTACATCCACAGAATGGAATATTAATTGGCAATGAAAAGAAATGAAATATTGATACATGCTACAATGTAGAGGACCCTTGAAAACATTTTACTAAATGAAAGCAGCCAGGCACAAAAGACCACATATTATATTATTCAATGTATATGAATTATCCAAAACAGGCTCGTCTGTGGAGCTAGAAAGTGGATTAGTGGTTGCCTAGGTCTGGGGGTGGGGTGCAGGGACGGAAGAGGTAGGTGGAGGGAAATGGGGAATGAATGCTGGTGGGTACAAGGTTTCTTTTGGGGATGACAAAAATGTTCTAAAATTAATTGAGGTGATGGCTGTATAACTCTGTGAATATACTAAAAATCACTGAATTGTGCCCTTTAAATGAGTATTTGTACTGTATGTTAATTATATATCTCAATAAAACTGTTGAAAAATATTCAGGGGCCAACCTGCCCAAAGATGGCAAATTTGATCCTGAATATGTCAAATATGTTTACATCCCTAAGTTCACAATTATACTAAAAGAAAAAAATCCTGATTATCTTTAGAGAATGTCTAGAAACAAACTCATTATTAAAATCAGTACATGCTATGATTTGAACATAGGTATCCCCCAAAATGCATACATGGGAACCTAAGACCTAGTGTGATAACAGTATTAAGAAGTTGGCCTTTGGGAGGTGATTAGATCGTGAGGGCTCTGCCCTCATGAATGGGATTAGAACCCTTATGAAAGGGCTTTGGGGAACTAGCCAGGCCTTTGGCCCTTCCGTCTCTCCTGCCACATGAAAATATAGTATCGGTCACCTCTAGCAACAAGGCTCTATCTTAGAAGCAGAAAACAGGCCCTCATCAAACATCAAAACTGCAGGTGCCTTGATCCTGGACTTCCAGCATCCAAAACGGTGAGAAATGAGTGTCTGTTCTTTATCAATCACCCAGTCTCACGTGTTTTGTTATAGCAGTCTGGAATGGGCTAAGATAGTAAGTAAACAGAAAAATCCAAGCGTTTATTGTGCCTTTCCTAAATGAACTGTCCTGGAGGGTATTAAATAGGTGACTGGTGGAAACTTTTTCTTTATGGAAATAATTCAGCTAGTGAATGAAGCGTGAAGAGTTAGGCCATCACCATTTTGCAGTCCCTTATAAATTAATGGATTTAGTCAATCAGGGATTGTTTCTCTGTGGCTCTCAGGCCAACAATGGAGTTTCTGTTTTTAAAGAGTGGTGAAATAAAACAAAAAAGAATACACAGCAGAGACCACAGGTGGTGTATTAGTTCATTCTCACACTGCTACAAGAACTGCCTGAGACTGGGTAATTCATAAAGAAAAGAGGTTTAATTGACTCACAGTTCTGCATGGCTGGGGAGGCCTCAGGAAACTTACAATCATGGTGGAAGGCAACAGGGACTCAAGGCACCCTCTTCACAAGGTGGCAGGAAGCAGAATGCTGAGAGCCCCTTATAAAACCATCAATTCTCGTGAGAGCTCACTCACTATCATGAGAAGAGCATGGGGGAACCACCCTCACTATTCAATTACCTCCGCCTGGTCTCTCCCTGAACACGTGGGCATTATGGGGATTGCAATTCCAGATGAGATTTGAGTGGGGACACAAAGCCTAACCATATCAGATGGCTTGAAAAACCAGAATATCTACCATCTGGCTCTGTACCAAAGCATCCTGCCATCTTCAGTGCTCACCCGCCAGGTCCAACCTCACAAGGAGCTGTGAGGCATCCTAATGACTTTCAGTGGAAGGACGCGCAGCCCAGCACAGAGCTACCTTGTCAGTCACCCAACACCATCACCATGGCCAGTGGTCAAAGACAAAACATAGAGATACAAAAGGACGATGTCCTCACCTCAAAAGGGACCCACAATGTGGCAGGATTCCTGCCATGGAGCTGCCATGGGATCCGACAGAAGCTGGTCTCCAGCAGAGGCCACATCCCCACCTAGCCCCGCACCCTCCACCGTGTGTCTTCCTGATCCCTCCTCCTCCTGAGAGTTCTGCCTTCATGGATCCCTCATGTCGTCTTCCCCAGCTCCAGTTCTGCTTCTGGGGAACTAAACTTAAGGCCCTGGCATCAGAGTGAGAGGGCGCAGGGGTTGGGAGATCTTTTGGTGCCCACGGCCCCTTCATAGCATGGAGGCATCTGCCAAATTCCACCAGTGCAGCAGGTTCTGATTTCACCCCTGTCTCAGGGTCTCCAGCTTGACTTCTCCCCTCCCAGAAGTCACTTCGTGGTTTTGACATCAGGGACACGGGGGCAGCCCCAGAAGTGAAGCAAGAGAACTTGCAACACTGTCAGGCAGGTTCCAGGGACATGACTCCACCCACCCTTCTCTACCAAGCAGTGGCAGCAACACAGATTCCAGAGGGACACCGACCCATCTTATTCCCAGCGGATTTCTTTCCTGCTGCACTCCTCCTTTCCTCCGCCATGCACAACTTCTCCATCTCAATGTGCACCGTGTCTGGGGATGCCTGGGGCTCATTATAGAACCTACTCAAGTCCTTGTCAGCAAGCCTCTCTGATGTGGCAGAGGGGAGAAAAAAGAAAGGAAAAGAAAGGGAAAAAATTATTACTGCTTTAAGACTCACAGAAAAAATAAATAAATAAAAACATGTTTCCCTACTAGATTTCACATGGCTAACAGTTTTAGCTCTCATTTCTCTCTTGGAGAAATGGAAAGAAAGGTGTTTTTTTTGTTTTTTGCTTTTTTCCTTATTTTGTAAGAGTCTGGAGAGAGAGGCAACGTTTTACTGGTGTTTTGTACGTTTTAGCTCTGTGTGGGTTCCTTGCTCAACTGATGGCCCAAAGAGTTATCAGTGAGGGGGAGAGTACGCAAACCACTTTGCCTTTGATCATTTGCGGCACGTCTGGGCAAAACCACACTTGCAATGTATTAATGATTTCTGCATGTTTGCAGAGCAGATGGTTTTTAAGGGTATATGTGCGCTCTTGGAGGCCTGCTCCCTGCTGAACACTGCTGCTCGGGCATCTCGGATTCCAGAGTAAAAAGACCTCACAAAACCTCTGTATCCAACCAGCTTTCCAAGGCAAAGCTTCAAGTTGTCTCTGGGGGTCAAATGTCTTCCATGTAAGAACACATTTCAGAATATTCAACCAGAACTCTATCTTAAGTAGACTTAGAATGTATTTTCCAATATAGCTGCAGTGTCGGGGAAGCAGCATTCTCTCTTCTATTTAGTACTTGTCCCACCCAGGGTTTCAACTTCCTGCAGGTCATCCTAGGGTTGACACAATTTGAGTCGTGTTTCCTATTTCTTATTTTCTATGGACACAGTTTTCATTTTTTGACCTATTTTTGATCCTATTTTCCAATCTGGCCTGTCATGTTCATTCCATTCGTGTTTGTGAAAATGTGCTGCTTGTCTAGTCTTCCTAGATGACACGCTGAAAGGTGAGCAAGTCAAATAGGAAGGCAACTGAGTGCACACCTGAATAGAACACAGGCAGGCCTGATTCTGACATGAGACTTTTCCAAAGGATGATGGTGTTACCCTGGTGGAAGATGTCTGAGTTACCAAGGAATCCATATGGGTCTGCAGCAACCTCAATTCTTGCCTCCTCAGAAGAAAGAATTTGGCCAAGTGCAGTGGCTCACACTTGTAATCCTAGCACTTTGGGAGGTCGAGGAGGGCAGATCATGAGGTCAGAAGATCGAGACTATCCTGGCCAACATGGTGAAATCCCATCTCTACTAAAAATACAAAAGTTAGCTGGACATGGTGGCACATGCCTGTAGTCCCAGGTACTTAGGAGGTTGAGGCAGGAGAATCGCTTAAATCTGGGAGGCAGAGGTTGCAGTGAGCTGAGATCGCACCACTGCACTCCAGCCTGGATGACAGAGCGAGACTCTGTCTCAAAAAAAAAAAAAGGAAACAAAGAAAAGAAAAGAAAGAAAGAATTTGACTGAGAGGCATAAGGTAGAAAAAGAAACCAAGGAAGTTTCAGAGCAGGAGTGGAAGTTTATTTAAAAAGGTTTTAGAACAGGAAAGACCGGAAAGTACCTTGGAAGAAACCCAAGCAGGTGACTTGAAGAACAAGTGCGGTGTTTAACCTTGATCCTAGGGCCTTATAGTCCGATCCCTTTCCCACAATTCTTCCCTTAGGGTGGGCTGCCCGCACATGCAGTGCCCACACCCCTTGCCCTTGGGAGGTGAGCACCCGCAGTGTGTTTAGGAAGCTGTGCACATGCCCGTCTGAGGTTTTCTTCCCTTTTCCTGTGGGGTGCCCTCGGAAGGTCATACTCTGACATTTTGTCTCTTAATGCACATGCCCAGGAGAAGTTGCTTCTCCCTGGTGTCTGCATTCAATGAATACTTTAGTGCAACAGGTGTGGGCCAGCAGGAAATGGCCTCTCCCTGGCACAGGCAACGAATTTGTCACTTTTAGAGAGGCAATGTGATCATTGCTGAACCATTACCCAACATTCCCAGTGGATGGGAGAGCCCTCTTCTGCCCTGCTCATGCCATCTGATGACCTGTAACAATGGGGGAGGTGAAAAAGAGTGACCCCACTAGATTGTAGCTTTGGGAAGGCATATGGCTTTATAAGGGAGATGGCACTGTGGCGGTTTTGAGTGATGGACGTGATTTCAACAGGTAGAAATGGGAAGGGCATGGTGGGAAATGTCTTTTGCAGAGGGAACAGCCTGTGCAAAGGTGAAAGGCAGGGAAGAATGGCCATATTCCCTGGATGAGAATCAGCCCAGTGTGAACTCAAGTCCAGAGCATGGATGGTAAGCAAGCGGGACAGTAGAAGCAGGTCCACACCAGATCAGAAGAGTCCTGAGAGGTGGGCCAGTGCTGTCACTGTTAAACATCCAGGAGCCACTACAGAGCATTCAGCCAGAGAGTGGCTGGACTAGAGGTAGTCCGTGTTTGGCTGTGAGGCCTTCCTTAACAAAGTGCCACAGACCATGTGGCTCAAACACAAATTTATTTTCTCACAGTTCTGGAGGCTGGAAGTCTAATATCGAAGCGTCACTAGGTCTTGTTTCTTCTGAGGCCTCTGTCCTCGGCCTGTAGATAGCCGTCTTCTCCCTGTGTCTTTCCATGGTCTATCCCTGTGTGTGTCTGTGTCCTAATCACCTCTTACTATTAAGGACACGGGTCAGATTGGATTAGGGCCCACCCCAAAGACCTCATTTAAATTTAACTACCTCTTTAAAGACCCTACCTGCAACTACAGTGACATTCTGAGTTACTGGGTTAGAAAGTCAGCGAATGCATTTGGAGGGACACAATTCCACCTATAACATAGTGTATGTTTTTTAAAAATGCACTTAAAGAAGATGCGGACAACAGAGAAAGAGGCAATGGCACCACGGAGTCCATTGGAGTCTGGCACGATGAGTCCAAGAAGAAGCAATAAACAACAGAGAATGAGGACTTCAGAGATTTTGTGAAGATGGATGTTTAGAACTTAGCACCTGATGGGTGCATCGGGTGTGGGAGGGAAGAACTAAAGATAACTCCATTGGAACTCCACAAGTCAGCTTGAACCTGGCACAGACTTTTGCAGAACAATAGTTTATCAATAAATAGGAAGGGAAGGATGAATGGATCCATGGGAGAGCTGACTTGGGCAGGGACTAGGTGGGAAGCATACTAGCTCTCAACAGTACTTTGGTATTGCTTGAATTTATTCAAAAAACCAAATTCAATTCAAAAAATCAAAACCAAAATAAAAAATAATAAATAATTGTGGAACTTCAAGGGGTTTGCCATTCTGGGCTAGTTTTTCATGTCACTAGACTCTCTCCCTAAACCCTAGGCATGTTTGTTGAGGACCCCATCTGAGAAATCATGCCAGAGTAGAAATTGCAGTTGTCTAAGGTGAGGTCAACTGCTAGAAAGAAAAGAAGTAGAAATTCATGGGAACCACAGCAAAACAGTTATTTATGGAGACCAATTTGATATAAAGAGGATTAACCCTGGGCTCTTCCAAGAAGATTCAGTTATTGAGGTCCATCTCACCTCCCAACAAAGCCCACTACAAGGGGCTTCGGGTTGTTAAACTGACTGAATGAGATGACTCCTACAAAGTGCTTAGCACCACACCTAGTGCAGAGAACGTGCCCAGCAAGTGTTAGCTACTGTTGTGGCACTAATAAAGTCCTGTCATGCATTACATTTTGGGGACCTCCTCGGTGAGTTACATGGAGCAGAGGGTGCAGCCATTCTTGGTCACTGCCCCACAGCTCTTCCCCGTATTACTTACCAGCAGAACCTCAGCTATGTCCAGGGACTGGAAGTCCTTGAGCTTCTGGGGTCTGAGCTCCCTGTCTAGCCCCAGGATGAATTGGGATTGGTCTCGCCAGTCATAGTCATTTTACTCCTCTTATTGGTGGCTAGTTTAAGATTGTGTGATGGTTACTGTTATGTGTCAACTTGACCGTGCCATGAGGCATCCGGATATTTGGGTAAACTTTATTTCTGGGTGTGTCTATGATGGTGTTTCCAGGTGAGATTAGCATGGAAATTGGTAGAGTGAAGCAGATTGCCCTCTCCAATGTGGATGGGCCTCATCCAATCTGTTGAAGGCCTGATTAGAACAAAAGACTGAGAAAGAGGGAATTTGCTCTCTCTGCCTGCCTGACTTTGGGCTGGGATGTCTGTCTTCTGCCTTTGGACTCATGCTAGAACTTAATATCATTAGCTCTCCTGAATCTCAGGCGTTTGCACTGCAGATCTGGGGAAATTTCGGCCTCTATAATCATGTAAGCCAATTCCTTATTTTACACACACACACACACACACACACACACACACACACACACACTCACATATATTTATATAAATATATCCATCTCCTATTGGTTTGGTTTCTTGGGAGAACCCAGACTAATACAGCTTGAAAAGAGGTCACAGTCATGGTCAAGGGCAGTGGAAGTGAGAATCTGCCAGGGAACCTCTGGGAAATTATCCCTTGCTCTTAAAAAGGGACAGAGATGTTGTCATCTACATGGCATGCCTGGAATTGTGGTAGCCATCTCTGCATCATGAGCGAAGCCAACCCTAAAAGGATAAATCAAGCCAACAAGGATCGCAGAGACAGGAGGGGGAGGAACTGAGGTTTAGAGG